>NW_024070203.1:38881113-39356861 GCF_014754425.2 Oryx dammah
CCAATGAGATGGTGAAGACAGAAGCAGGCATGTGTGGGAAAGAATAAGCCCTTGACAACACTGGTCTACACCACTCTTACAACACTTTTTATCACCCAGTGCTGCAAATCTATAACTTTACCTTCATCGAAATAGCCTTAGTGCTTGTGTCAGGGATGGAAAAACAGGCTTGCCCTCACATACTAAATCTAAACAACTGAAATGCAGCTCAGGAAAAAAGAATGCTGGCACTGATTGGTGATGGTTCCTTTCACTGTGGATCGTAAATAGCAAGTCTGCCACACATCCTGGGCTTCCCAGGTGGCTCAGTGGTAAAGAACACAGGAGACTTGCTTCCAGTCCCTGGATCAGGAAGCTCCCCTGGAAGAGGAAACGACAACCCACTCCAGCGTTCTTGCCTGGGAAAGCCCATGGACAGGAAGCCTGGAGGGTTGCAGTCCCGGGGGTCTCAAAGAGTCAGACGTGACTGAGCATACACACACACTCCCTGACCTGGGTATTCTAGCTAAATTTGGGGACAGTCTAGTGTTCATGGTCCAAGAAATAAGAATAACCACAGGGTGAGACAGCATCTTGGAGAAGCTCATTATCTCTACTCTAGTAGTGAAGTCGCTTAGTCGTGTCCGACTGTTTGCGACCCCGTGGACTGTAGCCCACCAGGCTCCTCTGTCCATGGGATTTTCCAGGCAAGAGTACTGGAGTGGGTTGCCATTTCCTTCTCCAGGGGATCTTCCTGACCCAGGGATCGAACCCAGGTCTCCCGCATCGTAGGCAGATGCTTTAACCTCTGAGCCACCAGGAACGAACCTGGTGATGATGATGGTGGTGTTCATGATGATACTTATTGTTAGTCTGGCACTTAAACCACCTTCGCCCAGTGCCTTATTTGATCCTCTCAACAGCCCTTGGTTTTCCCAAGTGGCACTGGTGGTAGAGAACCCGCCGCCCAGAGCAGGAGATGTGAGAGATGTGGGTTCGATCCCTGGGTTGAGAATATCCCTGGTAGCAGGGCATGGCAACCCACTCCAGTATTCTTGCCTGGAGAATCCCATGGACAGAGGAGCCTGGGGGGGTGCAGTCCATGGGTCACAGAAAGTCAGGCATGACTGAAAACAACTTAGCATGTACAGCCCTTGGTAATAAGCAAAGCAGGAGAATAACATATCATCACTTAAAAAAAAAAAAACCCACAAAACCCCACAAAAGATTGACTGGATTGATCAGTGAAACATCAGTTCTGAATAAGATTTTAGTTGCCTTGGAGACCAACTAAAGACCCCAGACTTTTTGTTGCATCTCACAAGAGAAGGTGGGACTTGTGAGAACAAATAGCTGATAAAGTGCAGTCTCCATTTGCATCAAAGTAAAGTATTTGTTGTTAAGAAACCAATAAGAATAGTTAACTCATTTTAGCTCAGAGATAATTTTTCAAAGTGCAGCATTTTGTTTTTATACTTAGAAGGGCCTAATTTTTACACAATAAACTTTTTATTGATGTGTTAATATACAGCCAGAGAACTACCCAAATTGTAAGCATGCAGCGAAGTGAATTTTCAGAAAATGAAAACATTTAAGTAATCAAAAACAGATTGAGAAAAAGAATACTGCCAGTAACTCAGAGGTCCCTCCTTCCCCCAACTCAGTAGCTGACTCCCAAAGGTAGCTAAGATCTCCACTAGCTTTTTTTTTTTAGTGATGCTTCCTAAGGCCCACTTGACTTTGCATTCCAGGATGTCTGGTTCTAGATGAGTGATCACACCATTGTGGTTATCTGGGTCATGAAGAACTTTTCTGTATAGTTCTTCTGTGTATTCTTGCCACCTCTTCTTAATATCTTCTGCTTCTATTAGGTCTAAACCATTTCTGTCCTTTATTGTGCTCATCTTTGCAAGAAATGTTCCCTTGATATCTCTAATTTTCTTGAAGAGATCTCTAGTCTTTCCCATTCTATTGTTTTCCTCTATTTCTTTGCATTAATCACTTAGGAAGGCTTTCTTATCTCTCCTTGCTATTCTTTGGAACTCTGCACGCAAATGGGTATATCTTTCCCTTTCTCCTTTGCCTTTAGCTTCTCTTCTCAGATCTTTCTAAGGCCTCCTCAAACAACCATTTTGCCTTTTTGCATTTCTTTTTCTTGGGGATGGTCTTGAATACACAATACACAGCATCAAGTAAGTGTTACAAAACACCTGCATTAAATGTATGCATTTTACTCTTAAAAGAATCTCTCAAACTTTCCTTTGGATCCCATTTATTTTCTTAATTTGGTCACGTGGGTTCCAGACTCACCACATGTTAGAAGTCTGTAACAAGAGTTTGGTGGAGGGGCTAATTCATATTGACATATAGACTATATCAAGAAATAACAGCTGTCAGCCAGGGAAGAAACACAAAGAAGATTAAAAATTTTACTACCAAAACTAGAAAGCACCATGCTTGTGCCCATGCCGCATGGAGCTAAGAGTACCGTATACTGTGGGACCAGATCATGGTGCGCAGTTGTGATCCTGAGCTATCAGAAGAGTTTCCATCACCTTCAACAAGTGATATTGAAGACACCATGGAAATGTGTAACTAGTAGAGAGAGATTTTCCTCTATGGTAGTTATAATGTAATATAGAAAATCTTACAGTTTGAGATACTTAGTCACTAGTGTAACTTAGGAATCCTAGAAATTATTACTTTTTTGAGTTTTAAAGATTTTTTTACAGTGAAAATAGCTTCTACATTACCAAGACAAAGCTCTTTAAAGGTTTATATTTCTTAAATAGTAGAACAACAGATGCTTTCAGCACTTTCAGCTATTGAAATCTGTTAGGATTCTCTCAACTTGACTTCCACTCCCAAACCCCACTACTGGGGGTTCATTATACATGTTCAGTATAAAAAAGTATTTTAAAAATACTGGTGATACTGGAAAGTAATTCAGTTCAGTTCAGTCATTCAGTCACTTTGCAATCCCATGGACTGCAGCACACCAGGCTTCCCTGTCCATCACCAACTCCTGGAGCTTGCTCAAACTCATGTCAGTGATGCCATCCAACCATCTCATCCTCTGTCATCCCCTTCTCCTCCTGCCTTCAACTGTTCCCAGCATTAGGGTCTTCTCCAATGCGTCAGTTCTTTGCATCAGGTGGCCAAAGTATTGGAGCTTCAGCTTCAGCATCAGTCCTTCCAATGAATATTCAATGATTTCCTTTAGGATTGACTGACTTGATCTCCTTGCTGTCCAAGGGACTCTCATGAGTCTTCTCCAACACCAAAAGATTCAAAAGCATCAATTTTTCAGCACTCAGCTTTCTTTATAGTCCAACTCTCACATCCACACATGACTACTGAAAAAAACTATAGCTTTGACTAGACAGACCTCTGTCAGTGAAGTAATGTCTCTGCTTTTTTTTAATATGCTGTCTAGACTGGTCATAGTTTTTCTTCCAAGGAGCAAGCGTCTTTTAATTTCATGGCTGCAGTCACCATCTGCAGTGATTTTGGAGCCTAAGAAAATAAAGTCTCTCTGTTTCCATTGTTTCCCCATCTATATGCCATGAAGTGATGGGACCGAATGCCATGATCTTTATTTTTTGAATGTTGAGTTTTAAGCCAGCTTTTTCACTCTCCTCTTGTACCTTTATCAAGAGGTTCTTTAGTTCTTCTTCGCTTTATGCCATAAGGATGATATCATCTGCATATCTGAGGTTATTGTTATTTCTCCCGGCAATCTTGATTCCAGCTTGTGCTTCATCTAACCCGGCATTTTGCATGATGTCCTCTAAACAGAATTTAAATAAGCAAGGTGATAATATACAGCCTTGATATACTCCTTTCCTGATTTGGAACCAGTCCATTGTTCCATGTTTGGTTCTAACTGTTGCTTCTTGACCTGCATACAGATTTCTCATGAGGCAGGCAAGGTGGTCTGGTTCCCATCTTTTGACAAATTTTCCAGTTTGTTGTGATCCACATAGTCAAAAGCTATAGTGCAGTCAATGAAGTAGAAGTAGATGTTTTTCTGTAACTCTGTTGCTTTTTCTATGATCCAGTGGATGTTGGCAACTTGATCTCTGGTTCCTCTGCCTTTTCTAAATCTAGCTTGAACATCTGGAAGTTCACAGTTCATGTACTATTAAAGCCTAGCTTGGAGAAGTTTGAATATTACTTTGCTACCATGTGAGACGAGTGCATTTGTGTGGTAGTTTGAACACTGTTTGGCATTACCTTTCTTTGGGATTGGAATGAAATGGATCTTTGCCAGTCCTGTGGCCACTGCTGAGTTTTCCAAATTTGCTGACATATTGAGTGCAGCACTTTCACAGCATCATCTTTTAGGATTTGAAATAGCTCAGCTGGAATTTCATCACCTCCACTAGCTTTGTTCAGAGTGATGTTTCCTAAGGCCCACTTGACTGGTGAGTAAAAATAAGAAAAACACAAACTACACATAACCCTACACAGAAATAAACCTTTTAAACCTGGCTATCTGGTCTTTTCATTTGATAGCACACAATAAGCAGTATTTTAGCTCTTTAAACATTTTACTTCAATATCATTTTATAATGATGGCATCATGTTCCATTGTTCAATTATATGATAATGTATTAACCAATTCCCAACTGCTGAATGGTTAGAATGTTCTCAATTGCCTCAGTATTGTGTAAATTCCTAACATCAACGTTCCTTTAGCTGATTTCTTGGCTGAATGAATCACTGCCTTAGGATTAACTTCTAGAGGTGAAATGTATCTTGAAGATGCTCTACAGAAGATTTTTTTTCTTTTAATATTCATCAGCAAAGTATGAGATGGTCTGCTCCTGAACCAAAATCAGTTCTGGGTATCAAAAATAAGTCTGCAACTATTTGTAAACTCCCCACAATGCCTCCACCACACAAACCCTTTTTGTTTTAATTTGCTTTGATTACCTTGATTACTACTGAGGTGGGATATTCTCCATATGTTTATCTGACCTTTCTTTTTATTAACAAATTTTTTAAATTGGAAGCTAATTGCTGGTTTTTGCCATACATTTACATGAATCAGCCATGGGTGTACATGTGTTCCCATCCTGAACCTCCCTCCCCATCCCCTCAGGGTCATCCCAGTACACCAGCCATGAGCACCCTGTCTCATGCATTGAACCTGGACTGGCGATCTATTTTACATATGATAGTATACATGTTTCAATGCTATTCTCTCAAATCATCCCACCCTCGCCTTCTCCCACAGAGTCCAAAAGACTGTTCTTTACATCTGTGTTTCTTTTGTTGTCTCCAATATAGGGTATCTGATCTTTTTATTATCTTTTTTATGTATCGCCTGTTAATGTACTTCAACCATTTTTCAGCTGGAGGTTTTAAAATTTTGTTTTATGCCTAATTTGTAAGAAATTTTTATTACATAAGGAAATTAAAGTTTTCTCGCATGTTACAAATTTTTTTTTTTACAATTTGCATCTATCAGTGAATTGTGTCTATTTTTGCTGTTCTTCTTAAAGATGTTTAAGATGTTTTGTATCCTTGCCTTGAGAACCCCAGGAACAGTATGAAAACGCAAAATGATAGGACACTGAAAGATGAACTCCCTAGGTCAGCAGGTGCCCACTATGCTACTGGAGATCCATGGAGAAATAACTCCAGAAAGAATGAAGAGACAGAGCCAAAGCAAAAACAACACCCAGTTGTGGATGTGACTGGTGATGGAAGCAAGGCCCGATGCTGTAAAGAGCAATATTGCATAGGAACCTGGAATGTCAGGTCCATGAATCAGGCAAATTGGAAGTGGTCAAACAGGAGACGGCAAGAGTGAACATCAACATTCTAGGAATCAGCAAACTAAAATGGACTGGAATAGGTGAATTTAACTCAGATGACCATTACATCTACTACTGTGGGCAAGAATCCCTTAGAAGAAATGGAGTAGCCATTGTAGTTAACAAAAGAGTCCAAAATGCAGTACTTGGATGCAGTCTCAAAAATGACAGAATGATCTCTGTTCATTTCCAAGGCAAGTCATTCAACATCACAGTAATCCAAGTCTATACCCAACCAGTAATACTGAAGAAGCTGAAGTTGAATGGTTCTAAGAAGACCTACAAGACCTGCTAGAACTAATACCCAAAAAAGATGTCCTTTTCATTATAGGGGACTGGAATGCAAAGGTAGGATGTCAAGAAACACCTGGAATAACAGGCAAATTTGGCCTTGGAATGCGGAATGAAGCAGGGCAAAGACTAATAGAGTTTTGCCAAGAAAATGCACTGGTTATAGCAAACACCCTCTTCCAATAATACAAGAGAAGACTCTACACATGGACATCACCAGATGGTCAACACTGAAATCTATTGATTATATTCTTGGCAGCCAAAGATGGAGAAGCCCTATACAGTCAGCAAAAACAAGACCAGGAGCTGATGGTGGCTCATATCATGAACTCCTTATTGCCAAATTCAGACATAAATTGAAGAAAGTAGGGAAAACCACTAGACTATTCAGGTATGACCTGAATAAAATCCTTTACGATTATATAGTGGAAGTGAGAAATAGATATAAGGGACTAGATCTGATAGACAGAGTGCCCGATGAACTATGGACAGAGGTTTGTGACATCCTGACAGGGATCACAACCATCCCCAAGAAAAAGAAATGCAAAAGAGCAAAATGCCTGTCTGAGGAGGCCTTACAAACAGCTGTGAAAAGAAGAGAAATGAAAAGCAAAGGAGAAAAGGAAAGATATACGCATTTGAATGCAGAGTTCCAAAGAATAGCAAGGAGATATAAAAAAGCCTTCCTCAGTGATCAGTGCAAAGAAATAGAGGAAAATAATAGAATGGGAAAGACTAGAGATCTCTTCAAGAAAATTAGAGATACCAAGGGAACTTTTCATGCAAACATGGGCACAATAAAGGACAGAAATGGTATGGACCTGACAGAAGCAGAAGATATTAAGAAGAGGTGGCAAGAATACACAAAAGAACTGTACAAAAGAGATCTTCATGACCCAGATAATCATGATGGTGTGATCACTCACCTAAAGCAAGACATCCTGGAATGTGAAGTCAAGTGGGCCTTAAGAAGCATCACTATGAAAAAAGCTAGTGGAGGTGATGGAATTCCAGTTGAGCTATTTCAAATCCTAAAAGATGATGCTGTGAAAGTGCTGCACTCAATATGCCAGCAAATGTGAAAACTCAGCAGTGGCCTTGGGACTGGAAGAGATCAGTTTTCATTCTAATCCCAAAGAAAGGCAATGCCAAAGAATGTTCAAACTACTGCACAACTGCACTCATATCACATGCTAGTAAAGTAGTGCTCAAAATTCTCCAAGCCAGGCTTCAACAATATGTGAACCATGAACTTCCAGATGTTTAGGCTAGTTTTAGAAAAGACAGAGGAACGAGAGATCAAATTGCCAACATCTGCGTGAACATCAAAAAAGCAAGAGAATTCCAGAAAAACATCTATTTCTGCTTTATTGATTATGCCAAATCCTATGACTCTGTAGATCACAATGAACTGTGGAAAATTCTGAAAGAGATGGAAATACCAGAGCACATGACTTGCCTCCTGAGAAATCTGTATGCAGGTCAGGAAGCAACAGTTAGAACTGGACATGGAACAACAGACTGGTTCCAAATTAGGAAAGGAGTATGTCAAGGCTGTATATTGTCACCCTGCTTATTTAACTTATATGCAGAGTACATCACGAGAAACACTGGGCTGGATGAAGCACAAGCTGGAATCAAGATTGCCAGGAGAAATATCAATAACCTCAGATATTCAGATGACACCATCCTTATAGCAGAAAGAAGAACTAAAGAACCTCTTATTGAAAGTGAAAGAGGAGAGTGAGGAAGTTGGTTTAAAGCTCAACATTCAGAAAACTAATATCATGGCATCTGGTCCCATCAATTCATGGCAAATAAATGGGGAAACAGTGGAAACAGTGGCAGACTTCAGTTCTGGAGGCTCCAAAATCACTGCAGATGGTGAGTACAGCCATGAAATTAAAAGATGCTTACTCCTTGGAAGAAAAGTTATGACCAACCTAGATAGCATATTGAAAAGCAGAGATGTTACTTTGCCAACAAAGGTCTGTCTAGTCAAGGCTATGGTTTTTCCAGTATTTATGTATGAATGTGAGAGTTGGCCTATAAAGAAAGCTAAGCACCGAAGAATTGATGCTTTTGAACTTTTTGGTGTTGGAGAAGACTCTTGAGAGTCCCTTGGACTGCAAGGAGATCCAACCAGTTCATCCTAAAGGAAATCAGTCCTGAATAATCATTGGAAGGGCTGATGTTGAAGCTGAAACTCCAATACTTTGGCCACCTGATGCGAAGAGCTGACTCATTTGAAAAGACCCTAATGCTGGGAAAGATTGAAGGTGGGAGGAGAATGGGATGACAGAGGATGAAATGCTTGGATGGCATTACTGACTCAAAGGACATGAGTTTGAGTAAACTCTGGGAGTTGGTGATGGACAGGGAGGCCTGGTGTTGTGCAGTCCATGGGGTCGCAAAGAGTCAGACATGACTGAGTGATTGAACTGAACTGAAGATGTTTATATGATGAAGTCTGATTAGTGGTCTTCACTAGGGCTTAGAAAGTCTTCTTTTCCCAAATGTTATATAAAGTTCCCAATTATTTCCTTCTCGACTTAGATTTTTTTTTAATTTAACATTTTTATCTATAAGGATTTATACTGGAATAGGTGTAAGGAAGGAGTTTAACTTAATTTTTAAGTTTTTTGATTAATCTTAATCCTAGCTATTGAATAACACACCCTGAAATGCATTTTAGAAGATGGATAAATCAGTGCTGAGGGAATATTAGGGAGAGTGATAACAGAGCCACTTATTCATTTAATTGTTGTTGTTGAGTTGCTAAGTCATGTCTGACTCTGTGGCCCCATGAACTGCAGCACACCAGCCTTCCCTGTCCTCTTCTATCTCCTGAAGTTTGCTCAAACTCATGTCCATTGAGTCAGTGATGCCATCCAACCATCTCATCCTCTGCCTCCCCACTTCTTCTTCTGCCTTCAATCTTTCCCAGCACTGGGGTCTTTTCCAATGAGTCAGCTCTTCACATTAAGTGGTCAAAGTATTCATTTAATACTGTTAAAAATCTAAGCTAATTTTTGATACGTATGAGTAATATGAATTTGCAAAGGATGAGAGAGAAGTCTCACTTCAATGACTATTTATTCAACTTTTCATTCTCCAGGGTTCCAAGCAGGCATAGGTGAGGGGACCAGCTGGTCATGTCCCCAGGATGGGACAAACATTAGCCTGGTGTTTCTTCAGTGCCATGTGGGAGAAAAGGAAAAGTGAAGTGCTAGCTAGGCCTAGGGCAATTCTTATTGAGCACAAAAGTTGGACGGAAGATTTGGAAAATACCTCCCACTGCTAATGAATTCTAACAATACAGTCATAAAGATGATTTCTCCTGCTTTGATAACATTAGAGTTTAGGAATTTAAAGATATTTAATGGAGATTATTAACATCATGAAAAAACTTGAAAGATTAAGCTAATGCCAACTGGAATGTCATTAATTGAGAGGAGTAATCCTTGATGCCTTAATCCAGAGACTCATTAAGGATTTGGAAGAAATTATGAATAACCTGTTCCAGTAACTGAATGAGGTTTTAATTAAGATATTCTTAGGAAAGCAAGAGGACAGGGCAACTTTTAAGAGGATTTTCAGACTTTGGAAGGGGGAATTCAGTCCTGAAAGAGATGTAGAGAAGAGAGGGCCTGACTCAGAAGCTACGAAAGAAACATCTTGAGAGATGTATTCATTTAATATTTTCTGTTAAAAACCAGAAAGCCTGAGCACATTCTGAAATATTTCTCTCTGGTCAGAGCATGGTATTGTTGAATACTTTGGTAAAAAGTTCAATTTCTTGATTGTTCTTGCATTTTCCTTTTCCTATAATACATTTCTGTAACTTTGCAAAAAACTGAGTATCTTAATTACAACACCTTCCAAAAGAAAGTTGGCCACATTTAATAATTTTGTTTTTATATATGTATATACAGTGTATGTACATATAATTGATACAGGCTTCCCTTGTGGCTCAGCTGGTAAAGAATCTGCCTGCAATGCAGGAGACCTGAGTTCCATCCCTGGGTTAGGAAGATCCCCTGGAGAATGGAAAGGCTACTCACTCCAGTATTCTGGCCTGGAGAATTCCATGGACTGTATAGTCCATGAGGTGGCAAAGAGTTGATACGACTGAGTGACTTTCACTGATCACTGATATAATTGACATAAACAGATACAGAGTATATCTGTATCTATATAATTGATTATTAATTCCAAATGATTTTATTTCTGTGTTTTTCACATTTCCATTTTTTCCTCTCCATCCCTAGAGTTGCCACTTTAGTTTGGGACCTCATCAGTTCTTTTTCAAAAGACAGAACAGTTTTAAAAATTGTTCTTTCTGCCTTATTCTAAATTCTTTTAAAGATTCCATACTGTCTTCTTAAAAATCAAATCTATCTTGTAATATATACCATTTCCCTTTAAGTTGAATAAATATTTTTTCATGACAAGCTGAAAAAATAAAAATTTATTTGAGCTTATTGGAAAATTTCAGAAATATGAAGACGAAAATAAAAATTAACCTTAATTCCTCAGTCCAGAAAGACCCATAATTCACATTTTGGTGTTTTTCCTTTTCACCTTTTATCAAAATATAACTTGAATACCATATAATTCACTCATTTAAAGTGTACATTTAATGGTTTTTAGCATATTTACAGAGCTATGTAATCATCACCACAGTCTAATTTTAGAATATTTTTATCATGCCCATCCCCCTCACTCCTCATTCATCACTTTTCCACTCCTTTCAGAGCCACAGGCAACTGCTCATCTACATTCTGTTTGGATAGATTTTCCAATTCTGGATGTTTTATATGAATGTAATTAAACAATATGTGATCCTTTGCGACTGGTTTCTTTCACTTAGCATAATGTTTTCAAGGCTTATCCATGCTGTAGTAGCTATCATGACTTCATTCCTTTTTAATGGCTGAATAATATTCCATTACATGACTACCCCAATTTTTTTTCATTTTTTTAGTTGCTGGCCAATTGAGTTCTTCCCACTTTTGACAATTATGAAGAATCTTGCTATGAACATTCATGTACACATTTTTTTCCAAAGTGGCTGCACCATTTTATATTTCTCCTAGGAATGTATGAGGTCTCAATTTCTCCACATCCTTGTTAACCCTAGCTGTTGTCTCTCTCTCTCTTTTTTTTTAGTTATATCCATATTTGTTGGTGTGTTGCAGTATCTCATTGAGGTTTTGCTTTGCATTTCCCTAATGACTACCGACACTAAGGATCTTTTCCTGTGCTTAGTGGCCATTTACACCTCTCTTTTTAGAGAATTGTCTATTCAAATCCTCTCAATAATTTTGAGTTATTTGTCTTTTTATTATTGACCTGTAATACACATATATATTCTGAATACAATTCCATTATTTGATATGTCATTTGCAAGTATTTCTCCTATTCAGTAAGCTGTGTTTTCAATTTATTGATAGAATCCTTTGAAGCCTGAAAGTTTTTAATTTTGATGAAGTCTAATTTATCAACTTTTCTCTTTTCTTGAGTGTACTTTGGTATCACACACACACACACACACACACACACACACAAATGTGTAACCCAAGGTCATGAAAGTTCACTTCTATACTTTTATCTAAGAGTTTCAACATTTAGGTCTACAATTCATTTTGAGTTAATTTTTGTGTATAGCGTACGGTAGGGTTCCAACTTCAGTCTTTTGCACAAGATATTCACTTGTTCAGGCATCATTTATTGAAAATACTACCCTTTCCCCATTATATGGCATTGCTTCCCTTGTTTGAAATCAGTTGATCTAATGATCAATTGATGTATGAATTGACGTATGAATTTCTTCCTGGGTCCTCAATTTTACTCCATTGATCCATATGTCTGTCTATACTATGCTAGTCTAATATTGTCTTGACTATTGTAGCTTTGAAATAAGTTTTAAATTGTGAAATGTGAGTTGTCCAACTTTATTCTTCTTTTTCTAGATTGTTTTGGCTATCCTAGGTCCCATTCATTTTCACATGAATTTCAGGATCTGCTTATCAATTTCTGAAAAAAAAAAATGGACTTGGATTTTGATAAGGACTGCACTGAATCTCTAGACCTGTTTGGGGAGTTCTGCCATCATAATAATATTGTCTTCCAATACATCAACACGAGATGTCTTCCCATTGATTTAGACATTTATGTACTTGCAAAAATATTTTATACTTTTTGTTGTATAAGCCTTGCACTTCTTTTGTTAAATTTATCTCTAGGTATTTTATTTTTTTGATAATATTTTAAATCAAACCAGTTTTCATTGCTAGTGTATTGAAATATAATTAATTTTGTATATTAATCTTATATCTTAACAACCTTGAAGAACTCACTTATTAGTTCTAAAAACTGGACGGCTTAGGATTTTATATACACTAGACCATATCAACTGCAAACAGACAGTTTTACTGTTTGTCCCATCTGAGTGCATTTTTTCCGTGCTTAATAGCCCTGGCTAGAGCCTCTAGTACAATACCAAATAGAGGCAGTAAGAATAGACATTCTTGTCTTGCTCCTGGCCTTAGGGGAAAGCATTCAGTCTTTCACCACTGGGTATGAGGCTAGTTGTACATTTTGTAAATGCCCTACATCAGGTTGGGGCTTCCCTGGTGGCTCAGACAGTGAAGAATCTGCCCATAGTGTGGGAGACCCAGGTTAGATCCCTGGGTCGGGAAGATCCCCTGGGGAACAGAATGGCTACCCGCTCTAGTGTTCTTTCCTGGAGGATTCCATGGACAGAGGAGCCTGGTGGGCTATCGTCCATGGGATTGCAAAGAGTCAGACATGACTGAACAACTAACACTTTTGCATTATATCAGGTTGAGGAAATTCTTATTCCTAGCTTGGTCAGTCAGTCACCATCTCCTTTAAAAATCCTTCGGTACATCCCTATTTCTTATCAGACCAAGTTCAAGCTCCATGGCCTAGGACTGAAGACCCTCCTAGAACTTCCCTGCTTACTTCTCCAGCCTCATCTCTGGACACTCCCTCTGCACCTCATTTTCCAACCTCATCTCCGAAATGTTGAGCTCTACCTATTGCAAACTGCATGCGGGTCCTACCATTCCATGTTCTTCATGTCTCTGTTTTTATCTCCTGCTTTATCCCTACTCTTTACCTCCTAACTATACTTCAAGACAGCTCAAGACTACTAATTTCAAAAAGATATCAAGTACCTAGATCTGATTTAAGTGCCCCCCATCTATATTCTTATAACACACTGCACATATTACTATGCTAGAGTTTAACACAGTGTTCTGTGTTGTCAGTTTAGGTTTCTGCCTCTCCAAGCAGGATAAATTTCTTATAGGCAGGGGATATATCTTAACCATCTTTCATCCTCAGTGCCTGGAACTCACTCAGTAATCTGATGGACAGATGGATAGATGGATGTTGAGGCTTATGTCACTTTTTAATATGGAGCATACATAAATGAATAAAAAGACTCACACAATCCTAAAGTTCTTAGCAGCTATAAAAAGTAAGAGACCCTAAAGGAAAATGGAGTTGTTCCAGGGTCTATGGAATATAAATGTAGGAAAATATGGATGGCAAATAAAAAGACATGTCAAGCAAATATAAAAAGTGTTCATTTTACAGATTTTCTCTCAATTACTGGAAACAATGGTTTATAGGAAACACTTTCCTAGGGACTTTATTCTCTACTTCTCCTATACCCTCACCAATAATACCACCACCAGTTATTATTACACATTCCATTCAACTCAAAAATATGGTAGAATATATATTAGGTAATCAAACATGTTCATGTTCAAAAGAAGTAAGAGTTGCAGCCTTTAACTGCAGTAAAAGCCAGCTTCACCAAATGGTTGAAATGCTCACACAAAAGATTCAGTGAGACATTAAAACAGTCAATACTAAATGTTAAAATGGGTAGGACAGACAACAGCCATTCAGTGGAGAGAGACTCATTCACATTTATTGATTGGTGTTAGCAATATGCTAGTTACTGGGTTGGATGTTGAATATAACGTGGAATGATTCACAATCTGTGTTCGAGGAATTTATCTAGTGAGGGAGTAAAGCAAGTTAACATATAAGTTATAGCTATTCATTCAGCAAATACCAGATACCATTTTCACAGATACCATCCTAGGGATGCTCGTAATACAGCAATGAATTAAAAAGACCAAAATCTCTGTCCAGACAGAGCACACATTCTAGTTGAGAGAGGAAGACACTAAGCAGATAGATAAATTATGTAGTCTGATTTAAAAAAAATACTACAGAAAAGAAAAAACATATTAGGGTAATTGAGAGTGCTGGGGCATAGATGTGGAGGGGGTGGAATCTGAAGGAGAGTCGTTACTGTGATTGGCCTCATTGAGACGGTGGCATTGAGGCTGAGGCCTGAAAGGAGGGAAGGTTGCTAGCTGTACAGCCGTAGCGGGAAGGATGCTGGAGGTGGAGGCAGCGGGCAAGCCAGAGCCCTGAGGTGAGAGTGCCTGCAGTGTTCACATAACGGCAAAAAACAAAACAGGCTCTAGTTCTGAGGTCAAGTGGTAGGAGATGCGGTCAGGGAGGGTGGGGTGCCCTGTGGGCCTTGGAAAGACTCATCTCAGAAAAATGGGGAACAACTAGGGAGTCTTTGAACAGAAGAGTGATGCAATCACATTGACAGTTTAAACACACAACTCTGGCTGCCTGTGAAGAGCAGACTGGAGGCACAAGAGCTTGTGCAGGGCAGCAGGCTGGGAGATGCCTGGCACAACTGAGGCTTGAGATTATTCTAGTAACTGAGATCTGAGTGAAAACAGTGAGCAAGTAGGTACATTTTAAGTTAGAGCCACCAGAATTGGATGTATGATTCTTGAAACAGAGAGGATTCAAAGATGAATTCAGGGTTTTGGTGGGGGCTAAAACCTAGGAGATGGGGAAAGACGGAGAGGCAGGTGTAGACTGCAGGTGAATCTGACTGGGGACAGGGTCAGGAGCTCAGTTGTGCACCCTGGAAGCTTGAACTCTCCTAAGCGGAGATTCAAGCCAGCAGCTGGAAACGTAAGCAGCAAGACAGAGCTGAGCAGAGGATTCTATGGGAACATGTACGCGGGGCACCCATACGAGACTTCCTGGGTAAATGACAAACACTGCCTCTTGAAAGGAGGCTGGTGTGATTAAGAAGGCTTCGGGAAGTGAAGTGGGCATCAAACAGACAAAATTTGGCTAGAGAGAACAGAAAGACGTAGGAAATATCTAAGCAAGATCCTTAGAATAGGAACAAGCATGGTGAGTTTGTGAGAGGAAGCTGAGTCCTACTGAGGTAAGGCGTTCTTACTGGAAACACTGGAGCCTAAAAATGAATGAGTGACTTGGGGCAAGAATTTAGGATACCTCGACAGCTAGATTCCTCATCTAGAAAATCAAGATGAGTCCACCGATCAAATCCTGGGTCCCTCCCCGGTCAGTGTTTACATTTCCATCCCAGCATTTTATCCTTAGAGTCTGTTTACTTTTCTCTCCATCTTCCTAGATTGCAAATTTCTTGAAAGCAAAGACCTTATATATTGATTTTTATCTATCACAATGATTCACTAGCGGAATTTTTTTTATGTTTTTTCATAGAGTGAATTGTATTTGACACCTCCTTATCATATTTTCATTTCAATGCCTTTGGCGGATTTTAATTAAAAGAGAAATCCTTGTCTTTACTGAATAGGTGAAAGATCCATTACAATTAGCCTGCCTTGTAACAAGTAACCCACTAGAAAGATCGCAGAGAACGGGATTTTTCAAAACAGCAACTATCAAGTGACAAAACAGCTCAGTGTCCTTTATGCTGTTGAGAAGGAAACTTTGGAAATGTGAAGGCAGAGAACACAGGTCAGGTTGATATGAATTAATTAAAGAGAGGGAAATGGTGGATTTGCTAGGCATTTGTCTAGGTTGCTTGCATACCTTATTAGGATGAAACAACTAATGTGCTAACTATAGCTTAGATAATAAGAACTTAAGCATCTGATGCTTATCTCTTCAGAGACCTGGTCAGAAGAGCCCTGGGCTCAGCCTGTCCACGAGAGACCTGAGATGTCAGCTGTCCTTTGTAGGGAAGATTCAGTGTCAAGCTGAAGCCTCAGCCTGACAAAATGAGTGGGATGGACTACCCCGGGTGGCTTCAACCAACCAGTTACCATGATGCAGGGGTGGCCATCAGGACCAAACGGCAGCTTTGCTCAACATGTGCTAAGGGGAGATGGCTGCCACTTAAGCTGCCAACTGGATATGCGGGAATGTCACAAAGGACTCTCCAGCGGCAGGGAGCAGCTGCACTAATTCATCTGAAAATACGTCTGTGTTAAGTAGTGTCCTAGCCCTGCCTCTATTCCTGCCTCTTCTGACTTAAAAATATTCTCACGCATCTTCCGTGAAATGACAGGATTGCTTTGTTCATTTTGGAGACAGCATCTGAGACAGCCCCAAATCTGAATATCCATGGCTTGCCTTTCAGTTGTTCTTTCACCAAAAAAGGAGGGTGTTGCATGTAAAAAGCAGCTACTTCAGCTCCCTAGTCAAACAAGGAAGCAGGGCACTTCTCAAAATGACCATCGTGTCTCAGTGCCCAGCACACGTGCTTCACCTGTACCACCCATTTCTCACACAGTATTAAAATGATGTGTATTCAAGGGTCAAGACTTAATAGAGTTTCTGGCTTTTTCTACTTTACCCAGGACACACTTATGACTTAGGTTTCTCTCCTGGGGCTGGCCTTGTGGAAGACAAAGAGTACAGTCTGGTGCCGCTGCCTTGGTTCCTGTTGCACCATTGGTATGAGCAGCAACACAGTGAAAGAGGCAAATAATCTTAATATTATCATAAAAATAATTTTGACCTTGTGGCCTCAAAGATCTCTGCAGGATAACAGGTCACAGTTAAGAACTACTGCTGTCTACAAATTCTTTTGTGTGTCTTGACATTCTTGGGTCAAAGGCTCTAAATATTTTAAGGTACCTGACACATATTAGAAATTGCCCTTTAGACATGATCCATAAGTTTGCATTTTCCCCTGTAAGGTATGCACCTCCCTGGTGGCTCAGACGGTAAAAAATTTGCCTGCAGTGCAGAAGACCTGGGTTTGATTAAAAAGCACAGATATGAACTGGATGCTGCTGACACCAAGTTGCTTGAAAAGAATCAGACATTTGTGGAATGCCAAACACCATTCTGGGCTCTCAGGACACAGAAGTGGGTCCATTTTAGATTGGAATTCTCCCATGTTCCCAAGAGTGGAATTGCTGGTGTTGGTCATAACCTCGGGACCTTCTGGGGTAAAATATGAAAGCCATCCCACAGAAAGCAAGGAGAGATCCAAGAAAGATGTGGATGGGGCTGGATTGGGGGCTGAACTCATCAAACATATGTCTAAAGAGATGTAGCATGGAGCAATGGGAGAAGAAGCATTTTCATTGACTCTAAATCAGACCCTTTGCAGTCAGGATGCAAGAATACAGAACATATAATCAGATTGTCACTGAAGAGATTTTAAAAGAAGCTTTGAGCACAGGGAACAACTCTTCTCCAATCAGGACAGCTCTTTGGATGTACAAATTCTCCTTGATGGCACATCGTGAGTTTCTTCCCATGATGGGCCTTAGGAAGCATCATTTTAGGATTTGAAGCTATTTCAAATCCTAAAAGATGATACTGTGAAAGTGCTACAATCAATATGCCAGCAAATTTGGGAAACACGGCAGTGGCCACAGGACTGGAAAAGATCAGTTTTCATTCCAATCCCAAAGAAAGGCAATGCCAAGGAATGCTCAAACTATTGCACAATTGTACTCATCTCACACACTAGCAAAGTAATGCTCAAAATTCTCCAAGCAAGGCTTCAACAGTACATGAACCGTGAAATTCCAGATGTTCAAGCTGGATTTAGAAAAGGCAGAGGAACCAAAGATCAAATTGCAACATCAGTTGGATCATCAAAAAAGCATGAGAGTTTCAGAAAAACATCTATTTCTGCTTTATTGACTATGCCAAAGCCTTTGACTGTGTGGATCACAACAAACTGTGGAAAATTCTGAAAGAGATGGGAATATCAGATTACCTGACCTGCCTCTTGAGAAATCTGTATCCAGGTCAGGAAGCACCAATTAGAACTAGACATGGAACAATAGCCTGGTTCCAAATCAGGAAAGGAGTATGTCAAGGCTGTATATTGTCACCCTGCTTATTTAAGTTATATGCAGAGTACCTCATGAGAAATGCTGGGCTGGATGAAGCACAAGCTGGAATCAAGATTGCTGGGAGAAATATCAATAACCTCAGATATCCAGATGACACCACCCTTATGGCAGAAAGTGAAGAAGAACTAAAGAGCTGCTTGATGAAAGTGAAAGAGGAGAGTGAAAAAGTTGGCTTAAAGTTCAACATTCAGAAAACTAAGATCGTGGCATCTGTTCCCATCACTTCATGGGAAATAGATGGGGAAACAATGGAAACAGTGAGAGACTTTATTTTGGGGGGCTCCAAAATCACTGCAGATGGTGACTGCAGCCATGAAATTAAAAGACGCTTACTCCTTGGAAGAAAAGCTATGATGAACCTAGACAGCAAATTAAACAGCAGAGACATTACTTTGCCAACAAAGGTCCATCTAGTCAAAGCTATGGTTTTTCCAGTATTCATGTATGGATGTGAGAGTTGGACTATAAAGAAAGCTAAGCACCAAAGAATTGATGCTTTTGAACTGTGGTGTTGGAGAAGACTCTTGAGAGTCCCTTGGACTGCAAGGAGATCCAACCAGTCTATCCTAAAGGAAATCAATCCTGAATATTCATTGGAAGGACTGATGCTGAAGATGAAATTCCAATACTTTGGCCACCTGATGCGAAGAGCTGACTCATTTGAAAAGACTCTGTTGCTGAGAAAGATTGAAGGTGGGAGGAGAATGGGACGATAGAGGATGCTATGGTTGGATGGCATCACCAACTTGATGGACATGAGTTTGAGTAAACTCTGGGAGTTGGTAATGGACAGGGAAGCCTGGTGTGCTGCAGTCCGTGGGGCTGCAAAGAGTCGGACATGACTGAGCAACTGAACTGAACTGATCCCATTGTTTATTGCAGCACAATTTACAATAGCTTTGGTGTTGGAGTAGACTCTTGAGAGTCCCTTGGACTGCAAGGAGATCCAACCAGTCCGTTCTGAAGGAGATCAACCCTGGGATTTCTTTGGAAGGAATCATGCTAAAGCTGAAGCTCCAGTACTTTGGACACCTCATGCGAAGAGTTGACTCACTGGAAAAGACTTTGATGCTGGGAGGGATTGGGGGCAGGAGGAGAAGGGGACGACCAAGGATGAGATGGCTGGATGGCATCACAGACTCGATGGATGTGAGTCTGAGTGAACTCCAGGAGATGGTGGTGGACAGGGAGGCCTGGCGTGCTGTGATTCATGGGGTCGCAAAGAGTCGGACATGACTGAGTGACTGAACTGAACTGAACTGAGAACATGGAAGCAACCTAGATGTCCATCAACAGATGAATGGATAAAGAAGTTGTGGTACATATACACACTAGAATATTACTCAGCCATAAAAAGGAACACATGTGAGTCAGTTCTGATGAGGTGGATGAACCTAGAACCTATTATACAGAGTGAAGTGAGTCAGAAAGAGAAAGACAAATACAGTACTCTAATGCATATATATGAAATCTAGAAGAATGGTACTGAACTTATTTACAAGGCAGCAATGGAGAAACAGACAAGGAGAATAGACTTATAGACATGTGGAGAGGGGAGGAGAGGGTGAGATGTATGGAAAGAGTAACATGGAAACTTACATTACCATATGTAAAATAGATAGCCAACAGGAATTTGCTCTATGGCTCAAGAAACTCAAACAAGGGCTCTGTATCAATCTAGAGGGGTGGGATGGGGAGGGAGATGGAAGGGAGGTTCAAAAGGGAGGGGATATATGTATACCTATGGGTGATTCATGTTGAGGTTTGACAGAAAACAACAAAATTCTGGAAAGCAATTATCCTTCAATAAAAAAAAATTAAAAAGAAAAATAAAGCACAGATATTATTTATATTTTTAAAAGTAACTAGTTATTGTCTCTAGGACTATTAATATTGTCAGTGTAGCTTTCTGGTTAGGATTTAGTAAACCAACACACCAGTAAATTCCGGTTGTTTATCCAATTTAGTATATGTGCTGCTGAAGCCAGCACAAGTTGTTTATAAAATTTAAAAGTCTATTTTCACACTGATAAAAATGGCATTTGAAATTGGAATAAAGCATCTAAAGAAATACTGCACTGCTGATGACAAAGAATTCTATGCAATTGATTTTTAAATCAGTTATTGGAGGAAAAATAAATTTAGTTTAGCACAAGTTCCATTGATTCTCAAGAGAAAATTACATGTATAATAAATAATTCTTGTGATAGTCAAATAAGTCTTTTCAGTTAAATGAGCTTTTTAGTGTATTTTGGGCCTTCTTAACCAATAGTAAAATGGTAAAAAAAAAAAAAAAAAAGCTGTTTTTAAAATTCAACATTTCTAATATATCAATAATAGGCCTAAGTATGAGGAAGATCTCCTGGAGGAGGAAATGGCAACCCTTTCCAGTATTCTTGCCTGGAAAATCCCATGGACATAGGAGCCTGGCGGGTTACAGTCCTTGGGGTCGCAAAAGAGTCAGATAGGACTTAGCAACTAAACAACAGCAAAATGATAGAAAGAGTGATGACTGAACAAGTAAGGGTCAACCTAGAGGCTTTGCTTTGCCAAAGTGAGTGTTTTTAAAAGGCAGTGCCCATGTCTAAGAAGAATTACTTGAATTTATTCATTCACTGAATGAGTATTTGAATGCTTTTTGTTTGCTAGGTTTTAGGTACACAAAACCCAATTAGACATGGACTCTAATCCTTCATTTATTCATTCATCAAATATTTATTGAGTCTTATTATGGGTCAGACCCTGTTCCAGGCACTGAGAATATGTGGGAGGACAAGACAGACCAGGTCCCTGCTCTTCTGCTACCTACAGTCTAGGGTGGTGGGGAGAAGAGGGATAATAAATGATAAGTAAACAGGGCAGCTTCCCAGGTGGCGCTAGTATAAGGAACCCGCCTGCCAACGCAGGAGACATGAGACACAGGTACAATCCCTGGATTAGGAAGATCCCCTGGAGGAGGGCACGGCAACCCACTCCAGTATTCTTGCCTGGGAAATCCCATGGACAGAGGAGGCTGGCGGGCTACAGTCCATGGGGTTGCAAAGAGTCAGGACACAACTGAAGTGACTTAGCACTCATGCAAACAAGCCACTTCAACAGTGATAAGTGCAGTAAAGAAGGTAAAACTAGAGGCCATGATGGAGTAATGGGGGGAGGGGGGAGAAACAGAAGTGCATCTCAAGAGATAAAATTTGAGCTTACATCTAAATGACCCTGGGAAGCTAGACATTCAAAGATCTGGAACAGGGACTTCTAGGCAGAGGAAACAGCAAGTGCAAAGGCCTTTAGGAGAGTTTTTAAAAATCAGATTGGAAAAACAAGTGGAAGCTTCCTCCTTCCTCCCACCCTGCACCCCACCTCCTCTAGGTGTGCTCCGTGAGATGGTAGAATCTGACCCATGTCTCATCTCTAGACCTAGAAATTGACCCACCAGGCCAGGGCTCTGTCAGGGTTTCCTCACCTGCAGTAAGCCACAGATTTGATGTCATTTCATCTATACAGATGTACTGAGAAATTTTTATAGTTTGCATGGAATGATTCTAGAATCAAACCATATATAAACCACTGTTTATAACCAAGGAAACTAAGCTTGAGCATATACATACAAATACCTGAGATCCTGGTGCTATTCATCTCAGTGAGAGACACTGCCTTCACCTTTGTTGATCTACTTGGGTGTCGTGAGCAGGTTGAGAGCAGTGATCTATAGAGGAAAACATGCAGTGTGTTAAGAAAACCTGACGTCTTGGAGATAGATATCCAGAGTTAATGGGAAACGGTGGTCTCTGTATTGTTGACAGAACACCCTCAATCCTCAGGCCACTCATCAGCACAGTTATTAATCTTTTTCTCCAAGTCAAAGGAAGAAATACATCAAACTTAAAAGCCCTAACGGGAACAGAAAGCAAAAAAGGAAAGAGTAATCTGTAAGAAGCAGTTTTGAGTTTGGTTTTGGTTTTCATTAAGAGGACTTTCTCAATGATAACTACTAAAATAAGACATATTTCAATATGACTGACACGTAATATATATGTTTGAATAGGCAATCTCTTCACATTGCATATAAATCAAACAATATAAAAGGGTATTTATCAAATGTTTTGCCTTATTTCTGTCCTTCACTTCCACAAGGGTAACTTCTTTTCCTAGTTTCCTGTGTCTGTGTAACAGAAATAGGAATATATATTCATATTTTCCCCTTTTATTCAAATATATTCTACATAGTATTCCCCATCTTGTTTTATTATTAAAACAATATGTCTTGAGGATTTCAGCATTTCATTTCATAGAAAGCACATCTTTCTATAACAACACGAGGAAGACTTTCTCTCTCTCTTTTTTTTTTTTTTACATGTGCAGGGTATTCTATTTTGTGGATGTACCACAGTTTGCTAAACATAGTCTTTTTTTTTTTTAATATTTTGTCCGATTCCAATCTTTTGCTATTATGACCACCAGTGCAGCAGGGAACAAGTTTGTACATGCAATATTTTGCACATGTGCAATTACATCTGCAAGATAAATTCTCAGGCGTAGGATTTTTGTATAAATTAAAAACTCTCCACTTGTAATTTGTAAATATGCAGAAATATCCCCCCATGGGGAATGCACGACAGTATCCACTACCATCAATCATTATGAGAACACGTATTATCAAAGGCCTTGCTAGGGCCAGAATGCATTTTCAATCTTGGATTTCTGACAGACAAAATAGATTTCATTCCATTTTTCATGGAATGAAAAATGTTGTCTCAGTGATATATTAATTTACATTTCTCTGTAACTGAGGTGGGGCATCTTTTCATATGTTTAACCAGAATTTATCTTTCCTTTTCTGTTCATTTTCTGCTCATATCCTTTCACTGTTTTCCCTATTATGTTGTTGGTTTTATCAGTTTACATTAGGGAGGTAAGCTCTTTGTCATTTGAATTGCAACAATTTCTCCTTGGTTTCTGTCAGTTATCTTTTGATGTTACTTGCAGGATTTTTGTCTATGTTTTGTTTTTGCTAGATAAGAGGAATTTTAAAAACTGGAGCGTTTATCAATTTTGTATGATTTCTGGATTTTCTTCTAAAATTTTACAATGTCTTTTCATTTTGCATTTAGATTTTTATAGCTTATCCTATTGCACAGTATGGGTTTCTGTTGTTCTCCTAGAAGGCTGCCTGGTTCCAACACAATTTATGAACACATTTATTTCTACTCTTCTAATTAGATTTGCCATCTTCATTATATGCCATATATATTTGGGTCTCTTCATGCACAGATACCCTATTGTTTTAACCATTGAGACTTAAAAATGTTTTAATATCTAGTGGACTTAGTTCCTTTGAGAAATTCTACTCAATATATATGCATCACCTGTGAAAACAAATAGAGCTGGTTCTCCCAAGCCAACCATATGATTTCCTGGTTCAGAAGTCAGATGGCCTCCATTAGAACCAACTCTTTCACTCTGCTCTGCTCTCTGCACACCTGCCCCACCTCACCCCCATCAGATTTAAGTTAAAGTCACTATCTGCGGGCGTAAAGATCTGTTTTCTCCTCCGTTCTCTGAGCCTTTACGTGTAAGGTGGCAAATGTAGTGCTTTTTAAAGTTTTCAGCTGGGTTGGATTTAGAACTGGGCTCCAGTCCGTCGGATCCAGATCCTGAAAGTTTCTCTGGGGAGCAGATGATAGACAACTTTTTTATAGGTGGATTAAAGAAAGGATGGCTCAGCCTGTAAAAACCCATCTGCCAGTGCGGGAGACACAGGAGATGGCGGTTCGCTCCCTGGTTGGGGAAGATGCTCTGAAAGACGGCATGGCAACACACTGCAGTATTCTTGCCTGGAGAATCCCATGGGCAGAGAAGCCTGATGGGCTACAGTCCAAGGGGTTGCAAAGAGTCGGACACGACCGAGTGACTAAGCACTGCAAAGAAACTCAGGCTTCCAAGAATATACTTAGGAGAAATAGACATGCATAAGGGGGTCAGGCAGAGAGGAAAAGAGAGGAAGAGAGAGGGGACGGGAGGGTGAAAGAAAGAAAAGAAAATGAATTCGGTGGGGGAGTGATTCTGGGGCCCCAGAGCTTAATGAAGTCCTGGGAATCCCAAAGCAGCCCCGCCTGCCTCCTGAGCGCCATCCAGTGACCTTCAGGTCGGGCTCTGAGACTTGCAGAGACCGTAGGACCCAGCCTTTCCGCCCTTCCTGAACCTCAGAGATAGAGAGGTTCTCATTGGTGGTGCAGCTCCAGGGCCTCGGGTATAGCCCTTCTCTGGGGCACCCACGTCCCCACGTCCGGAGGTGAAGTGAGCAGCCAAGAGGGCGAGCGCAGGCGCAGTAGGGGTGGGAGGGCGGTACCTGGTGATCCTCCCCACGCCTGCCCTCCCTCCAGGCACTCTCTGCCCCCTGGGACGCCCCCTCGCACTGTTAACTTGTGAACGGGCTGGCTCAGTCCAGGCTCCACATCTCAATACTTTTGAGTTCTGTTTGAAACTCCTGGTCAAAGATTTATTTATGAGGCAAATTATATGCTACAGCAACATTCACAAAATGCAAAGGATTTGCAGTTAACACTTGAACAGCACAGGTTTGAATTACAATTACCACTTATTCTCAGCTTTTTTCCCCTGGTGGCTCAGTGATAAGGAATCAGCCTGCCAATGCAGGAGACACGGTTCCATTCCTGGGTGGGGAAGATCCCCTGGAGAAGGAAATGGGAACCCATCCCAGTATTCTTGCCTGGCGAATGTCATGGACAGAGAAGCCTAGAAGGTTACAGTCCGTAGAGTTGTGAAAGAGTCAGACAACCAGTTCAGTTCAGTCGCTCAGTTGTGTCCGACTTTTTGCGACCCCGTTAATTACAGCAAGCTAGGCCTCCCTGTCCATCACCAACTCCCGGAGTTCACTCAGACTCACGTCCATCGAGTTGTTGACGCCATCTAGCCATCTCATCCTCTGTCGTCCCCTTCTCCTTCTGCCCCCGATCCTTCCCAGCATCAGAGTCTTTTCCAATGAGTCAACTCTTCGCATGAGGTGGCCAAAGTATTGGAGTTTCAGCTTTAGCATCAGTCCTTCCAAAGAACACCCAGGACTGATCTTTACAATGGACTGGTTAGATCTCCTTGCAGTCCAAGGGACTCTCAAGAGTCTTCTCCAACACCACAGTTCAAAAGCATCAATTCTTCGGCGCTCAGCTTTCTTCACAGTCCAACTCTCACATCCATACACGACCACTGGAAAAACTATAGCCTTGACTAGACAGACCTTTGTTGACAAAGTAATGTATCTGCTTTTCAATATGCTATCTAGGTTGGTCATAACTTTCCTTCCAAGGAGTAAGGGTCTTTTAATTTCATGGCTGCAATCACCATCTACAGTGATTTTGGAACCCCCCAAAATAACAGTGTTTCCACTGTTTCCCCATCTATTTCCCATGAAGTGATGGGATACTTAGCGACTAAACAACAACAAAACACACAGCACTGGAGGTGAGTTGAATTCCCAAATGTAGAACTGCCATCTAGAGGAACCATGGATACAGAGGGCAAACTATACATTATACCAGATTTTCTACTGCGTGAAGGCACCTCACCCTCACGTTGTTCAAGGATAAACTGTACTCCCATTAATATTGCAACAGAATTGCTTTTGGCTGCACATAGCCAATACATGTCTCCTTGATCACAAATACATACTTGGAAGGAATTATTGATGATGCCAGGAATATAACTGCCATTCTGAACATAGAACTTACCGGAAACTTCATTTCTAATTTTGAATAACTGATGAGTAATTTAACCTTTGGGGTGGAACAGACCTAGTCAATCAACACAACTGAGCATTCTGTGCCAGGCCTCTGGAAAATAATGATAATGCAGCATAACATAAAATTCGAGAGTGTAGGGAAGAAAAAGAAATAAATCTGTGTTCCTGTCCCAAAGTGGCTTGTTGTCTGGTAAGAAAGATAGATATATAAACTAACACAGAGAAAAGTGAGAAGTATGAAAATAAATATGTCCCCAAGATGCTACAGAGCTCTTACAAAGAGAGGGAGTAACCTGGGAGTTCATGCAATTAGGCAAAAAAGACCCCATGACTGAAGTGGGATCTGCAGGGGACTTTAAACAAAACATAGTTATAAAAGGGACTTTCCTGGTGGCTCAGTGGTAAAGAATCTGCCTGCAATGGAGGAGACCCAAGAGACTTGGGTTCCATCCAAGTCAGAAAGATCCCCTGGAGAAGGAAATGGCAACCCCACTCCAGTATTCCTGCCTGGGAAATTCCATGGACAGAGGAGCCTGGAGGGCTAAAGTTGATGGGGTTGAAAAGAGTCAGACATGACAAAGAACACACACACAGAGTTATAAAAGACGATGGAGAAAAACGGAGCTCTCAAGCTTCATTTGGAATTTATTAAAAAAACTTATTTTTCATATTTCCCATTATTTTTTTCTCTACTTGTTTTGGGGCTGGGATATTTTTATGACACAATACGGAGAATAGAATGAGACCTTTTTTGAAGTATTATTAATTTATAGTGTTGTGTTAGATTCAAGAGTGAGACATCTTTAACATACAAAGATGCTACTGTGAACCTCAGGGTCTCAGAACTGTTTTTCAAGACATGCAGCCATGGCCTCCTCCTTGGGTGGAGGCAGTGAATGGGGTCAGAAGCTTCCAGACTGACGCAAGGAAGCAGCTCCTCCCTTTACTGTCACTGCTACCAACCTGCAATCAACTGGGGAAAGGTACTACAGAGTAAAAGAAAGAAACACTGTCATTAAGATGCTGAGAGTTGATATGATCAAACTGAGCCTGTCTGTGTAGGAAAAACCCCTGGCTGACCTGAGGCACGCAGCTCCCCCCAGGCCAATCGGATGAGGTATCAGCTATCACTAGTCCTCTCAGCACCTGTTGGTACTTCAGGACCCCAAGCCAGGGACAACCGCCTGCTTATCTCCCAGCTTATTAACATATTTTATAATTCATGAAGTTTAACTTATTCTCTACACCCCACAGAAGGCAGCAGAAGTTAGGTGTCATTTGGAGGTTGGGAAATAGAAATAGTTAACCAGGTTTCACCCCCAAGAAAACAGGAGATTGAAATGCTTCCCTGGACTGAGGCACAAGGCTCTTGGCTTCATTATCCTCACTGGCTCATGCCTCATCTATATTCTAAGACCTTTTTCCTCAAACCACTTCTTTCTGCATTTCTCTGCTCTCCCAGGCTTTGTCATTTCACATCAGGCCCATTTGTGACATTATTCATTTTTGCCTTTGACATTTTCCTAAGGGAAGGAGCAAAAAAGATGGTCTCTCCATCGGTGGCCAGGTGGTCACCAAGTGTGACCTCCTACCAAAAGCGGGGGCGTCTGCCCTGGAAGCTCTACGTATAGGACTGCATGCTCTCAGTCTGACAATCTACTCCATAGTCACAAATTTGTGCTGAAACATTATCTAGTGAAAAAGGGTAAAATCTATAACAAGAGAAAAATCGATGCTAGGAAATACTTTTTTGGCTTTCACATGGTGATGGCTAAGCCCTTCCATGGTGTAGACCTTTGTTCAGAGTCATCAAAAATAATCAGCTGTTCATCAAGAATGCCTGGACCCTTGTGCACAGAAAGGCAGAGCTACTGAATTGAAAGCAGAACTATAGAATTCCAGGAATCAGAGGAGCATCAGCTCTCACTGTGCCTTCCATGGCTGCCAATATGCGGTCCGTGCTGCTTGCTCTCCAGAAATGCAAAGCATTTCCAGCAAGTGGCTGCCTATCTTCATTGTCAAGGTGATGAAGGACACACGTTATCCTTAAGAAGGGGACAGATCAGCAGCCTTAGGATGGTGCATGAGATGAGCCGTTGATGTATAGGAAGAAAAGTTTCTATTTTCTATTTTCACTGCTTTTATCCACACATTCAGTTTATGCGTAAGTAGCACGTCCCATGTGACTCAGCCGATAAAGAATTTGCCTGCAGTGCCGGAGACTTTGGCCACCTGATGCGAAGAGCCAACTCATTAAAAAAGACCCTAATCCTGGGAAGAATTGAGGGCAGGAGGAGAAGGGGGTGACAGAGGATGAGATGGTTGGATAGCATCTCTGACCCAATAGATATGAATTTGAGCAAACTCCAGGAGATGATACAGGACAGGGAAGCCTGGCGTGCTGCAGTCCACGGTGTTGCAAAGAGCTGGACATGACTTAGTGACTGAACAAAACCAACAACTAAACACAAGCAAAGTTGGTAACACTGATGCATAGAATCCACAGTTATCCTATCTGTTCAGCCTCAGTGGGAACAAGATGAGGGCCCAGGGCTGGGATGTGGAGCAAAAAGGGCACCTTGAACATCCTTGTCCCCAGAATCAGGCACACTACAGGGTGACTGACCAATAGGATGAGAAGGTAGGAAGAACTAATGAACAGATCAGTGAATTTAGAAAGGAAGAAATGAAGGTACGAACAAGACTACAAATGAGGACCGTTTAAGAAGGGTTTTGGTGAAAATAATGAGGGAAAAGAAGGAATTTTCTTTAAGAGATTTGAGTATGCCTCTGAATAAGCAATGGGAAAAAGAAATTTGCTGACGTGCTGAAGACTGCTGGGCTCCGGGGACCTGTAATTGTTTCAGCAGCCAAGGGAACTCCAAAAGCTGAACTGAAAATCAGGCTTCTCTTTTACCTTCTTATATTAATATAGTTCAACATAATTCTCTGGAACTTCCACAGGGAATCCTGCGCCTCGAGCAGCTGAGTCCCAGAGCTTGATGCTTTCATTATCCTCTATCACTCTATGCATCTCTATAGGTTTTTCGGCATACCTTCCTGATTCTAGATGTTCTAGACTTTGCCTGTTGAACTTAACCGCAGATCTGCAAACCACCAGTTAAAGATGTAATGTCCAAGGAGCCCAAGACAGACTTCTAGAGTTTCTAAGAATGATTCCCTTAGTCCCTGATCTTTGCTGTTTACCGTGAGAAGTGAAAAGGAAAGTGTTAGTTGCTCAGTCATGACCGACTCTTTTGTGACCCCATGGACTAGAGCCTGCCAGGCAAGAATACTGGAGTGTCGGTTCCCATTTGCTTCTCCAGAGGATCTTCCTGACCCAGAGACTGAACCCAGGTCTCCTGGATTGCAGGAAGGTTCTTTACTGTCTGAGCCACCAGGGAAGCCACTGTTTACCACGTGTGCTGTGTGCTTAGTCACTCAGTTGTGTCCAAGTCTTTGTGATCCCACGGGCTGTAACCCACCAGGCGCCTCTGTCCAGTGGGTTATCCAGGTAAGAATACTGGAGCGGGTTGCTGTTTCCTTTTTCAGGGGATCTTACTGATACATGGCTCGAATCCTGATCTCTTGCTTTTCCTTCATTGGCCGGCGGGTTCTTTACCACTAGTGCCACTTGGGATGCCCCAAGAAAGTGGAGATATGTATATACAAGTACATATGGCTGAGTCAAGTTGTTGTATGGCAGAAATCAACACAGCATTGTAAAGCAATTATCCTCCAATTACAAAAAGACACAAATATGAAAAAAAGGAAGGTCTGGCACATGGCAAACACACACAGGTTGAAAGAAGGGCTTAAAAAAAATTATTGGAAAAAAAAATTATTGGTATTATTTTAGAAATTATTTTTACTAATCATTAATTTATTTTAATTTCATACTCCAAAACATAAGCAACTCAATATCTGTGAGTTGAGGAAATTAGAAATTAAACCTAGCATCACATGAAAGGTTGTTATTGCTTGTCTGTTTGAGGTGGTGGGTGTTTTTGTTGGGATGCAGAGTTATTCTCTACTTCTGTGTCTCTATTTCTGCTTTGTAAGTAAGATCATATATACCAATTTTTTTTCAGATTCCACGTATATACATTATTATACTCATTTGTTTTTGTCCTTCTGATTTACTTCACTCTGTATAACACTCTCTAGGTCCATCCATGCCTATACAAATGACCCAACTTTGTTTCTTTTTCAGTTCAGTTCAGTCGCTCAGTCGTGTCCAACTCTTTGCGACCCCATGGACTGCAGCACGCCAGGCCTCCCTGTCCATCACCAGCTCCTGAAGTTTACTCAAACTCATGTCCATTGAGTCAGTAATGCCATCCAACCACCTCATCCTCTGTCATCCCCTTCTCCTCCCACCTTCAATCCTTCCCAGCATCAGGATCTTTTCAAATGAGTCACTTCTTTGCATCAGGTGGCCAAAGTATTGGAGTTTCAGCTTCAGCATCAGTCCTTCCAGTGAGCACCCAGGACTGATCTCCTTTAGGATGGACTGGTTGTATCTCTTTGCAGTCCAAGGGACTCTCAAGCGTTTTCTCCAACACCACAGTCCAAGAGCATCAATTCTTCAGTGCTCAGCTTTCTTTATAGTCCAACTCTCACATCCACACATAACTACTGGAAAAACCATAGCTTTGACTAGACAGACCTTTGTTGGCAAAGTAATGTCTCTGCTTTTTAATAAGCTGTCTATGTTGGTCATGACTTTTCTTCCAAGGAGTAAGCGCCTTTTAATTTCATGGCTGCAGTCACCATCTGCAGTGATTTTGGAGCCCCCCCCCCAAAATAAAGTCTGCCACTGTTTCCATTGTTTATTTTTATGGTTGAGTAAAACTCATATAACTTGTGCCACCCCAAAACACATATGAGTGTCATATTGCCATAACTTCAGCACAGTTACAGAGCTCTAGTATGTAGTAATACTAAAAATTAAAACATTCTTGAAGTCAGGCCATTTAAAAATTTGTCTAATTCACAGAACATATTAAACTATACTCATTAGCTTAGTCAAACTCATCATGACTTGTACATCTTTTCTAGGGCAGGACAAGCACAGAAACTATTCTGTAGGGATTTCCTCTGCAAGGAACAGGGGCCTTCCTTTCTTACCTAATTATAAATATCTTCCAAAATTCAGTCTCTGCGCTGTTATATTTCTGCTTAAAAATGCTTTTCAATAAGGGGAATGTGCCCTAAATCTGACCATGTGCACGTGCATGCGCTCAGTCGTGTCCGACTCTGCAACCCCATGGACTACAGCCCACCAAGCTCCTCTGTCCACGGGATTTTCCAGGCAGGAATGCAAGAGTGGGTGGTCATTTCCTTCTGCAGCAGATCTTTCCTACTTAGGGACTGAACCTCGGTCTCCTGAATTGCAGGCAGATTCTCTACAGTCTGAGCCACCAGGGAAGCCCAAAATCCGACCAAAGATATGTCAAAAAATAAATGTACAATTATAAACCCATATGAGCTTCCCAGGTGTCACTACTGGTAAAGAATCCTCCTGCTAATGCTGGAGACACCGGAGATGTGGGTTTGATTTCTGAGTCGGGAAAACCCCCTGGAGTAGGAAATGGCAACCCACTCCAGTATTCTTGCCTAAATTCCATGGACAGAGGAGCCTGGCAGGCTACACCCCATGGGTGTAGCTCCCATGGGTGTAATTCCACAAAGAGTTGGACACAACTGAGCACACATGCACCGTGCAAACCTGTATGGGAAATATTGACAACATATCTGTGCTCCAAATCCAATAAGATGGGCATAGAGTATACTGCCCACATGGATTTTATAAAGATTTTTTAGTGTTCTATAAATCTGTTTATTGGCCACCAAACACATATACACAAGCAAAACCTAATATTAATGACACAATGGGTAACAGTCATTTTCTTTGCCTAATTCAGTTAATGGAATTTTTTTCTTTTTCTTTTTTTTAAAAGAGTGGTTTGTCTTATCTAGGTTCCCTGAAAGTGCTATTTGGGAAAATTTCATCTGTGCCCTCTTGTCCTCTTGCCTCTTGATAGAATTATTAGCTAACAGCTAATAGAAGCATTCAGAAAACTAAGATCATGGCATCTAGTCCCATCACTTCATGGCAAATAGATGGGGAAACAATGGAAAGTGACTTTATTTTGGGGGACTCCAAAATCACTGCAGATGGTGACTGCAGCCATGAAATTAAAAGACGCATGGTCCTTGAAAGAAAAGTTATGACCAACTTAGATAGCATATTGAAAAGGAGAGACATTACTTTGCCAACAAAGGTCCATCTAGTCAAAGCTATGGTTTTTCCAGTAGTCATGTATGGATGTGAGAGTTGGACCATAAAGAAAGCTGAGTGCTGAAGAATTGATGCTCTTGAACCATGGTGTTGGAGAAGACACTTGAGAGTCCCTTGGACTGCAAGGAGATCAAACCTGTCAGTCCTAAAGTAAATCCACCTTGAATATTCATTGGAAGGACTGATGCTGAAGCTGAAACTCCAATACTTTGGCCATCTGATGCTTAGAACTGACTCATTTGAAAAGACTCTGATGCTTGGGAAGATTGAAGGTGGGAGGAGAAGGAGAAGGGGATGACAGAGGATGAGATGGTTGGATGGCTAAACCGACTCAATGGACTTGAGTTTGAGTAAACTTCAGGAGCTGGTGATGGACAGGGAGGCCTGGCATGCTGCAGTCCATGGGGTTGCAAAGAGCCGGATACGACTGAGCAACTGAAATGAACTGAACTGAATAGAGGCATCCAAGCACATGTGCTGACTGTGGAGCTATGTTTTCCAAATATCACCAGGAATGTCCCCTTTCCACCATCCAACAACAAACCATGTTTGACCTAAGTGTCTCTCATGAGAGCAGATTAAACTAAGATGGAAATGTAATTTGAGCAATATCAAAGAATTAGAATAGTTAATTTCCAAACATGACAGCACTTATTTTCTGTATGTAGCAAAGAAGTCTCATTTATAAACCAAGAGTAATCTGCAGAGACTTAGGAACTTTCACCAACGATTTATAAGATTATTACATGAGACTCCAGATCACAGTCCATCTCTGTCTACACTTAGACACATAGATACACACACACACACACTCACCATATAAAATCATTCTGCATTATACAGAGACATACTGTTGAATTCTCTATTGCAATGGAGAGGATGAATTAGCAAATTCATTAATGAACTCCTGTGTTTCCCCCAAAGTTGTCAGCTGTAATAATTCGTTTTCCCAAAACGTCTGCCATTATTATCCACACCACTACCTCTCAGTGAACACTGGGACCTCACAAAGGTTTTACTTTTACTGCAGAGCCGAGACTCCAGGCCACCAAGGGTTGTGGGCAAAGTATAGAGAGTTCCCTGAGCAGTGACTGCTTTGGGCATAGAGAACCTCCCAGAAGACTCACTTCTCAGTTGTCTGTTCTACATCACCAGCATCCAAGAAGCAAGACACAAACACAAAGACACCAAAGTGGCTTGGACTAACTGCTAGAGTAACATCATTAGCACATAAATCATTTGTTCTCATGCAGCAGTAGACGCTTTCTATTTTTAATTTTTAAAACTTATTTATTTTGGGCTGTACTTGTTCTTCATTGCTGCCCATGGGCTTTCTCTAGTTGCAGCGAGTGGTGGCTACTGTAGTTGTGATACATGGGCTTCTTAATCAAGAAGTAGTATGAGTCTTGGCTTTAATTACTTATCAAAAGGCCCTTGTTCTCCTACATCCACTAATGGTCAAATCTCACAGTTATTCTACAATATGTATAAAATTGCTTTGTGCATGTGCTTGCTCAGTTGCTTCAGTCGTGTCCAGCTCTTTGCAACCTTATGGACTGTAGCCCACCAAGCCCCTCAGTCCATGAGATTCTCTAGGCAAGAAGATTGGAGTGGGTTGCCCATTTCCTTCCCAGAAGATCTTCCTGACCTGGGGATCAAACCCAAATTTCCTGCATTTCATTGTTTATCAACTGAGCCACCAGGGAAAGCCCTAAAATTGCTTATTGGTTTTCTTGGATCTTTCTCCCCTGGAACTGTGTCTTTCTCAAAGAAGGCTATGCAATCATTTCATCACTGTATCTCTAATTCCTCTACCCATACACAGTGGGTCTTGTTAGACAATTGATGACACAGAGCTGGAAGCACATATGAGTTACTCTGGAAGATCTGTGTGTGTGTGTGTGTGTGTGTCTGTGTGTGTGTGTGTCTGTGTGTGTGTTTCAGTGGATCTGTTCATATATAAAGGAAATGCACATGGAATGTATCCTAAAGATTATGTCCCTTCATTTTACGCAGTGCAAATGCACTTGCCGTGAGTTCTTTATCTTCATGGATATTAAGAATATAGTTCAAAACTGACTACTTATATCTGGGCAAAGGGCTCCAGTAGTTGCTGATCCTCCCTATGGAGCTGATTCAACTCCTGAAATATCCAACTGAGCCTGTACATAGCGGCAACAGTTACATTAGCCTTGATCCATGAGTCAGAAATATCCTCTGGAGAAGGAAATGGCAACCCACTCCAGTATTCTTGCCTGGAAAAATCCCATGGATGGAGGGGCATGGTGTGCTACAGTCCATGGGGATTGCAAAGAGTTGGATATGACTGAGCATGCACCTAAGATCCAGCTATACAGTCTGCCTGTGGTCAGTGGGATTCCCCTTCCAGAAAGAAGTTCTTGGTTATAGAATGCTGTTAACATTTCAGAAGGACCGAAGAGTTAATCAGGTTTAGATTAACATCTCAGACCTCGTTCTCATAATTTCCCCCCAATTATGACAGCAGTTATAACAAGTTAGTAAGCAGAGGCTGGCCATGCCTTGCTCTTCACCTCTCTTCAATATATTCTTTGTTGCCTGAACTTTCTTTAAGTGAGTTCTTTGCTACTCATCCTCAGGGAAGAGATAGCTACACTGGGAGAGGATAATATATTTTTATTTCACCTAATATATCTAAGGGCTTTCCAGGTGGCTTTCCAGTAAAGAATCTGGCCTACCAATTCTGAGATGTGAGAGAAGCAGGTTTAATCCCTGGGTCAGGAATTGACCCAGAGAGGGAAATCCCCTTGAGAGGGAAATGACAATGCACCCCAGTGTTTCTTGCCTGGAGAATTCCATGGGCAGAGGAGCCTGCTGGGCCACAGTCTATGTGGTTGTAAGGAGTCAGACATGACTGAACATGCACAGACCACTATATGTCTAAAGAGGTGTGATTTCAACATGTAATACATTTTTAAATATTAAAGGGATATTTTTGATTTTACTAAGTCTAATCTGGTGGGTATTTTGTCCTGACAGCACATCCCAGTTTGGGTAAGACATATTTCAACTGTTCAATAACCACGTGTGCTTAGAGACGCCATACTAGATAGTTCAGGGTTCTAAGAATTGACTTCCCTTCAGCTATGGTTTGTTGAAGACTACAGAGGATGGCCAACCAGTCCATTCTAAAGGAGATCAGTCCTGGGTGTTCTTTGGAAGGAATGATGCTAAAGCTGAAACTCCAATACTTTGGCCACCTCATGTGAAGAGTTGACTCATTGCAAAAGACTCTGATGTTGGGAGGGATTGGGGACAGGAGGAAAGGGGACGACAGAGGATGAGATGGCTGGATGGCATCTCCGACTTGATGGACGTGAGTTTGAGTGAACTCCAGGAGTTGGTGATGGACAGGGAGGCCTGGCGTGCTGCAATTCATGGGGTCACAAAGAGTCGGACACGACTGAGCAACTGAACTGAACTGAACAGAGGATGGCAGGTAGATAGAGAACTGGTTGTAGCTCTGAACCACACATGTTAGAGGAAAGTCAATACATCTAGGAAACAGCTTCCATTTCTCTGTTTGTAGAAGTGTCAGAGTTTGTGGTCAAGATGAACTCAATTGTGTTAAGAACTATGTAACTCCCAATTTTCATCTGAGAGAGCCCCAGAGTGGGAGATGGAATTATACAGCCCATGATGTATTGATAGTATATTCATGTTTCTTAGAGAATTTCAAGCCTCTTTAGTGCTCAATGATTCAGCCAGGGATGAGACAGCTCCTCAGGATTCTAGAGAAATACTGCTGCTCAGATTTCTTAATAAATGTTCAGTGGATGAAAGACTGAATGAACCAATAACCCAGCTACCAATTCTCTGATACACAAAATATTTGCAGCTCTCAGCTAATGAGCTCCTACTCATTTGCATGCTGGTCTTCTGTTTAAAGTGCTCTCATATTTCATCAGAATAATTTTTTCTCTATTGTAAGGTCATAATTTTCATTGGATTATAACATAAATCTCCTTATTTTCAAGGATAAAACTAATTTATTACACTATGCACAATGAACTGTATTTGGATTCTCGAGTTATAATGTATTTCATCAAGACTGAATCTCAACTATGATTAAAAAGACCAACTTCATTGAAATATAATTCACATACCATAAAATAACCCCTGTTAAGTGCCCAATTCAGTGAGTTGTAGCACATTCACAGAGCTGTCTAACCGTCACCACTGTTGAATGTCAGAATATTTTCATCACCTGCATAGAAACTGTACCCAATAGCACTCACTCCTCTTAGAAACTCTGTACCCAACAGAACTCACTCTTCAGCACCCTGCCCCCAAATCTCATGTAGCTTCATTTCAAATGGAAAAAGTCATCTTAAAGGCTGAATTGAATATTTTTGTGATTAGAAGGGCCAGTGGACTTTTTCAGTGCAGTGGTTTCTACCCCCATGCTATTCTCTTACTCATTTGTTCTACAAATATTTACTCAGTACTCTCTGGGGTATAAAGATGGAAGAGAGCAGACAGTGCTGTGTGTTTTATGTGGTTCCTTTTTTTTTAAGATAAGCTCAGAGTACACAGACTAGCTCTCTTTTCTGTGCTTGACTGCTGAAAGATCTGATACAACTCTATTTTGCATGAAGTTGGAGTCTAAGCTGCTAAAATACCATCATTTGATATCTCTGGTCCTATCACACTGTAAATACATTTTTTGCAAGTTTACTTAGAATCTAGCTTCAAACAGGAGATAGCATGATATAAGAAAAGAATTTTTGCTTTCTTCCATCTTACACTTTGCCTCCATTCTACTCCGTTTTAGTGGAAACCCAACCAGGGTATAGCCCATGAATACCAACCCATCATTTCCTAGACACACATCATCCAGACACACATTCCTTCCTCCAGGTGGTCCATATGTCACCTTTACATATTCAAAACATTTATTTATTTACTGGTTAAAGTGGGTCTTCGTTGCTGCAGACAGGCTTTTTCTAGTTATGGTGAGGGGGGCTACTGTCCAGTTGTGGTTCATGTACTTCTCATTAAGTGGCTCTTCTTGTTGCAGAGCATGGGCTCCAGGGTGCGTGGGCCTTGGTAGTTTGGTGCACAGACCCAGTTGCCCTGTGGCATGTGGGATCTTCCCAGACCAGGGATTGAACCTGTGTCCCCAGCATTGGCAGGCATATTCTTAACCACTGGACCACTAGTTGTTATAGTTCAGTCCTAAGTCATATCTGACTCTTAGCAACCCCATGGACTGCAGCACACCTGGCTTCTCTGTCCTTCACCATCTTGCAGAGTTTGCTCCATTGAGTCAGTTATGTCATCCAATCATACCATCCTCTGTCACCACCTTCTCCTCCTGCCCTCAGTCTTTCCCAGCATCAGTGTCTTTTCCAATGAGTCGGCTCTTTGCATCAGGCGGCCAAAGTATTGGAGCTTCATCTTCAGCATCAGTCCTTCCAGTGAATATTCAGGGTTGATTTCCTTTAGGATTGACTGGTTTGATCTCCTTGCAGTCCAAAGGGCTCTCAAGAGTCTTCTCCAGCACCATGGTTAGAACGCATCAATTCTTTGTCACGCAGCCTTCTTTATGGTCCAACTCTCACATCCATATGTGACTACTGGGAAAACCATAGCTTTGACAATACAGACATCTGCCGGCTAAATGATATCTCTGAAAGTCCTCAAAACACTCTTCTGGGCGTTAATTTTTGTTGCATGAATTCTTTGGTGTAGGAAAGTCTTACCTGACAGTCAATTCCCACAATACAGAGCCACTGCTAGCTCATGATTTTAAGGCTCACCTGTATATTTGCTAATTATATTCTGTATTTGTCTTATCTCCCTAAAGAGAAGGAGGTTGCCTTTAGAGTAGAGATCAGTGTGTCCCTGCCCCACACCACCGCTGAGTCCTGGTGCCATTAACACGGGACAAATGATGGAACTGGTTTAGCTGTCAGGTAGAAAGCTGTGGCTTGAGCCACTTTTTCTACTGGCTCCCATTTTATAATAAACAATAGCTTCCTGGAGAGTTGGGCCCCTGACAGCTGGTTTGGCCGTGTTCCTGCCTTTGGCCTGCAGCCCGGCGCCCTCTTTTAATGGATGTGCCTCGTGTTTGAGCACCGGCTGTGAGCCCGGCTCTGTGTCAGGTGTTTAAAGCATCACCTCTCTCTGTGCTCCCCTGTATCCTCCTTTCCGTCACTGCATTTACCCAAGAATGTAATATGTGCTTATGTTTTCTGTCTCCCTCCCTGCACTGTGAGCTCTTCACAGGCAGAGTGGAGTTTTATCCAGAGCCTGGCACACAGCAGGCTCTCAAATAAATATTTATTATGTGAATTAATAAATTAAAACACAGTTGTTAGCAGCTATCTGCCTAGCCGAAAAGACAATATACCTCTGAAACAATGAGAGAGCAGGACAATATCACTGAAAGTGTTAATTATGCACAGTGGACAATGTGTAAACAAAATAAACTTTGGGTACCCATATAGTTTAAGTAAGACGTGTTTTCATCAGTGCTTTTATATCAGATTTTTATCTGCATCTTTTAAAGAGCTTGAAAAGAGATGTAACTTATGTTCAACAGCAATACTTCACAAAATCACTTTTCTTTGCCTTCCCATCTTCTTGTACTCTTTACTCCTCTGCAGCCCACCCCCTCAATGCCCAAGTCTCTTCCCTCACCCGACAGGCCCCTACTTTGTAGGTATCTGCTTCTTGCCTTTTTCTCAGTGGCAGACTCACTCAGCCTTTCTGAGTCCCTCAACTCCCTCTCTTTGACTCATCACCCCAAGCCTGCACTGCAATAAAGAGGCTGGAGCCAACCCACTGAGCAAGAGCCTCCTTCCTTTCTAGAAGTGGGTGGGGTTAGAGGGAGCAGGTCAGAGGATTTATGTGGGTGAAAACTGTGAATACTCCAACAATAATTCTGTCCCTGTTATGATAAGATTATGAAATGGAGGAAATCTACCAGCGCTGGTGAAGAACTGTTCTCTTTATTTGGGGACCAGCCACTTGATGTTATGATATAAGCTGCAGCAAGCACACAGAAGTTGTATATGGCCACTTAACCTAAACCTCATGGGACATTCTGCCCCCTCACCCAGCACAGACTGTAAATCATTCATTTTAGGAAAGGGTTCTCTGGTCATCGACACTCCCTCTGGTTCTTCCAACAGGAGTTTTGACCTCCAAGTTACACTCAGTCTGTGGCCGAGGTAAGCAAAGGTCCCACCTGGACAGACCACACACAAGTCTGTGCTGAGGGCAGAGCTGTTCTCCAGGCTGCTTAGGCTAACTCGGCCTCTTTTGGTTTTAAGCCCATTTACCTGAGGAATCCAAGGACGCACTGCTTTGAAATTATATAGTGTGAGTTTCCAACTCAGAGGTGAAAATTCAGTAAAATCATAACACAATATCCATGTATCAGTCAGGATCCAACCAGGAAAACAGAAACCACAATAAATATTTAAAACAGAGGTAACAATTTAACACAGGGAATTGGTGATACCATACAGGTGATGGAAAATCTGAGCAGCCAAACATGGATGTTGGGGAAAGCTACAGATTAGCAAGAGGGGGAAGCAGAGACCTACCTGAGGCTAAGAGACAAAGGGATCCTGGGGCCCAGGGGTGGGACCCACAGAGGCCTGTCCCAAGGGAACAGGAATGTGGAGGAGTGGTAACCCAAGGTAGACCCACACGAAGGGAAAGCGCTGATTTCTCCCCAGCCACCCCCTCCCCCACCCCCTACCTCAGAGCTCTTGTTGGTTGAAAACAAACCTGGGAGGCTGTCCCTGGTGCACTCTAGCTGGAGATGGGGGTGGGGGTGATGGATCTACCCTGAGATAAACAGAGCAGGACACACACAATCCACATGTGAGATATCATGGAATAAGCTGGGAAAAGCAGGATGTGAAGGAAAGACAGACCTGGCTACAGAAGCAGCCTGGTTGCCTGGGCATGCCCCCACCTTCTGCCACCAGAGGGGAACTCAGAAGTGAAGACTCGAAAGGGGGACGTGCGTGCATGCTAGGTGGCTTCAGTCATGTCCGACTCTTTGTGACACCATGGATTGTAGCCTGCCAGGACACTCAGGGCTTATTCGGGGTGCCAGACACAATGGATGAATTGCACGAATCCAGTGAAGCCTCACAAGCACCTGCAGAATTTCACCAGCAGCCAACTGGGCCAAGAGAGGTTAAGTACCTTGCCCAAAATTACACCCCGTGTAGCTTTAGAACTAGAGCTCCCTGACCACCAATTTTCCATCTACCACGCTGCGCTTAAAGTGTTGTGTTCTCAAAGGTGTACAGAAATACGTCCCTTTCAGCAACACCATCAGAGGGTCAGAGCTGGTGCTGATGCTGGGAAAGCTGATGCTCTTCACCTCCTGGGCAGGCTGGCTTCTCAGCCCTACCGTTATCCTCTGTCAGTGACACTCTCATTCTCTCCTCCTCAGCCCCACTCCCACCTCTACCTGAACCCCCAGCATAAATGTGCATCCCTAACAGCTCCAGATCTGCTCCAGGGAAATAGCAGGAGAAAAATAATTGGAGTGTTACCCTGACAGTGGCATCTTCATTTCAGCAGGAGATCAGTGCTATGGGAGAGGAATGATTCTTTAATGATGGATCTGCCGGTTGCAGAAGGTAGTGGGGATTAACTCTCACTGCTGAGTTAACACCTGCATAAGTCACAGCAGACTCACTTGCTGGAAATGCTGACTTCGGATTTTTTTTGGTGTGAATTTGAATTCATTTAATCCTAAATTTGGGAGGTCTCAATAATAAGCAAGAAAAAGAAAAGCTAAAAGATAGACAAATATCAATTACGCGCTGGAGTCTGTGGCCTGTGTGTGTGTATGTAAGGGTCGAGAGAGAACAAAATAAGAATTTTATCCTGATTTAATATTCAATTACAGAACTAGAGTTAATGGATAAAATGTTAACATAAAATTAAGTACAAAGAAGGATATCATTATAACATACTGAATAAGATCCCTGGAGTCTTTTTCCTCAAATAGAGGATTCTCATTTCTTAAGTCAGAGCTCCAAGGAGGGCCTGTGATGAGGACAGCAAATTTGAATGGTGCTGATACAAAAAGACACATTCTAGGACTTTCCTGACAGTCCACGGTTAAGACTCTGTGCTTCCAATACAGGGGGTGCAGGTCTGATCCCTGGTCAGGGGACTAAAATCCCACAGTGCCATGGAGCATAGCCAAAACAAACAAAAAAACACAACTATTTAATCCTTTGGGGGCTGGCTGAGATGCTCCGTAATGGTCAGATGATCCCTGATGACATCATCCAGCAGCTGTGTATGTATGTGTGTGTGTATGATATCATTAAAAGAATTTTCTTGAAGATAATAGGAGCCTCTGGAAGCCTCTAATCTGAAATAGAATATGTTATTGGTGTAATTTTCAATAAATATAGTGGTTTTTGCTGGTATAAACTATAAAATCCTTGTAAGAATTTGTGTTACTAATAAAAAAACAGGAAAGCCATTTCCCCCAAGGTATTTTATAATGATGGAGGTAGGAAATATTAATTTTATCAGTAATAATCCTCTCTCACTTGGCCCTTAAATTCCTGAAGATTCTCACAGTTGAGTTAAAAGCATGAGCTGTAGAATTTAAAATCTAACAGGTCCTATTAGTGAGATGTTATTTTCTCTGGGATCTTTTTTTTTTTTTTAACTATCCCTGGGACTTCCCTGGTGGTCCAGTGGTTAAGACTTTGCCTTCCAATGCAGGGCATGAAGGTTCAGTCCTTGATCATGGAAATAAGATCCCACGTGTCTTAGGGTCAGGGACAAAAAACCAAAACATAAAACAGATGCAATGTTGTAACAAATTCAGTTAAGACTTAAAAAAAAAAAAAAAAAACCTGTCCCTGTTAGCTGCTTCGTCCATGGTAAAAATCACTCAATTTTTTATAATGGTTACATTTACTAGAGATCTGATTGTGATTTTTAAGTTGTGCTCTTAAAACAGCATTCAGGCTAATGCAACATATAAACAAGTGTATAAAACTCTTGTAAAGTCTGTATAACTGCCAAAACTCTTTTGCGGATGTCTTTATGAATCATAAAAATGTGAATACATGATCTCTAGAGATGCTTAAATTGAATGCTGAATTTCACGGCACCATTTGCAGCTGTGGTAGGATTTAGTGAGAATTTCCTTCAGATAGTGGAGTAAGTGGCTACAAGATGAAATAGGGCCCATTCCGCGTGGCAGACAGCTGAGCTTAAAAAAGAAGTGTATGAGCTAGTTTTTCAAATAAAAGAAAAGAAAATCCCCCCAGATCAATGATTTACCCGCCATGTTCAAGGTTTGTTTTTTGTTTGTTTACTGAGCAAAGTGGCCATCATATACAGGCAGTAAAAAGCAGTCCTCTCTGAGTGTGTGAAATGAGACTTGGGCTGACTTATTCAGGCCACAATGATCTACTTGTTATCTCCATGGGTTCTGACATCATTGGTGCCCTGCTCTCAAGATGACACCAAATCAGGGCTTAACATGGTCCCATTTAAAGAAAAGATTCTGCTCTCTCCTAACCTCAGACAAACATAGGTATACTTGGTTTTACTAAGAGAATGAAAGTTTAGTTTTTACCTGCTGTTCCTGGTAAGGCAGCTTTCCTGAGCATGGGTTCTCCTCACACAAGGAGCTCATGGGTTGGGGCTTTGAGCATTCTGGGGCTCCCCAGTATTCCAGGGTGTCAGAGTCCTTCATTTCCAATCACGTGCAGGAGAGAAAAAGAACATGGAAGAGTCACATATAATTTGAGTCTGAAAGTGGTGAATCTTACTTCTACCTACAGTCCAGTCTCCAGAACTTAGTCATATGCTTCATCTTGTAACAGGTAGGGCTGGGAAATGTAGTTTAGCCAAGCTCCCAGATGGAGGAGATCAGGGTACTGATGAGCTCCACCAACTCCGTCACAAAGAGGAAGGAGCATACCACAAACAAACGTTGTGGCTTTGTCCTAATAGAATCCTCCCTGCTGTTTATTTCTGAGATGAGTTGTTGGTAGTTTTTGATATGGAAAAATGCTGTGTATTTTGTGATTAGAAAATCAAGTGTGTTCAAACACAAGAAAATTTCCATCTGACTCCTACAGAATGAGACTCTGTTAAAATTATAACTGTGCTAGTACAATGCTCCCTAATAAGGCAGGACCAGTCCGGTTTAGCTTTAAAACTTCCAGAGTGCTCATTAGAAATGCTTGTTCATTTTGTTCTAATGACAACTGTAACTCTTTACATGACAGTGCTTTCAGACCATGAGAACCATCCTCTTGTAAAGATCATGTGAAGTGCTCACAGCTAATGCAAGATTGAGGAATTTTAACTAGGATTTGAAGTTTATACTTTGAAGTGTTTGTTTTATCTCAATTAGTAAGCTTGTGCAGTTTTAAGACCCCTATGAAGATTACCACCAGTCTAAATTTTGCAGACATATAGTTTATTTTAAAATACAGTAGGAGATACAAGCTTCAGCTATAGGAACTGACAGTTCTGGATTCATATTCATTCAGTCTCTCACTTGATGTGTCAACTTGGGCAAGTTTTTAACTATTCTAATAAGACTATGCTTCCTCATCTGTAAAACTGGGATAATATAGATACATATATTAATACTATACTTACATAAGATTGTAAAGCGTATGATATGAGATAACACGTATAAAATTTCCTGGTAGATACTAAGTGCTCAATTTTTAGCTATTACATTACCTTTGTTGATTTTAATGTTTTCCCTTAAATTAGAATTTATCTATTAAGACTTTAATATCTTGTTACACTTATTACAAGCTTGGTTACAGACCAAATTTATTTGTGTGGTTAAAAGTTGAAAATTTGCCAAAAGATTTGCTTTGAATGACCTCTGTGTTCCTTCCGCCATGCTGCTTTCTTTAAGAGACTTCATAGTTTTGTGAGTCTCAGGACTAAAGGGTGAATAACACCATACCTTCTGGCATTGATTTCTTGGACAAATCAGTCATTCAAGCAATCTAGATTTCTTCATAAATTGGCTTTAAAATAATGAGTCAGTATCATCTATTTACCACATAAAGGCCCCGAGGGAAACGTGAAGATGAAGTATTGGGTACTTATCACAATGTATTTGCTGTTTAATAGTCAAATATAAGCCCTTTTAAAGGTCGCTGTGGTTAGAGGAGCAGTAGTGATTTTTATGGCAAATTAAGTTTCCTTTGGTTGAGCTCTCTTCATTCTTTCTGGAGCTATTTCTCTACTCTTCTCCAGTAGCATACTGGGTACCTACCGACCTGGGGAGTTCATCTTTCAGTATCATATCTTTTTCCCTTTTCCTACTGTCTATGGGGTGCTCAAGGCAAGAATACTGAAGTGGTTTGCCATTCCCTTCTCCAGGGGACCACGCTTTGTCAGAACTCTCCAGCACGACCTCTCTGTCTTGGGTGGCCCTACAGGCATAGCTCAGTTTCATTGAGTTAGAAAAGGCTGTGATTCATGTGATCAGTTTGCTTAGTTTACTGTGATTGCAGTTTTCATTCTGTCTGCCCTCTGAGGGATAAGGATAAGAGGCTTATGGAAGCTTCCTGACGGGAGGGACTGGCTGTGGGTGATTCTGGATCTTGTTCTGATGGGTGGAACCATACTCAGCAAATCTTTAATCCAATTGTCTGTTGATGGGCAGGACCTGAGGCCAAACTACCTGGGGTAAATTACCTGGGGTAACGGCACCTCCTTCAAAAGGGCTTATGCCAGAACTGTTGTATTCATGCCCATGACCCTGCAGCAGGCCACTGTCAACCCACACCTCCACTGGAGACCCCTGGACACTCATAGGCAAGTCTGGGTCCATCTCTTGTGGGGTCACTTCTTTCTCCTGGGTCCTGGGGCACACAAGGTTTTGTTTGTGCCCTCCAAGAGACTGTTTCCCCAGTCCTGTGGAAGTTCTGCAAGCAAATCCCACTGGCCTCCAAGGTTAAATTCTCTGGGGATTTTCAGTCCCTTTGCCGGATCCCCAGGTTGGAAAATCTGTTGTGGGTCCTAGAACTTTTGTAACAGTGCGAGAAATTCGTTAGTATAATTGTTCTCCAGTTTGTGGGCTGTCTGCTCAGTGGCTCAATGGTGGGGCTGATGGCAACCTCCTCCAAGAGGACTTACACCAGGTCTGCTGCAGCCAGAGCCCCTGTCCCTGCAGCAGGCCACTGCTGACCCTTGCCACCGCAAGAGACACTCAAACAGGTCTGGCTCAGTCACTGGTGTGCACAAGGTTGTGTTTGAGCCCTCCGAGCATCTTTCATACTTTTCATGAGGTTCTCAAGGCAAGAATACTGAAGTGGTTTGCCATTCCCTTTTCCAGTGGACCACATTTTGTCAGACATGTCTGTCTTGGGTGGCCCTACACAGCATGGCTCATAGTTTCATTGAGTTAGACAAGGCTGTGGTCCATGTGATCAGTCTGATTAGTTTTCTGGGATTGTGGTTTTCATTCTGTCTGCCCTCTGATGGAGAAGGGTGAGAGGCTTATAGAAGCTTCCTGATGGGAGAAATGACACCATCCTTATAGCAGAAAGGGAAGAAGAACTAAAGAGCCTCTTGATGAAAGTGAAAGAGGAGAGTGAAAAAGGTTGGCTTAAAACTCAGTATTCAAAAAACAAGAATATGGGATCTGGTCCCATCACTTCATGGCAAATAGATGAGGAAACAATGGAGTCAGTGACAGACTTTATTCTTTCAGTTCAGTTCAGTTCAGTTCATTCGCTCAGTCGTGTTCGACTCTTTGCTCCAAAATCACTGCAGATGGTAACTGCAGCCATGAAATTAAAAGATGCTTGCTACTTGGAAGAAAAGCTATGACCAGCCTAAACAGCATATTAAAGAGCAGAGACTTGATTTTACTGACAAAGGTCCTAGTCAGAGCTACAGTTTTTCCAGTAGTCATGTATGAATGTGAGAGTTGGACTATAAAGAAAGCTGAACGCTGAAGAATTGATGCTTTTGAACTGTGGTGTAGGAGAAGACTCTCGAGAGTCCCTTGGACTGCAAGAAGATCCAATGAGTCATTCCTAAAGGAAATCAGTCCTGAATATTTATTGAAAACACTGATGCTGATGCTGAAGTTCCAGTATGTTGGCCACCTGATGTGATGAACTGACTGATTGGAAAAGACCCTGATGCTGGGAAAGACTGAAGGCAAGAGGAGAAGGAGACGACAGAGGATGAGATGGCTGGATGGCATCACCGACTCAATGGACATGAGTTTCAGTAAGCTTTGGGAGTTGGTGATGGATAGGCAAGCCTGGCATGCTGCAATCCATAGGGTCCCAGAGAGCTGGACACAACTGAGTGACTGAACTGACTAACTAACTAACTTGGTTGAGCTCAGCTCTGCTGATGCAGACTGGCCAGGCTGGAGGGTGTGCTGTCTACCCCTTCTCTCCTCCCAACGGTCACCCCTTGAGGACAGTCACCTCCTTGGACACCTTGCCTGGCCAGCAATGAGACTGCCAGAGCCCAGGAAGAATGCAGTCCTCCTATTTGGAGGGCCATTTGGAGCTCTATTAAGTATGAAGTAAAAAAAAAAAATACAGTTGATTTTCTAAAAACTTGTCTACCACGTGTGAGGCAGAAATTAGGGTAACCTTTTGGCAGATGTTCTACTTTTAATGACACAAATATCTTTGATCTGTAACTACACTTGTTATAAGTAAGTGCAGTAAGATATTAAAGTCTTAATAGATATATTGTAATTTAAGAGAAAACATTAACATCAATAAAGGTACTTTAATAGCTAAAAACTGAGCATTTAGTATTTACCAGAAAATTTTTATATCTTATCTCATATCATACTTGTTATTTTTTTAATTTATATTTTAATTGGAAGAAGATTGCTTTACAATGTTATGTTGGTCTCCGCCATACAAGAACATGAGTCAGCCACAATGACATATATATATATCCCCTCCCTCTTGAACACTCTTTAAATTTTAGTCACATTTTCTGTTGTCTTGGCAAAAATTTGATAGGCACATACCATGAGATAAATAATTTTTAATCTAATTCCCTTCCTTCCTTCCTCCCTCCTTTCCTTCCTTTAAATTATTATTTTTTTTAAATTCTTGAAATAGAGATTATCTATTCAAGCTCATTCTTAGGAAACAGTGGGGCTAGGAAAAACGTAGGGATTCCTGGTGGCAAATAAACCCTTGAAGACTCTCAAACATAGTCACATACATTTATTAATCACCAAATCTTTGGTTAGCTCTTTATAGAAAGCTTTCTTATTTGGCATCTGTAGGATTTTCAGCCTTCCCTGATCTCCGCCTCTGGCTTTCTATGCTGTCTATTAGCTCTGTTCCAGGAAACCACGATAGGGCTTCCCAGGTGGCATTAGGGGTAAAGAATCTACCTGCCAAAGCAGCAGACCCATGTTCGATCCCTGGGTTAGGAAGATCCCCTGAGGCAGGAAACGGCAACCCACTCCAGTACTCTTGCCTGGCCAATCCCATGGACAGAGGAGCCTGGTGGGCTACAGTCCATAAGGTCAGAGAGTTGGACACGACTGAGTGATTGAACACACAGACACAGGAAACTACCATAAACCACAGACGCTAACCTCTGAGTTCTGTGTCTCTCCCTCACACGAAGTGTCTCTATTTCCCTGTCTCTCCCACTGGACAATAGATGAGTTAGAGACAGGGGTAGGTCTGTATTCCTGTACCCTTGCATTTCACTCATAAGAGGAGCTCAGTATCTGCTGGTAAACTGTTGAGCAGGATCGAATTGAATTGAAAAGAACAGCAAGGAACAAGGCATCGGTTGTAGCCAGGGAAGTTTCTGAGCTTGATCTGCTGCTCTAGGCTGGTGTGACAGAGGCCAATTTTACCTATTCTGTTTAGAATAATTGCCACAAGATTATAATGGTTCTAGGATCTGCAGAGAAAGAATTTCAGTCTCTCGCATGTTCTGCTCTGAGCCTGCATAAAGAGCCCAAGCCCTTCCTACCCCCAAGAGAACACTGAGTTGGTACAACTTCTCAGAAATCAATGACGCCTTCCAGGAACAATTTTGGTTTCTGTTGTTTAGCTGCTAAGTCATGTCCGACTCTTTTGCAACCCCCACGGACTGTCCATGGAATTTTCCAAGCAAGAATACTGGAGTGCATTGCCATGTCCGTCTCCAGAAACGTATATTCAAAGAAAATTCATAGTTCATAGTCAGTGGGAGCTATTGCTCAGTGGCTTCCTCAATAAGCACGGTCTGTTCTCTCTCCTACTTGCAACTGATGTATGTAAAGCATTTGGTGCGTAGCTGCTATGGCATGAGTTCTCCATTTCCTTGCAAATAGGTGGATATGTGACTTTCACACTAATGAGTACCACGTGGTGTAATAGAAAACCATCACCATGAAATATAGCATTTTTAGAAGGCTCTCTTGCATCAGTGAAGCCCATTTATGTTGCTCAAAGTGTTTTTATCTGTCTGCTTTGATGTGGGAAATGGGCATCATTAGTAGGACATGCACGCACTGAAGAGATAAATCCTAACTCCGTGCTCATTTCTTCGTGGTGCTTGCAGACCCACATACATGCAGCTTTATGAATGAAAGGAGATGCTCAGAGCCACCAAAGAGGAAGAGGCAGACACTCTAAAAGACAGCTCACATGCTCATCATCTCTCTTTTCTTCTTTGCCTTTGGGTTTCAGAGGAATTTTAATAGATGTTGGGAGGGTATTTGTGAATTTGAGTGGTCCTATTCCAATTTCCACATAAGAGCAGTAGAAGGAGGAGGATGGGAGAGAGGGCAGAGCTCCCCAAGCCTCTCAGGGCACCATGATGTTGAGGTCAGGCATGTCTTAAACCCTGTTGGAAGTATGCTAGCCTGCGGGCATTTCAAATTTTAGCCAGTCACAGGAGCAAGTACTTCATTACCCAGCAGGAAACTCAGCCAACTACCACCTGTAACATCTGTATCTGAATGTCAAAGAAATAGAGAGGAAACAGTTTGCCTCTACGTTGTTACTCCTCAATCCTGATCAAACACGAGAAAAGGCATCTGAGTGATGCTTGAAGAGTTCCAGTGTGAAAATAAAGTGTCCATTTAAACATGAAGGGTATTTCTAATGCATTGCAAGAATCACTTAATGCTGTCCAAGACTCCCAGAGAAAATTAAGAAGAGCCTCTTAGAATGCGCTTCTGTATAGTTGTTTTTCAGTCGCTCAGTCGTGTCTGATTCTTTGCAACCCCATCAACTGCAGCATGCCAGGCTCCTCTGTCCTTCACTCTCTCCTGGAATTTGCTCACTTGTGTCCATTGACTCAGTGATGCTATCTAACCATCTCATCCTCCTTCTCCTTTTGCCTTCACTCTTTCCCAGCATCAGGGTCTTTTCGAATGAGTCTATTCTTCTCATCAGAGACCACAGTATTGGAGCTTCAGCTTCAGCATCAGTCCTTCCAATCAAGTCAAGGTTCCTTTAAGATTGACTGGTCTGATTTCTTTACAATTCAAGGGACTCTCAAGAGTCTTCTCCAACACCACAATTCAAAAGCATCAGTTCTTCAGCACTCCTCCTTCTTTATGGTCCAACTCTCACATTTTTTGTTTAACATTTCACATAAGACAGAAAAGATCAGCCTTAGCAATGTTTCTACTATGCTTAAGAAAATGGCAACTACTATTTGGGAGAGTTTGAAATATTCACAGTAATCACATTTACAATTTTGGTTTTGAAGTAATTGTAGACCTACATGCAGTTCTAAGAGATAAAACTGAGACATCCCATATAACCTTTATTTAGTTTTCCCCACTGGCAACATCTTGCAGAACTACAGAGCTATAGAGCAACCAGTATATTGACAAGGACACAGTCCAGTGAAAGAACATTTTCATCACCACAAGGATCTCTTTTGTTACCCTTTAATCCATCAAACAGGGCATTATCAGTTACTGTCTCCCTGGGAATTCCTTCCCGGGAGTTGACCTTGATTCTTTAGTTAGCCTCAGTCCTGAGTTCACTGGTTGTTCCCCTGGCCCACATTCTGGATCAGGAAGATCCTCTGGAGGAGGGCACGGCAACCCACTCCAGTAATCTTGCTTGGAGAATTCCATGGAGAGAGGAGCCTGGCAGGCTATAGTCAATGGTATCACAAAGAGTCAGACACGACTCAGTGACTAACACTTACCTACCTTATCTTCCTTTGGCCCACATACCTGGCACTTCATTGAAAAAGTCATGCCTTGCCCATGTTGCTGTGACTCTGATTCACCCTCTTATTTTCCACAATAAAAACAAACACATCTCTAATACTTAATCCACTGTTATACGTTTACGAACAATAGAATGTACAGTAGAGAAGCTCCTCGGTCTCCTCTTTCTTAGTTGAATTTATCCCACTCAACTAACTTTCCCAAATTCTTAAAAACTTTTTTTTCCTACATGTTCAAACCTGTTTGTTACCCCATCATTTTCTTGGTCACTGGCTCTTGCTTCTTTCAAGTCAGTGTTACTCTACTTTCTACTCTCCCTGGTATCAGATACTTATTTTAATAACACTCAAAGGTGATGCTATTTATCTGATAAAGGGAAATAAGGTAGATGGATGAGAATAGCCTTCTCTGAGTTTTCAAAAAGCAAAGAGGGAATCCTGACCTCAGATTTCCCTGTCATTCATTGAATCAGTGTTCCATTAAGAGGAATTTCGAGGTAGCACTCTTTGAATATGGAGTTAGAATGCCTTGGGGACTGGTTTGAAAGATACTTGCTACTTTGTCCAGTGTGAACATGTATTTGTGTGACTTGAAGGCTAGAGGAAGGATTGATTATAGTGATGTTAGCACTCCAAGCTACCTCTTGTGTCACTACAATTCTGAAGAAAAATGTTAGAGAGGTATGACTGTAAATATTTAAAAAGGACACCAAGGAACACAAACCTGACCTCAGCAACTTAGGGTGTAACTAGAGCTTAGGCAGAGAAAGTGGGAAAAGGAGTCAAAATCCTAGAAAGCCGTGACAATGACGATTTCTGCCAAGTGCTTTAAGGAATATAATCCAGTTTGTCCTGTAGGCATACAATCATATGTATGTGTCAAATTGAAGAGGTGCAAGGTCTAAACTGATTTTGAGTGAAAAATTAAAGACACTAAAGAAAGGCAATTTTCTGTTTTCCCCTAACACTTACTTACCTTATCTTCCTTAGTAAACTCTAATTTTTATTATTTGATACTGATTATCTGATATTATTTCACAAGCATCAAGTAGGCCATCAATTAAGTCCAATGTAAAAAAAAATTATCCCATTTAGAAAGAAAGAAGGGGACTTCCCTGGTGGTCCAGGGGCTAAGACTCCACACTCCCAATTCAGGGGGCCCAAGTTTGATCCCTGGTCAGGGAACTTGATGTCACTCGTCACAACTAAAGATTCTACATGCAGATGAAGATTGAAGATCCCACATGCTGCCGCTGAGACCCGGTGCAGCCAAATAAGTAATAAATAAATAAATAATGAAGGAAGTGAAGGGAAGGGAAGGAGAGCTTGGGTAATCATTAGTGCTGTTCATCAATGCTTGTGGTCTTTACCAGCCAGAGGTAGAATTCTACTCCTTGATTCCCTAGGATGCAGGCACGGTTTGGGCCTGTGACAGCTGAAGCATGTCACTTCTGGCCACCAGCCTTAACAGCAAAGGTGTGATCCCCACGTGGTTTCCCGCAGTGTGATGAGCAGAGCGACTGCACTCAGGGAGGCTGCATCCTGGGCTGAGCAAATCAAGCCAGCTCCTGCCCACCCAGAAAGGACATTTCCTGTGAGGGAGAAATACATCTTTATGGTTTTCAGTGATAAAGAGCAGGGGATGTGTGTTACTAAAACATAACATAGGCTGTCCTGAATGTTAGAAAACAGTAACAGTATGACTTTCACAGTGGGATGGTAAGTGTTTCTTCTTTTTGTAGGTGTTTCTTTCTTTTTGTATCTTCTAATTTTTCCAATGCTTTTTTAAAATTTTTATTTTTACTTTACAATACTGTATTGGTTTTGCCGTACATTAACATGGATCTGCCACAGGTATATACGAGCTCCCAATCCTGAATCCCCCTCCCACCTCCCACCCCATATCATCTCTCTGGATCATCCCCGTGCACCAGCCCCAAGCATCCTGTATCCTGTATCGAACATAGACTGGTGCTTTGTTTCTACATGATAGTATACATGTTTCGATGCCATTCTCCCAAATCATCCCACCCTCTCCCTCTCCCTCAGAGTCCAAAAGTCCGTTCTATACATCTGTGTCTCTTTTGCTGTCTCGCATACAGGGTCATCATTACCATCTTTCTAAATTCCATATATATGTGTCAGTATACTGTATTGGTGTTTTGCTTTCTGGCTTACTTCACTCTGTATAATCGGCTCCAGTTTCATCCATCTCATTAGAACTGATTCAAATGTATTCTTTTTAATGGCTGAGTAATACTCCATTGTGTATATGTACCACAGCTTTCTTATCCATTCATCGGCTGATGGACATCTAGGTTGTTTCCATGTCCTGGCTATTATAAACAGTGCTACAATGAACATTGGGGTACATGTGTCTCTTTCAATTCTGGTTTCCTTGGTGTGTATGCCCAGCAGTGGGATTGCTGGGTCATAAGGCAGTTCTATTTGCAATTTTTTAAGGAATCTCCACACTGTTCTCCATAGTGGCTATACTAGTTTGCATCCCCACCAACAGTGTAAGAGGGTTCCCTTTTCTCCACATCCTCTCCAGCATTTATTTCTTGTAGACTTTTGGATCGCAGCCATTCTGACTGGTGTGAAATGGTACCTCATTGTGGTCTTGATTTACATTTCTCTGATAATATGTGATGTTGAGCATCTTTTCATGTGTTTGTTAGCCATCCGTATGTCTTCTTTGGAGAAATGCCTATTTAGTTCTTTGGCCCATTTTTTGATTGGGTCATTTATTTTTCTGGAGTTGAGCTGCATAAGTTGCTTGTATATTTTTGAGATTAGTTGTTTGTCAGTTGCTTCATTTGCTATTGTTTTCTCCCATTCAGAAGGCTGTCTTTTCACCTTACTTAAAGTGTCCTTTTTTTGTGCAGAAGCTTTTAACTTTAATTAGATCCCATTTGTTTATTTTTGCTTTTATTTCCAGTATTTTGGGATGTGGATCATTGAGGATCCTGCTGTGATTTATGTCGGAGAGTGTTTTGCCTATGTTCTCCTCTAGGAGTTTTATAGTTTCTGGTCTTACATTTAGATCTTTAATCCATTTTGAGTTTATTTTTGTGTATGGTGTTAGAAAGTGATCTAGTTTCATTCTTTTACAAGTGGTTGACTAGTTTTCCCAGCACCACTTAGTAAAGAGATTGTCTTTACTCCACTGTATATTCTTGCCTCCTTTGTTGAAGATAAGGTGTCCATAGGTGTGTGGATTTATCTCTGGGCTTTCTATTTTGTTCCATTGATCTATATTTCTGTCTTTGTGCCAATACCATACTGTCTTGATGACTGTGGCTTTGTAGCAGAGCCTGAAGTCAGGCAAGTTGATTCCTCCAGTTCCATTCTTCTTTCTCAAGATTGCTTTGGCTATTCAAGGTTTTTTGTATTTCCATACAAATCTTGAAATTATTTGTTCTAGTTCTGTGAAAAATACTGCTGGTAGCTTGATAGGGATTTCATTGAATCTGTAGATTGCCTTGGGTAGTATACTCATTTTCACTATATTTATTCTTCTGATCCATGAACATGGTATATTTCTTCATCTATTACTCCTCTTTGATTTCTTTCATCAGTGTTTTATAGTTTTTGATATATAGGTCTTTAGTTTCTTTAGGTAGATATATTCCTAAGTATTTTATTCTTTTCATTGCAATGGTGAATGGAATTGTTTCCTTAATTTCGTTATCTACTTTCTCATTATTAGTGTATAGGAATGCAAGGGATTTCTGAGTGTTGATTTTATATCCTGCAACTTTACTATATTCATTAATTAGCTCTAGTAATTTTCTGGTGGAGTCTTTAGGATTTTCTATGTAGAGGATCATGTCATCTGCAAACAGTGAGAGTTTTACTTCTTTTCCAATTTGGATTCCTTTTATTTCTTTTTTTTTTGCTCTGATTGCTGTGGCCAAAACTTCCAGAACTATGTTGAATAGTAGCGGTGAAAGTGGGCACCCTTGTCTTGTTCCTGACTTTAGGGGAAATGCTTTCAATTTTTCACCATTGAGGATAATGTTTGCTATGGGTTTGTCATATATAGCTTTTATTATGTTGAGGTATGTTCCTTCTATTCCTGCTTTCTGGAGAGTTTTTATCATAAATGGATGTTGAATTTTGTCAAAGGCCTTCTCTGCATCTATTGAGATAATCATATGGCTTTTATTTTTCAATTTGTTAATGTGGTGAATTACATTGATTGATTTGTGGATATTGAAGAATCCTTGCATCCCTGGGATAAAGCCCACTTGTTCATGGTGTATGATCTTTTTAATGTGTTGTTGGATTCTGATTGCTAGAATTTTGTTGAGGATTTTTGCATCTATGTTCATCAGTGATATTGGCCTGTAGTTTTCTTTTTTTGTGGCATCTTTGTCAGGTTTTGGTATTAGGGTGATGGTGGCCTCATAGAATGAGTTTGGAAGTTTACCTTCCTCTGCAATTTTCTGGAAGAGTTTCAGTAGGATAGGTGTTAGCTCTTCTTGAAATTTTTGGTAGAATTCAGCCGTGAAGCCATCTGGACCTGGGCTTTTGTTTGCTGGAAGATTTCTGATTACAGTTTCAATTTCCGTGCTTGTGATGGGTCTGTTAAGATTTTCTATTTCTTCATGGTTCAGTTTTGGAAAGTTGTACTTTTCTAAGAATTTGTCCATTTCTTCCACGTTGTCCATTTTATTGGCATATAATTGCTGATAGTAGTCTCTTATGATCCTTTGTATTTCTGTGTTGTCTGTTGTGATCTCTCCATTTTCATTTCTAATTTTATTGATTTGATTTTTCTCTCTGTTTCTTGATGAGTCTGGCTAATGGTTTGTCAATTTTATTTATCCTTTCAAAGAACCAGCTTTTGGCTTTGTTGATTTTTGCTATGGTCTCTTTTGCTCCTTTTGCATTTATTTCTGCCCTAATTTTTAAGATTTCTTTCCTTCTACTAACTCTGGGGTCCTCCATTTCTTCCTTTTCTAGTTGCTTTAGGTGTAGAGTTAGGTTATTTATTTGACTTTTTTTCTTTTTTCTTGAGATATGCCTGTATTGCTATGAACTTTCCTCTTAGCATTGTTTTATAGTGTCCCACAGGTTTGGGGTTGTTGTGTTTTCATTTTCATTCATTTCTATGCATATTTTGATCTCTTTTTTGATTTCTTCTGTGATTTGTTGGTTATTCAGAAGCGTGTTGTTCACCCTCCATATGTTGGAATTTTTAATATCCAGTGCTTTTTAAATCTATTTTGTACTTTTCTAGAATGGGTAAATTTTTTTTTAAATTTTTTGTAATAAGGAAATAAATTAATTTAAAATAAACTGAGGGAAAGATGTTTTATGATTTGAATATATTTATAATGTGAAATATATTTTTACTGATAAATGCATGAAATGCACAAAAACAACTCCCATTTTCTTTTGTTGTTGCTGTGCCAGTTGGCTTATCCTAACACTTAGGCATAGATTGAGAAATGTTTGAGACCAGAAATCTCATGGTGTTATAAGATACCTAAAATGCATAACCAGAGATAGAGGAAATCATGCTATGTGGATGATGACAAGCATACCTGCAAAACAAATTTTAAAATTCACAAATCATGAGTTCCCTAACAGCAAGGGACCAAAACTGCTCCTTTTTTCCCAAGAATCTAATGGTTGATGCCATTTTCTTGAACATGGAGTATGTTTTTGGAGCATAGAGTTTAGTTGCCAAGAACTCAAAAAACAAAATGTTATACTGTCATAGTATAAAAGTTTACTGTCTTGAGATAAGTCTGCTCCAGCCCCTAAGAAATGCACCTCTGTGAGGGTGGTGGATCCCTTGGGGTCCTGGGAGACATTTGTGGGACAGACTATTTCTCCTTTATCTGTGGTTTGCTGATGAGATTAGGCAAAATGAGTAACAATGATGGGCATTGTATAAAAGATGGTTGTGTTTGTTAATTTTTTTTCCCCCTCACCTTTCCCTGTGCGTAATACACACACACACACACTCACCCCATTACAAATAACACAGTCAGGTTCATTCAAGGATACTAGGAACATTTGCACATTGACCTTATTACACAAATGGGATTTCCAGGTGGCGCTAGTGGTAAAGAACCCACTCCAGGTAAAGAACTCCTGCCAGTGCAGGAGACACAAGAGACATAGTTTTGATCCCTCAGTCGGGAAGATCCCCTGGATGAGGAAATGGCAACCCACTCCAGTATTCTTGCCTGGACAATCCCACAAACAGAGGAGCCTGGTGGGTGACAGTCCATGGGGTCGCAAAGAGTTGGACACGACTGAGTGACTGAGCACACTTGTTGTACAGAGGGGCCTTCATTTGAATTTTATAGAAGGGACCTGAAGAAAAGTGAGCCTGTGTGAAAGCCTCAAAATCAAGGCATAGGATTTTACATGCATTACTGTACATATTTCTTTGCCAACCTGAATGAGAAGCCAACCTCAATAAAATCCTACACATTGAAGATGGTAGACTCAAAACCAGGATGAATCCACAGACAACTGGCAAGTCTCAGCTGTTTTTTCTTTCAGTCTGTTCTGAAGACAGTGTTGCTATCTTTGAGAACTGAGTTTCCATAGACTAAAATTAAGATTCTCTAGATTTTTTTTTAAAGGTTAATATTTTCTTTGAGATTTTACCTAGTGCCTCTGCAGTATTATTTACAGAGTTTTCTTCCATTTTACCAAACTAGAAATTTAATAAATAGACTCTCAAGAGAAATAAAAACCTTCTTACTGTCCGTTTTCTTACTGAAAGAGTGTGTGTAGTTTGGCTGCTCACTGCTCAAAAGCCAATAAACAGGCCAGGTTGGTAGATAGGAAAGTTTGCTTTATTTCAGATGCTGACAGCTGGAGGGGAGGGTGACAGACATTTGTCCAAAAGCCTACTTCTCCCACCCCTACCAGTGGCAACCAGTGGGGCAAGAGCTTTTATGGATGGAAGGAGGGGGGCTACATGTAGAAATAGCAATCAGCTCTGACAGTCGTCTTCAAGTTGGTCATGAGTGGTCTGACCAGCATCATCTTGGTTGTTTTAGGTAGAGTTAATCTTCGGTTCCAGGGCCCATTTGTTCCATTTCTTTGTGGCCAGTTCTAGGAATGGTGGCAGCTCATGTCCTGGGTACAGTCTAGTCATCATGTAGTTACTTCTCCACCTGATGTTTGAGTATCTACAAGACAGCTCACAGGACATGGCTCAGAATATTATCTATAGCCCTGGAGAAAGAGCTAAAGATCCTTGACTATGTTTAATGACCATATTATTATTATTTAGTCTCCTTGCACTATTTTCCTTTGTTTCCTCATTTCTCACTTCTCTGATTAAACATATTTTTTGACTGAAGTTTTCCACAAACAAAAGGCAGGCAGAGGACATGGTGGGTGGGGGGCAAGGACCATAGGATTCTGCTTCCTTTCACAACTGGAAAAGATTCTAAAACCCTGGTTTACAGATAAATCCTTTACTTTCATTCTTCTTCTACAGCCCCAGAACCCACGTGTAGCATGTAAGACAATGAATTACAGTTATTTTTAGTTCTGAATTAACAAGCTCAAGAGGCTCCAAAAGACTGAGGTTATTGCTTAGCACTCATTGCAAAGAAAAAACTTCTGGGAAAGGTCTTTCTTTTTAAGAAACCAGTGAATTTTTAGATCCCAAGCTGCACCTAAAAGAGAAAACAAAATCTTATTAAGAACTTCTACCTTTCTGAATTTGCACTTGAAATAGTGTGAAATCTTGACAAATGTACAAATGGGTATAAACAGTCTTTCCACCCTTACTTGGTGGTTTCATTAAGTTTTCAAAAGACAGAATAAATGAAACAAAAAATACACAAAGACCTGCAAAACGAAGACCTTTTATTGAAACTGTCTAGTTTAAGCTTCAAAATACTACTTTGTACTCTGTAAAATGTCTGAGCATGTGCTAGGTCACTTCAGTCGTGTCCAACTCTGGAGGCTTATATGCGAGCTAAGTTGTTTCAGTCGTGTCTAAATCTTTGTGACCCAATGGACTGCAGCCTACCAGGCTCTTCTGTTCATGGGATTCTACAGGCAAGAATACTGGAGTGGGTTGCCATGCCCTCCTCCAGGGGATCTTCTTGACCCAGTGATCAAACCCATGTCTCTTGTGTCTCCTGCACTGGCAGGCGGGTCCTTTACCACTTGTGCCACCTGGGAAGCCTGTAAAATGCCTAGAAATAGAGGCAAAATTATTGTTTGTCTAGATAGAGGCAAAATTATTGTTAAGTTTTTTTAAAGGTCAACTTTTAAGCACAGTTCCATGTACTTATGTTGGAAACTAGGTCTCAGTGTAGAAAATGCCCAGGGAGCCTATAGACTCAAAGGGTTCTGAAAAAAGTTAATAGCTCTCTTTCCTTGTTACTAAAAAAGATCCACACAGGGCATTTCATACACTGCAAGGAGCAACCAGCGGCCTGAACTGTTAGCTCAGATAGGAGACTTCTACTGCTTTCACTCCATCTTGCTAACATTCTGCAAAGATGTTTGTTGCCATAAAATTGATAGCCATAATGCTTGGCAATTCGAATCACATTAGATGTTCCTTCTTTTTAAATTCCATTAACCACAATGAATGCAGTCTTCAGAAGCCCTGCCTCAGGAGCACAGAACCTGGTGCTGTGGGACCATCTCAGGGTTCATGATCAAGGTCCTTTGTTCTGTGGGTCTAATTAGCACCCAGAGCAGTTTCTCGGTTTCTAAGCTTATGCCCTGAGCTGGATTCTAAAATTAGAAACATTTTTAAAAGTATATTTCCTATATTTAAAAAACTAAAAAAAAATAAATTAAAAAAATTAAAAACTAAATTTTATTTTATAAAAAGCAAATATTTATTATATACTTATATAGTACATTATACTAATAATATACACTCTTCATGTGTTCATCTGCAGGAAAAGAGGACCTCAGTTAGGGGAGTCTGCTAGCCCATCAGTGAGCATGTGTCTGTCCCTGGAACCTACTGGGGGAGGGTGGGTCCCAGGATGAAATAAGGAGCTAGTTCTGAAATTGGTGAAAAAGAAGCCAAAAATGTTGGACATTGTCAGACTGTGAAGGACTTCAGGGAGCCCCAGCTCTGAACAGCCTTTGAAATCCTTTTCCACCAGCTTCCTACACAGCCTCCATCACCCAGAAGGTTTGGTCATGATCCCTTACCAGGGAGGGCTGGGGCAGCAAAGCAGAGAATGAGGGTAAACAGAGCCTTCTTGTAGGGCTCGTGAGAACTGAAGCCTGGGTTCTCTGACGCCATGGAGAACCCCAGCCCCTTCACCATCCAGGCTGCAAGTGTCCCAGTGCAGTGTCGGGGGTCGCATGATTGTGACTCAGAAATGACAGGCCTGATGCATGATATCTTAGTTGTGGAGTTGCAGGGGAACAGAGGCAACCTTAACAAACGGGAGGTAGATGTGTTTCCTCTCTCTTCCACCATTCGATGATGTTTCAATTCCTGAGAAGCAGCAGGCCCTCAAGGAGGCGGTCCGGCTGTGCCCATCTAACCTGTGATGTGTGCTGATCACTGTGTGTTTCTCTCTTTCCACCCAGGACAGCTTTCCTGCCCGCTTTGGAGGAGTCCATTTTGTCAACCAGCCCTGGTATATTCATGCCCTGTACACGCTCATCAAGCCATTCCTTAAAGACAAGACCAGGAAACGGGTAATGAAAACAAAATCCAACAAGGGGAGGTTCAGAAGGACAACTGCAGAGCCCCTCCACTCAGTCTCCCTCTGTCTTCTTTTTTCACTGTGGTTTTGTTTTGTTTTGTTTTGTTTTTCTTTTTTGCAGTCCCTGAGCTTTTGAGCCTCAGCTGGAGTTTTGCAAATGGCCTGGATTTAATCAATAATTTAGTGGCACTGGGTTAGTTTAGCGTCCCGGTGACAAACCAAAGGAAGCATTGAAGGGATGCAAATGCTAGATGCCCCTTTTACAGTAAATGCTTGTGGGAGATGCCAGGTCAAACAGCTTCCTGTTCACCGAATATTTTAAGAACTTACATTTTGTCCTGCAAATGTGTTATCTCTATGAAGAATGTTGATGGTTTGCCTTTTTCCCGGTGACTCTTGGGTCATAGCTGCCGGCTCCCTCACCCTTGAGGCCGGGAATGCATTCTTCTTTAGAAATAATAATGCTCACAGGAAAAAGGCTTTTAAAATCTTGATTGCATCAGCTGATGACATTTGGGAAGCCAGCATCCTCCAGCAAGTTTCCCCTGCCCGCCGCAACCCCTGCCCACCTCCCCCCCCTCCCCACCCCCACCCCGGCATTCCGATTAGCTGAGAAACCAAGCATTCTTTAACCTCTCTGAATCTCTGTTTCCTCATTTATAAAATGGAAAAACTAATACCCACATCAGAGTGGTTGGGGTAATTTTATCAGACACACAGCATAAAGTCATTCTTGTAGGAGAGACTCTGGAACACTCATTTCTCTTTCCTATTTAGCTCTCTTTTCTTATAAGCTTTATGATTTCAGCTATTACCTAGCTCAGGGACACCACCTCTTAAGGGAACAAGAGTCAGTCTTCCAGTACTTTATACAGGCCGCTGGGCTTCCCAGGTGGCGCTAGTGGTAAAGAATCTGTCTGCCAATGCAGGTGACACGAGAGACGTGGGTTCAATCCCTGGGTTGGGATGATCCCCTGGGAGAGGGCATGGCAACTCACTCCAGTATTCTTGAGTGGAGAATCCTGTGGACAAAGGAACCTGGCAGGCTACAGTCCAAAGGGTCGCAAAGATTCAAACACGACTAAAGCAACTTAGCTCACATATAAGCCTCTATGTCCCAGGGACTCCATGATGGGAAAGAGCTCAGAGTACTCAGAGGGGAATGATAACGAGGGGGATCCCTGCCACATATACACACTCTGCCGGGTTCCCAACTCCTAAAGCTCAGCTGTTTCCAAATCATTAGGAAACATTGCCATTGGGTATGGGATGCAGGGTGATTCTCCTGTCTGCAAATGAATATGGAACCCGGGACTAGAATTGGCCAGCCTCAGGAGGCAGAGGCATTCTAGGACATTCTGAGATCTGTCTGGGGCTCAGGATGGTGATAAGAGCCGAGAAGCGCCTTATACGGTTCCCAGCATGGCGTCGTGCTTCCCACTGGCCTCGTCTTCTACTCAGGAAGGAGCCACGGCATTTCCTCCCACAAGGCAGCCAGCATGTGTGCTCTGCCACCGAAGGGAGGCGCTTCCTGGTTCTCTGGGTGCAGAACAGAATCTGACAAATGGGGATTCCACTTCCTACCTGCCGAGTTCCTTCACTCCACAGGACCCCCAGAGAGAAGACCAGTTTCAACAACGCGCCTTTTCCTATGAGAACTGGATGTTTTGGGTGGGTGCGTGGATACCAGGACCAGTGTTTAGCTCCAGCTTTTCCACATTTCAAATAATATAATTCCTCTACTGAGACATTCTGCAAAAGCCAGAATAGGTGAATTTCTTAAAAAAAAATTCTTGTTAAAATTCAGTCATACCCAACCATCCAGTGTCAGAAAATGTACATTGTTTCCTGAAGTGCTACAGTATTCTTGTGAAGAATTTTAGCACTTAGCTTCTTGTCTCCTTCCTGTTTAAATGATGTCATTACATCACAAGTTAAAATTCAGTACAATAGGGCAAGGTAGGGAGTAAGGCTCTGCCTTCCAATGCAGGGGCCACAGGTTTGATCCCTGATCAGGGAACTAAGGTCTCATATGCTGCAGAGTGTAGCCTAAATTTTATTTTATAAAAAGCAAATATTTATTATATACTTACATAGTACATTATACTAGTAATATACACCCTTCAGACATGTTGTGAGTTAGGTTCCAGACCACTGCAAAAAAGCAAGCATCTTGAAAAAGCAAATCACATGTATGTTTTTTTTCTGTTTCCCAGTGTATAAAAAAGTTACATTTACACTATACTGTAGTCTATTAAGTGTGAAATAGCATTATGTCTAAAAAAAAGTTCATACTTAAAAATACAAAACAACAACAAAAAATTGTAATAGTTATATCAAAGATCACTGATCGCAGATCACCATGACTATTATAATAATAATGAATGAGTTTGAAATATTAAGAGAATTATCAAAATGTGACATAGAGACACAAGGTTTACTAACACTTTAGAAAAAGGGTACCAATAGACTTGCTTGATATAAGGTTGCCACAAAATTTTGGTTTATAAAAAGTATAATATCTGTTAAGTGCAGCAAAGCACAATAGACAAGAGATGCCTGTAGTAACAGTGTAATGTAATACTTACACAATATATTATTCTACTATATGTAAGTATTTTAAAAAATCACATTTATTCATACATTTCTTCATGGTTAAGTGTGCGCATGTGTGTGTATAATTGATGACCCTGTACTCGGGAACAATTAACGCGCATTGAGCCTGCAACATGAAGAAGTGTGGGGATCGATGTCATTATACAGCTGCACTTTGAATAAACTTTCAGGAGTCAATTCTTAAATTATAGGCAATGGTAATTATCGACTTGTGGCTTATCCACTTTATGGATTTGTTTGAAAATATTATTATTACAACTAATTACATCACCATCCATTATATGCTTCGAAGATGCAAACTTGTTTGTTGAGGGTATTGGCAAATCCAGACAGAAACAGAAAACTGTTGCAAAAATATCTCACAATAAATTCCCAGGTCACAGTTTCCAATTCCATTGCTTAAGAAGTGACTGAGATCTTTCCTTGTGCCCACACCACCCTGGGAGCTAGGAGAGTATTAAAAGGGTTAAAAAAAAATGGTCCCTTTCCTGAGCATCCTGCTCTTCCTATGGGGGTTGTTTCATTGTTGAGTTGCTCAGTCATGTCCAGCTCTTTTGCCATCCCATAGACTGTAGCCTACCAGGCTCCTCTATCCATGGGATCACCCTGGCAAGACTACTGGAGTGATCTTCCAGACCCAGGGATGGAACCTGTGCTTCCTGCATTGGCAAGCAGATTCTTCATGACTGAGCCACCAGAGAAGCCCTCTTCTATGGGGGAGAAAGACATCAATGAACAAATCAGAAAAACTTAGAAGTCATCTCACAATGAACATTTAATTTGGAGAATCGGAGAGGGTCAAGTGGGCAGGTGTCACTGGGGCAGATTGAGGAAGTCTTTGCCACTAGATGTAGGCCGAGGAGGGATGGGGAACATTGAGGAGGGTCTAGAGGAAGCTTAAGGAAAAGAACAGTGCAATGTGGTGTGCATGAAGCATGATCAGGGGTTTTGGGGGTCTACATTCCTACTCTTTTCATCTGCAGGGATAATTAAGAGATGACTATACATGTAAATTTGGACCATGGCCAAAAAATACCCAATTTATTCATGAACTTCATTTTTAAAGACTATTAATTCAGCTCCTTTTCTGAGCAATAAATTAACATTTTATGAAGACTAAGCCACAGACACAAAATTGAATGCCTCTTTAAACTCCATGATCACCAACAACACATCTACTTTGTCACTGCTATACTGTGTATTAGATTAAATGCTTGATCATATGTTTTGGATTTTTTTCCTTGCTTATTATTTTTCCTTTCCAGATTTTCCTGCATGGAAACAACTTAAACAGCCTCCACCAGCTAATACACCCTGAATTTTTGCCATCTGAATTTGGAGGCACTCTTCCTCCTTATGACATGGGAACATGGGCCCGGACGTTGCTCGGTCCTGACTACAGTGACGAAAATGACTACACTCACACTTCCTATAATGCAATGCATGTGAAACACACATCCTCCAATCTGGAGAGAGAGTGCTCACCCAAGCCAATGAAGAGGTAAGGTCTGGGTTAGCAGAGCCTTCCAGTTAGAGCTCAAGAGGCATTTTTTTATATAGGGGCTATTTCAGGTAACCCTGGTAGCTCAGATGATAAAGAATCTGTCTGCAGTGCAGGAGACTCAGTTTCAATCCTTGGGTCAGGAAGAACCCCAGGAGAAGGGAATGTCAACCCACCCCAGTGTTTTGCCTGGAAAATCCTATGGACAGAGGAGCCTGGTGGGCTACAGTCCATGGGGTCGCAAAGAGTCAGACATGACTGAGCACGCATGCATTGTGAGTTAAGTAATTGAAGACCTTTATGGGCACAGAACTTGAATAAAATAAATTGCAATACATTCTCAGTTGATTTCACCAAAATTGAAAGTAAATGCGGCTTGGCTAGCTCAGAAATACTGTCATCCCCATTGTATGAAAGAAGCAGTAGAAGGTTTGGCCCTCGGTCATGTCGTGATTATGGTTTTGGTCTTGAGGGAGTCTGTTAATTCACACACAGTGAAATGTGAGACCTTTGAGACACATTGGAGGAAAAAGTAACCTGCTAGAAAATGTTGCTATCATCAGTGCATTTGGAACCATTTATTGAGCATTTACTTGGCCACAGGCACTGATCGGGAACTGGGAGTATGAAAATGAATAAAGACATAAAAGAAAAAAAGCAGAGAAGAGGGCCTTGGGAAAAATCTGCCAAGTAAGACTTCTAGCAACCTATTTCTACTATGAGCGACAGCTGAGCTGGGCTCTGAAGGATGAGAATCAGCAGCCCAGGCTTACAGAGGGGGAAAGACAAGACAGACAGAGGTGTGGAGACTGTGGAGGGGTGGGATAGTCTGGTGTGGCAAATTGGTGTGAAAGGTTCAGGAGTGAGAGTGGAAATGAAGTTCTACAGATGGCTGGTTGCAAGTGGGGAAGTAAATTGTATGCTGTAGTCAATAGAAGACCATGAGTGAGGGCTTTTAAAATTGATATACAAATAATGTGCAAGTACTTTGTTATTATAATCAGTAAAGCCTTATTTTACCTTTTCAACCCCTAATCCCCAATCTCAATCTCTATGCCTCCCCAAAGGAAGGGTTGGACTGGGGTGGGCCCTTCCATTCTCTTTTCCATACATTACACATAGCTATATACACCCAGAGAAAATATCTAATATTGTGTATTGTGTGGTCTAGTTCAATAGGGCTGCTGTGACAAAGTACCAGAGTCCAAAATGGACTAGGTACCTTAAATCAGGGGTCACTAACCCAGTACTGGTCCAGTACTGGTCCAATACTGGTCCATGGCCAAAATACTGGTCCGTGGCCTGTTGGGAACTGGGCCACATAGCAGGAAGTTAGCACCAGGCAAGAGAGTGAAATTTCATCTGTATTTACAGCTGCTCCCTATTGCTCTCCCATCATCCCTGGATGGGACCATCTATCTGCAGGAAAACAAGCTCAGAGTTCCCTCTGGTTCTGTATTATGGTGAGTTATATAATTACTTCATCGTATATACTATAAGTAGGGTGTTCAGTTGCTCGTTGTGTCCATCTCTCTCCGGCCTCATCGACTGTAGTCCACCAGGCTCTTTTGTCCATGGGATTCTCCAGGCAAGAATACTGGGGTGGGTTGTCATTTCCTCCTCCAGGGGATCTTCCCAACCCAGGGATCGAATCTGCATTTCTTGTATCTCCTGCATTGGCAAGCGGATTCTAGTTACACCTGGGAAGACCCTATATATCACAATGTAATAATAGAAATAAAATGCAAAATAAATGTAACGTGCCTGAATCATTCTGAAACCATCCCCTCCTGCCACCCTGGTCCATAGAAAAACTGTCTTCCATGAAACCGGACCCTGGTGCCAAAAAGGTTGGGGACCACTGCCTTAAACAATAGAAAGTTATTCTCTCACAGTATAGGGGCTACAAGTCCAAGATTAAGGTGTCTGCAGGCTGGTGCCTTCTGAGGCCTCTCTCCTTGGCTTGTGGATGGCCGTCTTCTCTCTGTGTCTTCACTGGGTTTTCCCTTCATGCATCTTTACCTGTATCCTAATTTCCTCTTCTTACAAGGACACTACTCATATTGGCTTAGGGCCCACCTTATTTGGTCAATATCTTAATAACCTCCTTAAAGATGCTATCTCCAAATACAGTCACAGTCTGAGATACTGGGGGTGAGGACGTCAACGTATGAATTTGAAGGGGGACAGACATAGCTTACCTGTCTTTATGTAAGCTCCTTTGATGTTGGTAATGCTAGGTGTAGCTCATGTTTTCAGCACTGTATCATGTTCCAGAAAGTGGATATATCACAGTGCAGCCATTTCTCTTCTGATGAACTGTTAGATTTTTTTTCTGAGCTTTCTTCTCTGTTCTAAGCAGGGCTCAATGAACCTTTTTGATGTGCCTCCTTCGTTCTCATGGGAATGTACCTCTGGGTAGATGTGGAGCCTTGTAGCTGCTAGGTCAGAGGACTGTGGACCTTAAGTTTCAATCACGCTGCCTAGAGACCCTCCAAAATGACCTCACTCCAATTTTGGGTGTGTGAGAATATCCCTCTCAGACCCATTAAAAGTGTTTGATGTTAGCAAACACTTTTTTTCTCCTGTGTTATAATTGACATAATGTTTCTGAGGTGGCTCAGTGGAGAAAGAATCTGCCTGCAGTGCAGGAGAGGCAGAAGGTGCAGGTTTGATCCTGGGGTCGGGAAGATCCCTTGCAGGAGGGCATGGCAACCTACTCCAGTATTCTTGCCTGGAGAATTCCAGGCAAGAGGAGCCTAGCGGGCTACAGACCATGGGGTCACAGAGTCGGATATGACTGAGTGACTGAGCACACACAAGGTGTACAATATAATGATTTGGCTTACATACAGGATGAAATGATTATCCCATACATTTAGTGAACATCCTTCATTTTGTATAAATATGAAATTAAATAAATAGAAAAAACTTTGGTTCTGTGTAATGAGAACTCTGAAGATATACTCTCTTAACAACTTCCACATATAACATAAGAGCAGTTTTAATTCTATCAATCATATTGTACATTATATTCCTAGAACTTAACTTATCTTTTTGAAAAAATGTTTTATTTATTTCTTCAGCTGTGCCAGGTCTTAGTTGTAGTGTGAGAACTCTTGGTTGTGGCCTGTGGGATCTAGATCCCTGACCAGGGATGGAACTCAGGCCCCCTGCATCTGGAGCATGGAGTCTTAGCCCCCAGAGCACCAGGGAAGTCCCCTTACTTATCTTATAACTGAGAGTTTGTACCTCTTGACCACCTTCATCCAGTTTTCCCTCCTCGTACCCACTGCCTCTGGTGACCACAAATCTGATCTTTACCATGAGTTGTCTGTTTTTGATGCAGTTTTAATCATAAGCCTGATGGTGGGACAGCCATATGCTATTTTTGTTTTCATTTGTATTTTCCCACCAGACATAGTTAAACACAATTATGATTTGAGTTTTGTAAAGATCATGGAATTAGCAAAGAAGAGGGACTAAAAGCCATCAGCAGGCTGGAATGGAGGCTCAGGTGAGAAGATGAGGCCAGAACTGATGCTGAATCTGCAGAAGGACAGCTAAATTTGGAGAAGTTTGGGGAAGGAATACTAACACAAGTTCATGTGCCTGACACACAGTGAGGCCAAACAAACTGAAACCTTGGAGTTTGGAACCGAGAAAGGTTTACTGCAGGGTCCTGCAAGGAGACTGGTGGCTCATGCCTAAAAAGCACTGAGCTCCCCAAAGGGTTTCAGCAAAGCATTTTTAAAAGGCAGGTGGGCATTGAAACATATATATTACCATATGTAAAGTAGATGACCAGTGCAAGTTTGATGCATGAAGCAGGGCACCCCAAACCGGTGCTCTGGTACAACCCAGAGGGAGGGGATGGGGAGGGAGGTGGAGGGGAGATCAGGATGGGGGACACATGTACACCTGTGGCTGATTCATGTTGATGTATGGCAAAAACCACCACAATATTGTAAAGTAATTGTCCTCCAATTAAAATAGATAAAATAATTAAAACAAACAGAAAAATGCAGGTGGGGAGAAGGGTGCTGTAGCAGGGTACTTCGGCAGCTTCTGCACAGTTCTCTGATTGACTGATGGTGAGGTCACAGGGTGGTGTCACAGGGGTTCACATGGTCAGTCCTTAGGTTCCAGGAGGTCTGGGGCTATGTGCTCAGTAGTTAACATCTTCTGTCTGTTGAAGAGGGAAGGGTTTTTCACATCTGCAAAACAACTCAGGAAATGTGCATCAAATACTGTTATCTAGATGCTTCAGAGAAGAGCTAGAGCAGAGGATATAGGGAAGGGCCTCCTGGGAAGGTCCTCTGGAGTCCTACTGGGTTTCAGGAAGAGCGTCTCTGTTGGAAGTCTTCTTTTGGTAAACGGTAAACAGTGGGTAACAGTAAAAATTGTCTGAGAGGAGGAGAAACTGTATATTTCCTGCTCCGTCATGATGATTACACTCAAATGTCTAGAAAATCTCCCTGCTTGGATGGACGAGATTGGAAAATTCATTTACTCCCCAGGTTACTACCTTCACTGGGAAGTGGTGGTCATGGTGGCTGAGAGGTTGTTGATTTTGTGGCCTCTACAGGGAAGGGACTAACCTTAGCACCCGAGTCCTGACTGCCCCTCAGTCCAGACTACAACACAGTGACAACTGTAGGGACAACTCACACTTTGAAACTGTTCCAAGCCCTTAGCTCATTAAACTCTTTAAGTCCTTACCACAACTGTAAGAAAAAGATACTGTCTTTATTCTCATTTTTACAAATGGGGAAACGGAGACATAGAGTGGTTAAGAATGCCCAAGATCACACTGTGAGGAAATGGCCAAGCTAGGATTCAGACCTGGGCACGCTGGTTCCCTGTTCTGGGTTTGTGCCCTCTCTAAGATAGGACACACTCCCTGCTTTTCCTTAATACATTCTGTCCTCAACTCTAGTGCTAGGCTTCTCTCTCCAGTCTCTGCATGGACAGGAATCTCATGTGGCCTGTCCCTACCCGATCTACCCTAAGACCATTACACCCTCAGTTCAGTTCAGTCCAGTTGCTCAGTCGTGTCCGACTCTGCGACCCTGTGAATCGCAGCACGCCAGGCCTCCCTGTCCATCACCAACTCCCGGAGTTCTCTCAGACTAACGTCCATCGAGTCAGTGATGGACCATCTCATCCAGCCATCCCATCCTCTGTCATCCCCTTCTCCTCCTGCCCCCAATCCCTCCCAGCATCAGAGTCTTTTCCAATGAGTCAACTCTTTGCATGAGGTGGCCAAAATATTGGAGTTTCAGCTTCAGCATCATTCCCTCCAAAGAAATCCCAAGGCTGATCTCCTTCAGAATGGACTGGTTGGATCTCCTTGCAGTCCAAGGGACTCTCAAGAGTCTTCTCCAACACCACAGTTCAAAAGCATCAATTCTTCGGTGCTCAGCCTTCTTCACCGTCCAATTCTCGCATCCATACATGACCACAGGAAAAACCATAGCCTTGACTAGAGGGACCTTTGTTGGCAAAGTAATGTCTCTGCTTTTGAATATGCTATCTAGGTTGGTCATAACTTTTCTTCCAAGGAGTAAGCGTCTTTTAATTTCATGGCTGCAGTCACCATCTGCAGTGATTTTGAAGCCCCCCAAAATAAAGTCTGACACTGTTTCCACTGTTTCCTCATCTATTTCCCATGAAGTACTGGGACCAGATGCCATGATCTTCGTTTTCTGAACGTTGAGCTCTAAGCCAACATTTTCACTCTCCACTTTCACTTTCATCAAGAGGCTTTTGAGTTTCTCTTCACTTTCTGCCATAAGGGTGGTGTCATCTGCATATCTGAGGTGATTGATATTTCTTCCGGCAATCTTGATTCCAGCCTGTGCTTCTTCCAGCCCAGCCTTTCTCATGATGTACTCTGCATAGAAGTTAAATAAGCAGGGTGACAATATACAGCCTTGAGTACTCCTTTTCCTATTTGGAACCAGTCTGTTGTTCCATGTCCAGTTCTAGCTGTTGCTTCCTGACCTACATATAGGTTTCTCAAGAGGCAGGTCAGGTGGTCTGGTATTCCCATCTCTTTCAGAATTTTCCAGTTTCTTGTGATCCACACAGTCAAAGGCTTTGGCATAGTCAATAAAGCAGAAATAGATGTTTTTCTGGAACTCTCTTGCTTTTTCCATGATCCAGTGGATGTTGGCAATTTGACCTCTGGTTCCTCTGCCTTTTCTAAAACCAGCTTGAACATCAGGAAGTTCACGGTTCACGTATTGCTGAAGCCTGGCTTGGAGAATTTTGAGCATTACTTTACTAGTGTGTGAGATGAGTGCAATTGTGCGGTAGTTTGAGCATTCTTTGGCATTGGAATGAAAACTGACCTTTTCCAATCCGGTGGCCACTGCTGAGTTTTCCAAATTTTCTGGCATATTGAGTGCAATACTTTCAGAGCATCATCTTTCAGGATTTGAAATCGCTCAACTGGAATTCCATCACCTCCACTAGCTTTGTTCATAGTGATGCTTTCTAAGGCCCACTTGACTTCACATTCTAGGATGTCTGGCTCTAGGTGAGTGATCACACCATCATGATTATCTGGGCCATGAAGATCCTTTTTGTATAGTTCTTCTGTCCTAGATAGGTCTAAACTTCCACAGTGAAGGGGCATGAAATAGGAGTTTGCCTCTCTTTCCCGAGATGATCTGAGTTACATCTCTTGGGTGACCAGACATGTCCTGGCTCCAAGTCCCATTTCTGAGTTAATATTGAGAGTCAGAGGGGATGACAGCCTCCACTATTAGCCAGTGAATTCTGGAGGGTAAAGACTTTGTCTAACTAACTCTTAATTTATCTCACTGCCTCCCCGAGAATCCAAATCAACATCCAGCACACAGTAGACACACAGCAGTCATGCTCTACATGCACACTGCACTTTGTTGTTCAGTTGCTAAGTCATGTCTGACTATGTAACTCCATGGACTGAAACATGCCAGGCTCCTCTGTCCTCCGCTATCTCCTAGAGTTGCTCAAATTCATGTCCATTGAGTCCATGATGCTATCCAACCATCTCATCCTCTCTCATCCTCTTTTCCTTTTGCCTTTTATCTTCCCCAGCATCAGGGTCTTTTCCAGCAGGTTAGCTCTTCACATCAGGTGGCCAAAGTATTGCTCACTGCACATAGATGAATTAATGTTGAGTAAAATTTACCATCTCCCAAACCCATTCTTGGTGCATTTGCCCAGTCACTTTAACCAAATTGTCAGCTCCCGGATGGAAAGAGCTAATTCTCCTGCTTTACCAAGACTGTCCTGGATCTTGCCTCCTGGGATCTTCTAGGGGAGACAAGATGTGCCCACAGACAACTATGTTTCATGCAGAGAGGTGCAATGAAGGAGGGGGAGGAACCTGCTGCAATGCTCTGAGGAAGCCGTCATTAATTTCAACCAGGAAGACTTGGGGGAAGTCTTTGGGGAGATAGGCAGAGCTGACCCAGGTTTTGGAGAATGGTAAAATACCAGGCTCCTCCATCCTTGGAATTCTCCAGGCAAGCATACTGGAGTGGGTTGCCATGCCTTCCTCTGGGGGATCTTCCCGATCCAGGGATTAAACCCAGGTCTTCTGCATTGCGGGAAGATTCTTTACCGTTTGAGCTACCAAGGAAGCCCGAATATATCAGTTAAGGTTCGAGACCATGCTGGAGAAGCTGGCAATTTCACATGAATCTCATCACCCCCGTAGTCCTGCTGTCCTTGGTGGTGGCACCTTGAGCCTTTGCTTGGGGATTTCGGGCAGCAGCAGGATGGCAGTGAGGAGCCTGGTGCTAGCGATGCCAGGAAGAGGGACCGCTCCTGCAGTCAGACTGTGCCTGCTGTCAGGTGCCTCGCGGACAGAGGTCTGAGATGACTTAGAAGATTACAGGGACAGAACAGCCAGCATCCGGAGCATCTTTTGACCCCTAAGGACCAAGTGTTTGCATATGCATGCTCAGTCTCTCAGTCATGTTCAACTCTTTCATAACTGTATGGGCTGTAGCCCACCAGGCTCCTCTGTCCATGGGATTTTTTCAGGCAAGAATACTAGAGTGGGTTGCCATTCCCTGCTCAAGGGGATCGAACCCGAGTCTCCTGTGTCTCCTGCACTGGCAGGCAGATTCTCTGCCACTGAGCCACCTGGGAAGCCCAGAGGAGACAGGAAAATTGGACACAATTGGAGGAGACTTTACAGGTCCTCTCTTCCAGTCCCCCACTCCATGTGGTGGTCTATCCTCTAGCACAGGCTGTCAGGCAGCCCCAAGTTGCACTGTCCAGAGATGGACAGGCAGCTTGTGGGGCAGCATGTGCCTGCTCCAGGGCTTAAGGAAATGTCTCTATATTCTGATGACCTAATGACCTGGGTCTGACCTCAGGAACAGCGCTGTCACTTCCAGTGGGTAGACATCGACCTAACCCTGCCATAGTTTCCAACAGTCTTCTGGCCCCTTGGGAACCCAGTGGGCTTTTGTGAGTGTTCTTGGGGCCTGATCACTTTTCATTATGTGCTTTAGGAGCACAAATGGCCACTCAGTTCCAATCGTCTGGGAACAATGCAGTCTGGCACATGTGTAAACTTCAAGCTTGTATGAGGTTCTCAATGAATAAGTGGTCCTAACAGCTCTTCTTCCCCAGATAATTTTGGCTCAACTCTTAAGCAGAAAAAACTTTAAAAAAGTTATTAGTTTAAATGAAATTTTCTCCACATGAATTATTTCTAGAACAATCTGTTCTTTGATACAATAATGACTTTGTGGGCTGAGTTTTAACTTCTTGTTTTTCATGTTATTTTTTATCGTCTGTTTCCTTGTTCTCAGGTCATTGGCTGTCACTTTCTGTTCTTGGGATGGTGTGGCTCTGAAGCACCTAATTTCCTCCTAATTTATTTATTACTGGAATACGTTTTAAATCCAGAAAGTAGGTAGCCAAACTTTTTTTAGCCAAACTTTTAAATTCTGTCCAACAAATAAGAGTAAATAGGCTTTGTATTTGGAGAAAGAAATAACAACCCACTCCAGTATGCTTGTCTGGGAAATCCCACAGATAGAGAAGCCTGGGGGGCTGCAGTCCATGGGGTCACAAAGAATCAGACACAACAGTGACTAAGCCCTGAGTAGGCTTTGTATTAAGCTCTTGAATATGTTGCTAAGTCGGTAAGTCATATCTGACTCTTTGTGACCCCATGGACTGCAGCATGCCAGGTATCCCCCTGTCCTTCACCATTTCCTGGAGTTTGCTCAAACTTATGTCCATTGAGTTGGTGATGACATCCAACCGTCTCATTCTCTGTAGCTCCCTCCTGCCCTCAATCTTTCCTTGCCTCAGACATCTTTTCCAGTGAATCGACTCTTCGCATCAGGTAGCCAAAGTATTGGAGCTTCAGCTTCAGCATCAGTTCTTCCAATGAATACTCAGGATTGATTTGTGAACATGACAAAACTCCAGCCACATTGCTTTAAACAATAAGGAAAATGTATTATTTCACATAATAAAATAACAAAGTAAGGTGGCTACAGGAATGATTATTCCAGTGGCTCAGTGGTTGCCCCCAGAAGCCGGGATCTGACCCCTGCATCCAGCACAAGGGGAGAATTCTCAGGCAGGAATCCACCCTCATTAACACAGGGTGAATCCAAACCAAAGGAGATTTTTCTGCCTGGGAAAAATGAGGGGATGACTTGGACTGGAAACCAGCAACTCTGCTTCAGGTTTGGGAAGGCAGGTCTGGATTTTCTGCTTCATGAAGCAAGTGCATAGTCTTTAAATCAGTCCGTTGATTTTGTGACATCTTTCTCAGTTGTTGGGACTGGAGTTACTTTCTTATTCTAGCCTATATCTCTAGTAAAGTAATTAAAATGGCTATGTTGTCGGTTAGTTGCTAAGTTGTGTACCCACTCTTTTGTGACCCCATGGACTGTGTAGCCCACCAAACTCCTCTGTCCATGGAATTTCCCAGGCAAGAATACTGGAGTGGGTTGTCAGTTCCACCTACAGGAGATCTTCCTGACCCAAGAATTAAACCCGTGTCTCCTGCTTTGACAGGTGGATTCTTTACCACTGAGTCACCAGGGAAGCCCCATAGGGCTATAGATATCATTAAAAAGGCTCTCCCATACAGATGTACAGAGAAACACATTGTCTTGTGCAAAGAACCTCAGTGCAAAAAGTGACAATATTGTACCACCCATGTAGAAGAGCCCATACATAATATGTTGGTTATTGATTCTACACTGACTTTCTAACTTGGCATGACATGGCAATAATTCTTCTGCCTTCAGTGTGCACTTACATGTAAAAATGTTTGTTCCCAGGAGTTTTTCTTGTTTTTAGATATAGACAGCCCCATTCATATGGTTTCCTGGGTAGCTCAATGGTAAAGAATCTGCCTTCCAATGCAAGAGATGCAAGAGGCATGAGTTCGATCCCTGGGTCAGGAAGATCCCCTGTAGGAGGAGATGGCAACCCACTCCATTATTCTTGCCCAGAAAATCCTATGGACAGAGGAGCCTGGCAAGCTACAGTCCATGGGGTCACAAAGAGTCAGGAATGATTCAGGAACAACTGAGCACACAGCACCATTCATAGTGTCAAAACTGTCAATTTTTGTCATTTCCAGTAATTTGGGGGTTTGGGGTGCAGCCTGAGCATAGATAAAGTTTGGGTGAATATATGCAATAACTCCTGCTTTTATTTATTAAACATTTAAAACTTAAGAGAGAATTATTTGCAGAGAAAGAAGCCTTAAAGACCCAAGCTGCACCTCCACTCAGGCAGTAAAGAGTAGCCCCAACTTTCCAGGAAATGATCCACCTCATCTATCCCATATACTGGGCACTTGGAGGGACCCAAGTGCTTTGGAGTCTTGTCCAAATACACAGTGGAAGGATTGCTTTTGATTCCTTTGACCAGGTGCCTCCATCTATATGTTCCCTAAACTTTCCTAGATCCCATGTGAAAGAAGTGGGACGATATCAAAAGGCATTGTGAGCCAGTCACTTTTATTGGAGGGAGTGGAGGAAGCTGAGGGAATGGCTGGATGGAGTTCAGATTTCTGAGCCAGAATGAAATTTTTGGCCATGTTGTTCCCCTTTGGGTCCTGCCTGGGTGGTAAGAAGAAGAAAGTCAGTTTAACTGTTTTCAGCTGTCAGTAGAATTGCCTGTGACCTTGGTGATCTTTCAGCATGTCGTCCTCATTTTATGGAGTGAATTATGCGTTTGCTGGATAACTACTCATTTCCGGCAGAAGTAATATATCATTATGAAATACAATCTGCAGGAAAAGAATGAGGGGTGTCAGTGTGGGAACAGGAGGACCCTTGTCTTCTAAGCAGTTGGGGCAAAAAAAGAAAGGCTCATTTTACTGTGTGGCCCCGGGAACAGATGGTCCATGTGGAGGTCCCGTTCAATAAAATGACATGAGGCGTCATTTCTTCATGAATGCTTCAGTCCCTGCTGCCTTCTAAGTTGCGTTATGACTGATTTATCGCTCAAACACTTCTCACTTTTCTGGTGTCCCTCTATGTCAAGCAGCTAATGCCTGAGATGTCATCACTTCTAGAAGCAGAGACCTTGTGGGTACTTCATGCAAGCCCAGTGTTTTATGTCAGTTATTGGATACTGGAGGGTTGCATGGATGCTGACAGGAATTTGTTAACATTTTCTAAAGATTAAGATAAATAGCTGCCTATTCTCTTCAATACTCGTGCATCCGACTGAAACAAATTCCCTGCTTTTATACAGCTTTCTTTATTGTGGCAGAAATGAGGGGAAGGAGGGGAGGGCATCTCCTTACACAAACATCCTGTAAAGCCAGGTAACATTAAAAGTGAAAGTCCCTCCGTCGTGTCCAACTCTTTGTGACCCCCTGGACTATAACCCACCAGGCTCCTCTGTCCATGGAATTCTCCAGGCCAGAATACTGGAGTGGGTAGCTGTTCCCCTTCACCAAAGTAATGTTAGAATGAAGGAAAAAATCTACAATGAATTCAGCCCATAAGAACATGATCAAGGAAGATAAAATGTGTGTGGGGGTGGGAGGTGGGCACATGTTCTCCTCTATTTTAAAGAGCGACATGACAAATTAAGAGATAAAGAATTCTAAGCGCCTGGAAAAGCCAAGAAGCAGGGTTGAGTTAGAAGCAAATGAACAGATGTGGGTGTGACTGGCTGTAATTTCAAGTGCCAAGTGTTTGGTAACTCACAGTGTCTGTTCCAAAAGAGACTCTTGTTTGCTGAAGCCCCAACGTTAGGTGCGGTTACTTGCAAAGGAAGATGTAGTCTAGGCAAGAAAAGCAAAGAAGGTTTATTTCTTGTGAACACATTGCTGTTGGTAAGCAAATATTTTGTCTGATTCGGGTAAAGCTGATGGCATGTGTACCCAACGTCTCACCAGCAGTGGAGCTCTCATATAAGCTTTAGTGATTGTATGGATGAAAACAAATATTTGACGTGATACGTGATGAAAGTCTCATTGAAGTATCATTCATAAAAACTGTGTTGCTCACGTAGAGAATTTCAATGCCTTTAAGCAAACCTTGCTATAGATCTTATGTGAGCTTAAAGTATCCAGACTATAGTTTGAGCTTTCATGTCAAGGCCATACACGAGCATTGTCGAGTTTTCAGCATCTCATGGGAAATGCCTTCACGTCTCCACTTCTTCCCATGTGCCAGACAGGATACAGATGTTCCTGGACTTATTCTGAAAGTTCTTGAAAAATTGAGCCTTTCAGGTTTTGAGAATTGAAAGAAATATAGATATTTTTTAAACAAAGAATTAAAAAAATAGATTAAAATGAACAAAAATAGATTATTATGTTATAGATAAAGTTACTGGAGCACATGTGGGCATGCTTAGCCACTAAGTTGTGACTGACTCTTTGTGTCCCCATGGACTGTGGCCTGCCAGGTTCTTCTGTCCATGGGATTTTATAGGCAAGAATACTGGAGGGGGTAGCCATTTCCTTCTCCAGGTAGATCCTGGCCCAGGGATCGACCCTGGGTCTCCTGCATTGCAGGCAGATTCTTTAACACTGCGCTACCAGGGAAGCCACCAGGGAAGCCCAATACACTGAGGTTAAATGATTTTAGCCCAGACGGCAGGGCTGGTAGGCAGCACAACATTGGAAACTCAGTTCTCTTCATTGTAAGTCCAACGCTCTGTCTCCTTTACCACAACTGTTCTCACACTTGTGTGCATTCACTCATTCATTAGTTCCTTCATTCCACAGGGACTTATGGGGCACCTTTTTGGGGGTATTTGCCTTTTCTCAAAGTCCTGCAGCTGCCTTAGATGTCTGCTCCCATTCCTACCAGCCCCGATTATATCCTGTCTCTAAGACAAGACTGAAAAGCAACTTCCTCTGTCACTCTTTGATGTACTGTGCTAAACGCCATTCTGTGGGGGGAAGCTACAGCTACTCAGGAAGAAAATGGATATCAGGCTAATATAGAAATATCAAAGGAGATTCATTAATGTCCTGTCATTTAGACCCATTTAAGTCATCTGACTCAAAAATAGACTTACAGAAGGTAGTTTTTATTGAGAACACTAGCCATCCTTTTCAAACTCAGGTAGAATGAGTCACCCTCATTGTCTCAGCTGGTGGCAGCTTCTGGCATTTTTCTCTACCTGCTTCAGAACAGCACATTCCAGTCCTAGCAAAGGGACTTCACAGAGGCTGTACACCATACATTTCACAGGGAGGAGAATAATTAGGAAAAATTGGGGATGCTCTGAAAGTGACTAGCAGTTCTTTGTGTCACTCTAATTCTAATGAAAGATGAGCCCATTCAAAGCAGGTGGTGCAAGCACCTGCAGCCGTTTGCTGTGTTGCTATTTTTAGATACGATTGGTAGTAGAAAAAATTGTTCAGAAGCATCTGCAGGTTAAAACTGTATTATTTGAAAGATCATCTGACTGTCTCAGGACACCTGAATCCACCTTGAAGTTCTTCAGTTCAGTTCAGTCGCTCAGTTGTGTCCGACTCTTTGCAACCCCATGCACTGCAGCATGCCAGGCTTCCCTATCCATTACCAACTCCCAGAGCTCACTCAAACTCATGTCCATCGAGTCGGTGATGCCACCCAACCATCTCATCCTCTGTCGTCCCCTTCTCCCGCCTTGAAGTGCACGCCATTCCTCAAAACTTTGTAAACCTTTGTATACGCACAGTGAACATGGGCTGATGGCAAGAACTGTTATCTGGTTCACCTACAGACTGGGCCCTATGATGGCTGCAGACCTCACTCTGATGCCCAGGGTTCTCCCAAGGAGTTCGGGTACAACACTCGCTAACTGTCTAGCTATGACTTGGAGCACTCTCATCCCTCAGGTGCATTAAAGTGACTCTGCTTAAAAGAGTGCTTTGGTAAATCACTTGGTAAAATTAAGAATATTTTTAAAACTAAATAATCTGATGCTCTATATCTATTTTCTAAGTTGGCAGTCTTTTCTTTGGTTTCTTCAAGTGGTCAGACAAGGGCTGCCTCTCTTATCCGAAAGGCCAAGTGTCAGCTGTTCATATTCAGAAGATCATATTCAGGGAAATGTTGGTAAAATGATAAACAACATGTATGGACCTAGAGATTGAACTAAGGAAAGTAAATCAGACAGAGAGAGAGAAAATAATATGATATCACTTATACGTGGAATCTAAAATACGATAAAAATGAATTTATTTTCAACACAGAAACAGACTCACAGACATAGAAAACAAATTTATGGTAACCAAAGGGGAAATAACAGGAGCTTAGGATAAATTAGAATCCTGGGATTATCATATACACACTACCCGATTTAAAATAACCAAGGACCTACTATATAGCACAAGGAAATATGTTCAATACTTTTTAATAACCTATAAGGAGAAAGGATATAAAAAAGAATATATATATACTGAGAGCTTCCCTGGTGGCTCAGCAGTAAAGAATTCATCTTACAATGCAGGAAACCCGGGTTTGATCCCTGGATTGGGAAGATCCCCTGGAGAAGGAAGTGGCAACCCACTCCAGTATTCTTGCCTGGGTAATACCATGGATAGAGGAGCCTGGCGGGCTACAGTCCATAGGTCACAAGAGTTAGACGCAACTTAGCGACTAATCAACAACAACAGCATATACACTGAATCACTGTGCCACACACTTAAAGCTGACCCAACATCATGAATCACCTATCCTTCAAAAATACCAGTATCACTTCAGAAAATTATTGTGAGGTTTAAACAAAGATAATGCAGGCTAATGAATTAGCACAGAAGCTGGCAGGAAATCAGTACTCAATAAATGGTGTGTCTTATTGTTGGCAGTGATGATGAAATGATGACAATATAATAACCAGCCTGGGGTTGGGTAAGTCTCTCATAGGTGACAATTCTAAAACTATCCAATCAAAGTGTGTGTTGAAATCTTCTTTTCCAAAACATTCTGAAACTGATTTCGGATGTGACAAGCAAGATTTGCTGAGGGCCAGCTGGAATTTTTCTGCACACTGGGACACCCTTGGTTGCTCGAGATGAGATGGGAACTACTCTCTGCAGCAGGAAGCTGTGGCCTGAGGACAATCATATTAGCAATTAGTTACTTTAAATAAACTAGAATTCTTCATGATGACTCAGGTGAGTTCAGTTTAGTTACTCGGTCGTGTCCCACCCTTTATGATCCCAGGGACTACAGCACACCAGGCCTCCCTGTCCATCACCAACTCCTGGAGTTTACTCAAACTCATGTCCATTGAGTCGGTGATGCCATCTGACCATCTCATCCTCTGTCATCCCCTTCTCCTCCCACCTTCCATCTTTCCCAGCATCAGGGTCTTTTCCAATGAGTCAGCTCTTCGAATGAGGTGGCCAAAGTATTGGAGTTTCAGCTTCAGCATCAGTCCTTCCAATGAATAGTCAGGACTGATTTCCTTTAGGAAATCATGTTGAAGTCCAAGGGACTCTCAAGAGTCTTCTCCAACACCACAATTCGAAAGCATCAATTCTTCGGTGCTTCGGCACTTAGCTTTCTTTATCGGAGAAGGCAATGGCACCCCACTCCAGTCCTCTTGCCTGGAAAATCCCATGGATGGAGGAGCCTGGTAGACTGCAGTCCATGGGGTTGTGAAGAGTTGGACATGACTGAGCTACTTCACTTTCACTTTTCACTTTCATGCATTGGAGAAGGAAATGGCAACCCACTCCAGTGTTCTTGCCTGGAGAATCCCAGGGATGGGGGAGCCTGGTGGGCTGCCGTCTATGGGGTCACACAGAGTCGGACACAACTGAAGCGAGGCAGCAGCAGCAGCAGCTTTCTTTATAGTCCATCTCACATCTATACACGAACACTGGAAAAACCATAGTTTTGACTAGACAGATCTTTGTTGGCAAAGTAATGTCTCTGCTTTTTAATAAGCTGTCTAGGTTGGTCATAACTCTTCTTCCAAGGAGTAAGTATCTTTTAATTTCATGGCTGCAGTCACCATCTGCTGTGATTTTGGAGCCCCCAAAAATAAAGTCTGTCACTGTTTCCACTGTTTCTCCATCTATTTCCCATGAAGTGATGGGACCAGATGCATGATCTTAGTTTTCTGAATATTGAGTTTTAAGCCAACCTTTTCACTTTCCTCTTTCACTTTTATCAAGAGGCTCTTTAGTTCTTTGAAAATAGTTATCAAGTAGCACCTGGCAGCTTTGAATTCAGTATTTAGAAACTTGTGGAAATAAAAATATCTTTTAAAATATCTATTTATTTATTTCGCTGCATTGGGTCTTAGTTGTAGCACCTGTGTGATCTTTCGTCGTGACACATGGACCCTCTAAGTAGTGACACTTGAATGTAGCTGCCGTGTGACACGTGTGATTGTAGTCCCCCGACCAGGGATTGAACCCGAGTTCCCTGCATGGTAAGGTGGATTCTTAACCACTGAACCATGAGGGAAGTCCCTAAAAAATTTTTTTAAAGGTAAATCTTTTGGACTCATGAAATCTAAATGTTTGGGGATCATACAAATTTTCAAAGAGGCTTTTCAGGTCTAGTCAAAATTTGTTATTTGCTGTATTGTTATGCATTTCTAGAAGGAGGTAAAAACAAATGCTGAGATAGAGAGGTACTTAGACTATTCAAGCAAATTAGCTTAAAGTCAGAATTGTGGAACTTTGAAAAATGAAGTCTAATTATTTTCAAGAACTAATGTTGATTTACCCCAGTCTGGTAGACTTCATGAACTCTTGGGGCTAAAATCAGCATTTTGTCCAGCAATCATCATTTTACAGTTGAAAAACATGGGCTCATAGAAGCCAAGTGAGATGTTCCATAGAGTCCCATAGCAAGTTAGTGACATGGTGACGATTCTCTTCCATCAGCTCATTTCTCCAAGGATCCTTATAATAAACAACAAAAACCATCTGTAATTGTAACATGAAGTTAGTAATAATTTTGCTGTGTGTTCAGAAAGAACTTATTTCTTTCTTTTCAAGTAGTTTAAATTTCTTCCTGAAGTCTTTTGATACTATTTATCCATTTAGAGATAAAATAAAGGCATATGTTCACCCTCATCTAAATAATAAATTAATAGAATCTTAGCTAATGAAGTTTCTTTCTAGTTAGCATTCAAGCAACAACAGTGTTACTCAGAAACCAGCTCTCATGTCACCTGGGGCTTTGTGTGTATCAGTGTGAGGATTAAATGAGTCAACATGTGAAAAATAACTCAGCACACTGAATATTGGCGGTGACAGATCATAATGTTGCTGTGGTCATTTGGGATGACTGTAAAATGCTAAATGAGGGTGAGTATATCACTCTGGTTCAGCCACAAGCCTGATAGAGAGAATGAAGCCTTAGACTAGCACTGTCCAATAGAAATAACGTGAGCCACACATAGAATTTTAAGTTATCTTGTAGCCACATTACAAGTAAAGAGAGAAACAAGTGAAATTAATTCCAATAATGTTTTATTTAACTGAAATTGTTGTTGCTTGGTCCTGAAGCTGTGTCTGATTCTTTGCCACACCACCAGGCTCCTCTGTCGATGGGATTTCCCAGGCAAGAATACTGGAGTGGGTAGTCATTTCCTTCTCCAAGGGATCTTCCTGGACCAGGGATTGAACCCATGTCTCCTGCATTGGCAGGTAGATTATTTATCCCTGAGCCACCAAGGAAGCCCAACCCCATGTATACAAAATTATGATTTCAATATAATTTAAAAAGTGTTAGTGAGATATTTTACATCTTTTTTTCATGCTGTCTTTGAAATCCCATGCATACAGCGTCTTTACAGCCTATCTCAATATCTCAGCTAAGACCGATCCAGTTTCAAGTCCTCAGTGGGCACATGTGCTGAGGGCTCTGTGTTGGACGGTGTTGCTTTAGACTTATTTACATGTGAGCCCAATTTCCATCCTTTCTGAAGGCACATGTGTTTTCTCTTGGCTCTTTCTTCCTTGCTCTAAGATTGGTACTTATCATGGTTAAATAGAAATACATTATACACTTGAATTCAAGTTACAATGCATTTAGGCAAAAGCTGAATTGTTGGACTCACTCTAAAAATAGTTCACTTAAAAAGATATTGAATATTTATTTTTCTTCCATTGATTTCTTTATATTTCAGTAAGTTATGGCAAATTGCATTGTCATAGTCAAGGGAGGTTTATTTCTTATTTCTTCACTTTGATAGAGAAAGGCTTTGCTGCTTTACATGAGAAATACTTAGGCTAACTGTTAAAAAAATGATTTGTTGATTTATGATTTATTGATCTGGTTCCATGAATTTTAATTTTATCGTATTGCCTACAAGTATCATTCTAACACTGAAGAGTTTAGTAGCTGAACAGAATATATGTCTTATGATTATTCTTTAAGACTCCACATTAAGGATATTATTGAAGGCATTATAGCAGAAAGAAACTCCATATTGCTTCACATCATGGAAACAACTACAGATAGATGCACTGAAATCTACATAAATAATTGTTCATCAGGTGGAAACTTCTGGGTTACTTCTAAAAGTTATAAGATATAAGATAAAATAATAAGATTAGCTTTCATGTGGAGCAGTCTCATCACTTATTTTGAATTTTTAAAATATTAGTCTTTATCCATTCTCAAATCTTAGTCTGCATTTAGTCTCAGGTCACATGATACATCAGGACACGCAGTTCTCTCTTGTAAATTTAACAATGAGGCTTTTGGGAACTTAGAGTTGAATTCATGCTTTGTAACTCAAAGTGTAGATGAACTAAATATTCCAGACCTTAATTTTCTTATCTGCAAATGGGGAAGAATAGCACTAGGTAAAAACGAAGGTACATATGTATCAGGCTGACACTGGGCTAGACACTTTCAGTTTGTAATTCATCTAGTTCTCCTTATCCCCACCTCCCATGTTGTGGGCACTGTCATACTTTCATTTTACACATGAGGGGGTCAAATTTACCCAAGACCACAAAGCCAGTGGTGGAGCCATCATTCAAGTCCAGGCAGGAACTTATAGGAAAAAATAGAGGTTGAGTAGAATTAGAGACATCTTTAAAAATATCTTTTAAAAAGCCTCACTGTTTCTGGTTAGAAGTGCTGATACAGGTGTACTAGAACATTCAGTTCAATTCAGTTCAGTCGCTCAGTCGTGTCCGACTCTTTGCAACCCCATGAATCACAGCACACCAGGCCTCCTTGTCCATAACCGACTCCCAGAGTTCACCCAGACTCACGTGCATCGAGTCGGTGATGCCATCCAGCCATCTCATCCTCTGTCGTCCCCTTCTCCTCCTGCCCCCAACCCCTCCCAGCCTCAGGGTCTTTTCCAATGAATCAGCTCTTCGCATGAGGTGGCCAAAGTATTGGAGTTTCAGCCTCAGCATCAGTCCTTCCAATGAACACCCAGGACTGGTCTCCTTTAGGATGGACTGGTTGGCTCTCCTTGCATTCCAAAGGACTCTCAAGAGTTTTGTCCAACACCACAGTTCAAAAGCATCAATTCTTCAGTGCTCAGCTTTCTTCACAGTCCAACTCTCACATCCATACATGACCACTGGAAAATACATAGCCTTGACTAGACGGACCTTTGTTGGCAAAGTAATATCTCTGCTTTTCAATATGCTATCTAGGTCGGTCCTAACTTTTCTTCCAAGGAGTAAGCGTCTTTTAATTTCATGGCTGCAATCACCATCTGCAGTGATTTTGGAGCCCCCCAAAATAAAGTCTGACACTGTTTCCACTGTTTCCCAATCTATTTCCCATGTGAAAGGTAAATGCCTTTGGAAGCAGTAAAAATTAAAAGCATGGTTATAGATATTTGATGACATGCAGTGGGGAAACTTCCAAATTTTGGAGAGGAAAAGGGGAAAGTAGAAAGAAGAAAGGGAGAGTGAATGGATGAGGGTGGAGGTGAGGGATATAATAGCAGGAAAACAAAATGTGGCAACTATCAAGGCAAGAACGAAGCCATTGTTATGAAGGCTGAAATAGCTCCTATAACTCCCCGGCTTGCCCTTGAGGTTAAGCTGGCTTTCAGTGTTGGAAAGAGGACCCATGAGAAAAGACTGAAATGTTTATTTTAGCAGAAGTGTTCATCTTCTTGGGTGAAGGCAAAGCCAACAAGTTGGGAGATTACCACTAACGTGATCTGGGCAAAAAACCGCAAGGCAAGTGGTTCCTCCATGGTTAATGCACAGTTCCTGAACTCGCTCTTTATGAGTGGTAGAGATGTTTTTATCAGTGAACAGTTCAACTTTCTTCCCAGAGAGTACTGTGACTCAGCTAAATGGACAGAGGGCAAGATTTAAAACAGGTGTTTCTCTTTGCTTTATTTATGCTAGATTTTGAAAAAGGCAACATATGCTTTCTGTTTTTCCAATGAGTTTCAAATATTTCATGATAGAATGTGTTCCTTATATCAAATGCTCATTTTGTGACCAGGTAAATGGAATTATGTCACATTGAAAGTAAAGATGCTCTGGTTCCCTTCTCAATCAAGGAAAATGCAAACAAGAAAAAAAAAAACAAAACACAAACTGTGTCTGGTTCCTCATGCTCAATGCCTCAGGGCTGTTCAATTGTTACCTACCACTCAGCCAAGACAGTTTATTGGCTGAGATAAGAAACCTAGCATCCTGAGTCCCCACTGTCAGTACAAATATTTTAAAAATTCCACATAGATCTGAGAAATGGAATGTTTTCTGCCATATCAGTAAACAAAGGATATCATAGTCATCATCAGTGAGCTGGTGAGCCCTGAAGGAACTCAGGAAAGAATGAATACCTGCCATCTTGCAAACATCAGACTGCAGTCACTTCCTATGATGAGTCTTGAGGACACTCAGGATATGAAAACCCAAGAAACCGCCCAAGATACCTGAAGTCCATATCAAAAGAATGACTTCAGTGAGTCCAGACTCTTGCATCTTCCCACACATAGAAAAGCGCTAAATTCCTTGACTTGAGATATCTGGTTTTCTTTAGTTAACAACCATCTTTCAACATTCAGACTGCCTGCCCTTTGTTGCAAAAATTCTGTATAACCTGGCTCCGTGCTGACCCCCAACCCCCACCACCTCCTTGAAGCACTTCTCTCAAGGTTACTTGAGATGCTGCCTCCCGGGCTTGAAGTCCTAAAAATTCCCTGCTGAATAAAACATAACTCTTAGCTTCTAAGTTGTGAATATTTTTTAAGTCAACAGATCCAAATCTCATGCCAAGTGAAGGGAAGAGGCACCTGAATGAGGCCTATGAGTGGTGTCACTGTGTGAATGATAGCTTTTCCTCTCTACTTTTTCTTTAGAGATGCAAGAGATGATGCCTGCTTCCCACCCCTATACCTGAGACCCTGTTCTCAGAGTGTTGATCACAGTGACCCCATATCTATCTATGGGTCTATGCGAGAAACACGTTCACTTGCCCAAAACCAAGGGATGGACACAGAGACACAAAGCACAGAGAAAGGGAGGCTTTAAAGGACAGTCTTACAAGATTGGATGTCTGGTGGGCAGGCACACCCGGGACAGTTACAGCCAGCACTTTTATTCCCTGACAAGCAGACCCCTCCCCAGTCCCTCACTGGCTTAGTACTATGGGGCTACAATCTTCTAGGACGTCACCTAAGTCTCATAGCATATTCTTGCTTCTCCCTTCCCACCCTAAGTCCATAATTCTCCCTTCCCAAACATCCTGTTAGCTTAGGGCTGGTCCATGGGTAGACTAGTTTGCCAGTAATTTTCCAAGATGAAACTAGCTAGCTGTGAGTGAAAAACTGTTTGATAATAATTCTCCACCCAAGGCCAGCTACTTTGTCCTGAAAATGGACCACTTCAAGTTCCATTTCTTACGGTCTATGACTGGGTATTTAAAGCAGTATTTCCACTAAAGAATGAGTATTTCTGAACATATTCTCACAGTCCCTAGCTATGACATTCACAAACATTTCTTACCATACATGAACAATCCTTAGCCATTTAACTCTTTATTTCCTTTATGCTAATTATTTGGCCTAACGGGCCTGAAAACTCTCCTATCACAGAGCACATAACCGTTCTGAGTCATGTATGCCTTGTTTCTTTGCGGTGTTGTTTTTGTTCTTTAGTCACTCAGTTGTGTCTGACTCTTTATTCCATGGCCTGTAGCCCGCCAGGCTTCTCTGTTCATGGGGTTTTCCAGGCAAGAATACTTGAGTGGGTTGCTGTTTCCTCCTTCAGGGCATCTTCCTGGTCCAGGAACTGAACCCATGTCTCTGCGTCTCCTGCATTTGCAGGTGGCTTCTTTACTGCTGAGCCACCAGGGAAGCCTTTATTACCGAGTTAGTGGCAATAAGTGATTTTTGTTTGAAAGTTCAATATTTGAGAATTTCTTTTTTTTTTTTTTCCCATGATGGCTTCCAAAACAGGGGAAGGGAAAGTTTAAAAACAAATCCACTACTCATGAAAATCACAGACAATAATTTGGATGGGTAACACATTTCTAGATCCAAAAGGATAGAGATACAGTGGTAATATGAGCCAAATTAAAAAAGATGAAATATTCAACCATGTACTTTCAAGATGGGAGAGAAATGACTTAACAGCAGCATGTATAAATATAGCTAAAATTTCCCTTAGCTTTATTGAGTTCCAGAAAGGCTAAGGCAATTTTAGGTGCATTTTCTATGCTTCAAGAGGAGCATACAAAAAAGAAAAAGAAGGAAGCAATAATTTCATTCTTTTATGAAGTGACATCCTGTGGGCAAGCAGCTGATGAAGAGATGCAGGAAAGTAGTTAAGTTCTAGAAATCTTGAAGGCTCAAGAGGAATTTGGTTAGTTTTAGTGGGAGCAGAGAGAGGTCTAGAGGGCACTCGACGAATATTTTAAGGGCTGTTATGTGGATTGGATGGATTATACATATTCTGGTGATTCCAGCAGACAAAACCAGGAACAGTATATAAAAGTTGCAAAAAGACAGGTTTTCGTTCATTGTAAGAAAAAGCTTTCTAGCAGAGTTGCTCCTCCAGGAATATGGAGAATACATTTCTTAAGTCAGATATATTCAACAAGAAACTGCGTGGCATCTTACTTAATATTTCCTAATGGGTTCATCTAGTGGGTCTCTAAGGTCCTTTCTAATTCTGTGGCTGTGATTCTCTTGCCATGTTGTAAAACAAAGCCAAGTGGCATGAATGAGAAATACAGCTTAGCATCTCTAAAGTGGACTGGCCATTAACATCCTTCATTTCACCAGGGCCTGTAGGGCAAAGTGGTTAGGCAGCTGTCCAAGGTGCTGGATGGAGGTGGCCTGTATGGGCAGTTGTATTCCTGTTTTTCAGTTTTATTTTTATTTATTTTAATTGGAGGCTAGTTACTTTACAATATTGTGGTGGTTTCTGCCATACATTCACATGAATCAGCCATGGGTGTACATGTGTTCCCCATCCTGAACTTCCCTCCCACCTCCCCCCCTTCCCACCCCATCCCATCCCTCAGAGAACCTTCTGGGTTTTCGGCTTTTCTGCTTTTTATATAAATCCATTACCTCCACTGCCCACCCCGCTACACTTGTGTGGGAGTGTGTGTGCATGCACACACCACACACACAGCCTTTAACTAAAGCAAAGAGAGAAATATGTAGGCAATGTATAAAACAGCTGAAATATACTACTACCTGGGGCTTCTCTGCCCTATACCAGGAGCAATCAAATCCAGTTCATTTTGAAAGGTTTAGGCTTGGCTCCTAAAGTTGGACTAGACTGACATTTGGAGCAGCTAAACATTGCTGCAGTGTTAGGCAGACCAAGGAATACTGTGATGGTGATAAACCTGTCTTGTTCTCCGTTCTCTATTTGTGTTGCTTTTCCTATGTTACTTCTTTTTTGTTGTTGTTGTTCCCTTAGTTTTTTCCCACCCCAGAATGGAAGCAATAATAGCACCACTCCTTAAGGGTATGAAAATGAAGTAACTTCATACATGTAAAGAGGTTACAACTATACCAGGTACACAGACAACAAACATTCGTGTTATATATCGTGCTTGAGGTCCTCAAGACCACCACCAGATGTGATCATCTGCTTGAGGGACTCACAGAAATGTGGTTATACTCACAATTATGATTTATTACAGCAAAAGAATACAGATCAAAGTCAGCAAAGGAAAAAAGGTGCATTGGGTGGAGTCCGGTCCTCTGGAGCAGTTGCAAGCTCCCAGTTTTCCTCCCACTGGAGTCACAGACAGATCTTAATTTTCTCAGCAATGACATGTGACAGACAACACAGGCAACGTGTTGTCAACCAGAGAAACTCACCCACATCTTGGTATCCTGGTTTGTCTGTCACACAGGCAAGCAGAGCATGTGTGACTGACCTTAGCTACTTGGTCTTCAGCTCCTCTACCTCCCCCAACAGGAGGTCAAATTGAAAGGCTGTCTCCCAAAGTCCAGGCATACAAAAATAGACATTTATCATTAATCACATTGTTAAAATAAACCATATATCATGGCCCAGAGCCTCAAGAATACAAAGACACTTTATCAGGCGATACTCCAGGGGTTTAAAAGAGTTAGTCAAGGGACGGTCCTGAAGACTCAGAATGTGGAGAGTTTGGGAACCTCAGGTGTACTGAGTTACCCATTTATTGCACTTACATGTAAATCTTGCTTATTTGAATAACCCACTTCAATCATTTTCTTAATGTTTTGAGTGGCTTTTTCTTTTTAGTATATGAATGTTCATTGAATGTTTACTGTATGCATAGCTCTTATAATCTTGTCTATAAAGTTGGAAAATAATTTCAATCTGGGTTATAAACACAAGAAATTATTACTCCAGTAATAAAAGGACACATCAGAAACTAAAGATCACTGACATTATCGCAATATTGGTAATAATAGAGTGCTCCATAAATTTTGACTACAATTACATGCCAAATGCTTTATGTATAATATTAGTTTTAGTCCTACTTAACAACTCTGGGAGGTAGGTAATAGCTACCTACAGGTAACAGGTAATAGCTGTTTTACAGATGAGAAAACCAAGGTCCAGAGTTCTAAGAACTTCCCCAAGACCCCTCAGTCATTAAGGAGCCAAGGATACATTTATAGCCTGATTCTATATCTTGTGCTATTAACATCATATATGATAGTTTCCTATGACCTTGAGAAACAAAGGCTCTCAAAAGTATTTTGAAACATTAAAAATCCAACAAAATTTATGAGACTTTATACATCTCAAGATCCACAGAATGTTTAGACAAAGGGGCAGAATTGTGGCTAGAACAATGTGTTTGTTTTATCAAAAGGAGATCCCTACAAAGAAAATTCCAAGATGTTTGGTTCCCTAAAAACGTGATGTAGAAGACACAAAAGCAAGGAAAACAGAGATACACAAGGGGGAGAAGTTGTATAGTTGAGCGTCTTGCTTAATCAGGGATCCATGAAGTCTGAAGGCCCTCCAAGATTCCAAAATGGCTAGCACCATGAATTGTCTGTAATCAGATCTTTTTCCTTCTCCTATTATTAGATCTCAGTCTGTGGTAGAAGCTGGGACCCTGAAACATGAGGACAAGGGAGAGAATGAGAACACCCAGCCACTCCTGGCTCTGGACTGAACCCCGAGCCACCCCGTGCTCCCGACGTCACCAACTCTCAGTGGTATCAGACACCAGGAAGTGTTCGGCTCGATACAAGGGCCTCCTCTCCTGCCACCCAGTAATGACTGTCACCAGCCATTGGTCTGAGCAGCCAAAGTTGAACAAAGACTTGAGAGATGCATTTTTGTTTTTCAATGAGGGAATTGGAGGATAAAGCAAGGTAGTCATGGAAACAAGACTCCCCCACCCCATATTTATGTATTAAATGAGTTGAAAAGAGAAAAACTAAATTTGAGGCACACACCTCATTAGGACAAAGATTTCTCTGAGGCTTTGAAGAGATGCTCTCCAGTTTTTGCAGTTTAAAATTAAGTGCATTTCCAAGTAGATCCATAAGAATTTAAACTGTGCAGACATAATTTTCAAGTTTAATGTAGTGCAAAGCCCCAAGACTATAGTATCTTCGGTAATCTTCATTCCTACATTGAGTTATTTTCTTTGACCTCATCACCAGCATCTAATCTCAAATTGTTCAGCCTAAGAGCATGCTCTTGCAGGTCTGGCTATTTGCAGAGTTTGTTTGTTTTGATATCCTGCAAAAATGATTTTAATGTCACATCTTTGATGAGGCTACCAGCTGATTATCATGAGCTAATTTGAAACAAAGACACACAAATTGAAATATGACTATTTCATCTTAGTGATGTGGCTTCCCACAAGGAATGTATGTCTCCAGAGGGTAGGGGGTTATGTTGAAAATACATGTCAGTGGTTAATGAATCCTTTCAAGTTGCCTCACTTAGGTCACTACGGCAAGAAAAGTGCTACAAAAGCATTACACACCCAGTACGTACCCCCACCTCCCTCCTGCAATCAGTTAAAGGTGCGAAGGATGGACCTGGCTGTTGTTAAGGGGGTAGGTATCAAACTTGGAGGAAGATCTTTAAGGATGGCTAAATATACAAGAACTGAAAATAAAAGAAGACGTGGAATGCAGGATGAAATGCCAAAGATCATTTTATTTCTTTATTTTCCTTAGAAATGGAATCCCCAGTTATCCATTCAAAGGAAACTAGAAAAAAATAAACAGATATCATAGCATATGATATCCTTACCTGTGCCATGTTTCCCCAAACCAGTTGTATGTTTTTAGCTATATCTCTTATTCTCCCAGCCATTCGCATGACATGGGCCTTCATTACTGTGACCAGTTGGTGCTCAGTGTCAAAGAAAAAATACTTAATAGTTGATAATGAGCAGTAAAACATGATTTTACACTTTAAGTATTTGGGAGGGTCAATTTGTTGGCTAAAAAATTTCAAAGGTAAGAGGTGATTCAACTGGCCATAATCATCCTCAGTAGATATTATTACTAATTTTAATAATTTATCATATCTCTTTCTCAATAGATCTAGTGTTTTAATTTTTTTCTACTGGTAGAAAATGATAACAGAAGTGATTTTTGTATTCCACTCTTGAAATAAAATTGAAATAGAATTTAAAATATTTCCCAATCAATTGCATCACAGTATAAATAAAACCAATTCATTTTGTGTAGACACTTCAAATAACAAGACACTAATACTGAAATAATTCTACCAATGCAATGACTTTTCTTATATACCACAACATAGGGAGGAAAGATGAAGAATTAAAGCAAATTAGAAAACCCAATTTATTACTTGAGTTTATGAAACAGTTGTGGGATCCAAGTGTTTAAAATGCTACTGGAGTCAATTATTGCCAAACATTTTGCAACAGTAATAATAATTCTGGCTTTCCAATTGGCAATATTTAGAATCCTACTGTAGTGACCTGATTTTAAATACCATATTATAATTATTAAGTTAAGAATTTGTTTTTAACTCTATTCCATGATTTCATTAAATGAATGTAAGATGATGGTTCAACAGTGACAACTGCTACTTTGAATTTCTTTATGTGTATGCAATATACATACAAGAACCAAATTCAGTAAGTGACATGAATGTTGCCGCGCGAGCACTAGATTGCATTGTCCTTTGTCAGTCCTTTCTTCTGTTCAATAAATACTGAAGGACACAAATGCCTTTTTATTTTTCAAGTGTTTGCTTTTCCTTCCAGACTTTGGTAGTTCACTCTGATTTTCCTCAAATGCTTCTTCATCTATTTTAGAGAGATTTTTCAGCATTGGCAAAACAGAAGGAAACAAGACAAATATTTTATAGACTCTTCAAAGGGAAGCTAATATCCTTAAGGACAAGCAAAAGCAGTCCAATAGCATTTTAAAGAACTGTTTTGTTTTTTCTTTTGATGATATAAAGAAAGCAACCTTCTTTGTCCTTCAATGGAAAAGAAAACACAAGTGATTTTTCTCCCTGTGCATGGTAACCTGTGCGTCATTTCTTTAGCATTTTTGTTCATATTGGCTTAAAATTCAGTGCATGAATATCATTACATTCTTATAGCTAACATTTCTAGTTAGCTTTGGTTTAAAACACACAAAATTTAATGCATTAATATTCCACTAAACTAATGATGTGGTCATCTTTGGAACAAGTGGCAACTGTTCTTTCTAAGCAATGGCAAATTTCAAAATGAAACTATCAATAATAATTGACATCTCAAAGTGAAGTTTAAATGGCAGAAGTTTCTCAAGCCAGGGAGATGTCAGAGTCTTTTGAACAACTGCAAAGAGGAAAGTTTTGACATCCTATACCCAGAACAGACATCCAGGCATTTTTGGCCTTCCACTCTGTCATCCTTCTTAATTTTGCAAAGTTGTGATAGGAATCCTTTCAAAGACCTTCTCATTCACAAGGATCCACAGTAGAAGACACTCTGGATTCCAGCCTGGTTTTATAAATGCAAAGTGGCCAGAAGTCAGAGATCCTAGCAGCCCCCCATCGAGCTAATCCCAAGAGAAAATTCTCACTTGGAGAAATTTTTGTTTTCTTCCCCACAATGCCTGATACTTGTCATTAAAAAAATTTACACGTGTCATTGTTATAACTAAATATAAAATGACTCCAGGTCCTTTTTCAGTGTAAAAAGTTCCTCTTAGAAAGAAATACCATTTTTGTTAGTATTTCTGCCATTCACAGAGTGGGAAGAAAAATTAAGACACCAGCTCTTAATGAAGACTAAAAAGCAAAGAGACTCAATGGGTGGGGAGCAGTATGGTTCATAAGACATTGGCATAATTATGTCTCTCAGCTTTGTATTAGGAAAACATAATTTTTTTTTTCATGAGTGCTTTTTACTAAAAATAATTAAAATAGGGATGTCTGAGTTCACCAGGAAAGTTACCATTAAACAGAAGTATTTATGCAGCTTGTCATTAAACTCAACAAAAAAGTAGTGGTGTGTGATGATAAACCATCTAGCTACCCTAGAAAAATATAGTTGCTTAGAAAAATTACAAACTAAAGCAATCCATTCACAGTCTCTACATGTATTCTCATTAATACTGATTCCCCCTATTCTAAGAAAAAAAAATATCTTTGGCCGGCAAGGTAGAAGCTATCATGGGTTCACCTGGAATCCAGGCATCAGATGGGGGCTGTCATGGATGAAATACGGCATGTATTTTCTATAAGAATTGCAGTGAGGCAGATATTCCCTTTAGTATTTTCCATCCCTGGGAGGAGGTTTAGAATTTTTCAGGCTGCAAATCAAGAGAATTAAGGGCTGTGGTGTTTGAAGGTCTATGCCCACATCCAAGGAGACTGAACCAAAAAGGTGGTCTCTCTCCAGCGTGTCCTGAGCCTGCACAGAATGCTAGATTGCAGGAAGGCTGCGTCTCTGATGGGGTGTCAGCTCAGGGTGCCACACATCCACAATGAAGATGAGCCGGAAAGACGTGGCGTCCTGCCACACCTCGTGTTCAAAGGAGTCGTCAAAGATGAGCACCTTGCCTTCTTCCCACATCCTGGAACAGAAAAGCATGTCAGTGTGTGACTCAGTTGCCTGAGGATCCACCCATGGCTGTGTTCAGGAAGGGCCTCTGATGACAACCTCTGCAATAGGACCAGGTAAGTGGAACACACGGGCTGTGAGGAGATCAAACCAGTCAACCCTAAAGGAAATCAAGGACTGATGCTGAAGCTCCAATACTTTAGCCACCTGATGCGAACAGTCAACTCACTGGAAAGATGCCTGATGCTGGGAAAGATTGAGGGCAGGAGGAGAAGGGGGTGACAGAGGAAAAGATGGTTAGATAGCATCACCAACTCAGTAGACATGAGTTTGAGCAAACTCCAGAAGATAGTGGAGGACAGGGAAGCCTGGTGTGCTGCAGTCCATGGAGTCACAAAGAGTTGGACACGACTTAGCGACTGAACAGAAACAACAAAAAGTAGAGCACAGGATGTGTTCTTTCACTGGTGATTAAGTAACAATTTCAGGATTCTTCCTGTGAACATCAAGTTTCAGTGCTCAGCACCGAAGGTGTACACACGGCAGGGGGCTGGAGTTAAAAGTAAACTTATTCTTGGTACAAGCCTAGGCAAGGCTTCTTTATTTTGGCAAGCACTCAAACATGTGCCCCACCAGCTCATACTGAGGTGACCTCTCAGTCAATGCCTCCATGCAAGAATCCACCTTGCTTGGGGCTGGTGCACTGGGATGATCCAGAGGGATGGTACAGAGAGGGAGGTGGGAGGGGGGTTCAGGATGGGGAACACGTGTATACCCGTGGCAGATTCATGTTGATGTGTGGCAAAACCAATACAATATTGTAAAGTAATTAACCTCCAATTAAAACAAATTTATATTAAAAAAAAAAAAGAATCCACCTTGCAATGCAAGGGACCTGGGTTCAACCCCTGGTCCAGGAAGATTCCATGTGCCTCAGAGCAACTAAATCCGAGTGCCACGACTACTGAGCCCTCGCAACACACTAGAGTCTGAGTATCGCAACAAAAGAATCCCGCATGACTCAACTACTGAGCATGTAGTTCTAAAGCCCAGAAGCCCATGTGCCTGAGTGCCCTAGAACCCATACTCTGAGACAAGAGAAGCCATTGCAATGAACAGCTCATGCAGTGCAACTGGAGAGTAGCCCCTACTCGCCACAACTAGAGAAAAGCTCGCAAAGCAATGAAGATCCAGCATAACCAAAAATAAAAACATAAATAAAATTATAAATAAAAATAAAGTAATAATTATTTGCAAGTTAAAAGTCCCTTTAGGTTGGATAACAATGGTATTCTCTTGTGCAGAACACCTCGTGTGCTGTCTCACATACCTACCCTAAAATCTTGCACTCACCAAATGAGTTGCTTAGCTCTTTGATTCAATTCCTCTAAAGGTTCAAAGTTTCACTGGAGTCCCATCCAAGTATAACAAAAGACACAGGGGAAGGGCATGCAAAAAGCAAAAACAGTACATTCATGTTCACAGAGATGCTGCTCACAGTAGCCAAAAGGCAGGAGCAACCCGCGTGCCCACTGGCAGATGAATGGATAAATAAACAATTAGCTACATACAATGGGATATTCCTCAGCCTTAAGAGAGAAGAGAAATCTGACAGTGCTACAACATGGATGAACCCCTAGGCCACCACGCTAAGTGAAATAAGCCACTCACACAAGGACAAATATTGTATGATTCCACTTACAGGTGGCACCTAGAGTAGTCAAATTCATATAAATTCAGAATTATGTTGGCTTCACTCCCTATGAGTCATTTAACCGTATTTGAGAAAACTGAAAACTTAAGAGGGGGTGTGATAATAAAAAGCTCTAAGACAATCTGCAGAGATACAATTCCTGTGGGGATGACAAGTAATTCTCAACATTTATTGAGTGGTAGAGAGTTTAAATAGGTTCAGAGTTCCACTGGAGTCCCATCCAAGTATAACAAAAGACACGGGGGAAGGGCGTGCAAAAGCCAAAAACAGTACATTCATGTTCACAGAGGCGCTGCTCACAGTAGCCATAGTACTGCATGTAATTAAATCAACTAAACAGAACATTCTAAGTTTGCACAAAATGACACTTTCCCTAGATTACGATAGGTATGAGAAAGTCAAAGATTTAGGCATGCTCAATGTGAGAAAAATCTTCAAGCATTCAATTCATTAACTTAAATTGCTTGTAAATTGTGAAAAGCTTTTTAGTGTAGGGATGTGCTGGCTGGTTCATTCACGGAACCAATACCTATAAATGTGGAACTTAAGTTAGCAATGGTTTGCAGTTTTGCAGATATTTTAGGCTAAATATGGATGAGAGTAAACCATTGATTAAACAGTTTCTTAAACAAGAAATCTGGGAGGTATTCCAAGGGGTTTGGAGTCCGTTAAGGTCATAAAATTCTATTAGATTTATTATATTTGCCTTGTCATTTTCTTTCAGATATTTTCCCAGAAAACAACAAAGATACTCACTTAATGTAGATTCTTAAATGTAGATTCCTTTCGAATATGTTAAAAAAAAATTCAATCACTTATGAGAGCTAAAATGACTAAAAGTGCAGCCCTAATTGGAAAGGACAATAAAATCCCATTCAAGTGACTGCAGACTGAAGTGACTTCGATTCATCAAAAGATACGTCACCTATCTGGGAACAGATAAGGGTTTTCCAGAACAAAAAGAAACAGAACACCAAGATGTCAAAAGGTCTTTAGATCTCTTCTGAATAGAAAACAAAGACTCTCATTGTAATGAAAAGAAAAGAGTTTTTCCAGCCCACTTGCTTTGAGAGCAAATCTCCACCACCTACAATTTATGTTAGTCACGCAGTCATGTATCTTTGCGACCCCACGGATTGTAGCCTGCCAGGCTCCTCTGTCCAGGGAATTCTCCAGGCAAGAATACTAGAGTGCATAGCCATGCCCTTCTCCAGGGGATTTTCCTGACCCAGGGATTGAACCTGCATCTCCTGCACTGCAGGCAGATTCTTTATCATCTGAGCCACCACATACAATTTATGCTCAATTTGTGACATGGGAAGAGGCCTTTAGGGAAAAGGTTTTACGAGCAGCCTTGGGAAGAAGGCTTCTTGGAGGCTCTCACCTAGCCTTACCTCTGAGGTTTCAGGAAGGCAGGAGGGGGGCGGGGACTGCACCCACTCTTCAGACACCTGCCTCGGCAGACTTTTAGAATTACTCACCATTACGAGGAGAATGTCTCTCCCTGGTTTGCCAAAAGATAGAAAAATATCTGGTCACAAGATAAACCAACATTATGTAATTCCTCAGTTTCTTAAATTATTGTAATTAATGATAATGGTATGATGGTGGCAGCACATGCCTAATAACTATAATTTTGTCATAGAATTACCATCAACATTAATAATGCTAAATAATCAATATGAGGAGCTTACAGAGTCTTCCATCTAAAAATTATATAGATCATATCTCAGTGATCTTTCCAAAAGGTTCTGAGATACACACATGACATGGTTCTAATTTTCCAGCAGAGTGTTTATTCACACGAAAGCCAGTTCAGATGCCTGCAGTGACACAGTGCTGTTGTGGAAGCAGCAGAAAGGCAGAAGGCTTGATTCATTACAGCCAGACCTCTAGCCCGAGATCATGGTTCTAGGGAATATCCCAGTGCCTACAGCTGTTATGCTAATGTTCCCTGCAAGGTATTTCAGTAAGCGGAGTAGAATACAGAAAAGGGTCCAAGAGCTCAGGAATAAGGCTGCTGTAACACAGCTCATATTAAAAAGCAGAGACATTACTTTGCCAACAAAGGTCCGTCTAGTCAAGGCTATGGTTTTTCCAGTGGTCATGTATGGATGTGAGAGGACTGTGAAGAAAGCTGAGCACTGAAGAATTGATGCTTTTGAACTGTGGTGTTGGAGGAGACTCTTGAGAGTCCCTTGGACCGCAAGGAGATCTAACCAGTCCATCCTAAAGGAGATCAGTCCTGGGTGTTCATTGGAAGGAATGATGCTGAGGCTGAAACTCCAATACTTTGGCCACCTCATGCGAAGAGTTGACTCATTGGAAAAGACTCTGATGCTGGGAGGGATTGGGGGCAGGAGGAGAAGAAGACGACAGAGGATGAGATGGCTGGATGGCATCACCAACTCGCTGAACATGAGTTTGGGTGATCTCCGGGAGTTGGTGATGGACAGGGAGGCCTGGCATGCTGTGATTCATGGGGTCGCAAAGAGTCGGACACGACTGAGCAACTGAACTGAACTGAACTGAACACAGCTCTTAATAATCTTGATTCACTGAAATCCCACAGGTTCTGACTGCATTGGAAATCCTGGCACATATGGAATTGAAATGTAAAACTGCATTATGGCTGATTCTCTCCTCCTAATACATGTAGACAGAATATATACACACATACCTTCTTTGTTTGCCTATCTGTCATCTATCTATCTATCTGCCTATCTTTCCGTCAGTCCACCCATCCATCCATCCACCCACCCATCAATCTATCCATCATCTCTATCTAACAGGAGACAGCACTTTTCTGAAAGCTAGGACATCTGTGTCCTTGTTTTGACCCTGCCAACTAGCTATGTGGCTGTGACAAGCATGTCATCCATGGGCCTCAGTTTCCCCATCTGTGCAATGATGTGGGTGGACCAGATGGCCTTCAAGTCTCCTTTCAGCATGGAAATTCTCATAATTCTCTGAGTCAAACTGTTGACTAGGACTTTAGTTTTCACATTACACTTTATTTATTTATTTATTTATTTTTTTACACTTTATAATATATATTTTACAACACTGTCCTTTGAAAAATGGGTATGATATTTGCTCTTTTGTTTAAAGTCAAAACATTAATTTCAATAAAAGACGGCAAACTTGACAAAGAAGTTCTTTTCCCAATAGGTTCTATATATACTTACCCCCAGGGTATCTCTCTACCTCCTCCTGGGGAGCCCAGTTTTGGCCAGGCTGCCACAGGGCCCCCTCCAGGTGGCCGGGGGCTTCTCCCCTGCTGACCAGCCCCTGTACAGCCTCTCTATATAGCCTCTGACTTCCTTCTCTTGGTCCTGGGTCACCAGGTAGCAGAAGGCTAAGAAAGCCAAGAAGAGAAAGGAGAAAGAAAGGAAAGATGGAGAGAAACTTCATGAGGCTGGGATGCCTCTCTGCCCTTTCTCCCACATCAGAGGTAAGGGGGCAGGGAAGCCAAAGGAGGAAAAGAGGGGGTGGCTACCTGCGGTGTCTGGCTGCACCCCCCACCCCAGCATCCCTCCCAGCCCCAGGCCTATCAAACTGCAGACCTTGTCTGTTTCTTACTATCCTTTCACCAGCCCTGGCCCCCACATCCTCCACTGACTTCCATCTCCCTCCTCACTTTCGAGCTCCTCAGGGCCCCCACGCTACCCCCATCAGAGTGCATGCTGCAGGTTCTAAGGACCACCTCCAATGATTCCAGGAGACTTGGTCTCACTCCTGGGAATGTGAGGGGCAGAAGTCACTGTTTCTGCAGCAGTCGGAGATGGGCACAATAGAAGCTCAAAAATACTGAGTGCATTTTACCACATCACACTCTGTAAATACAGCTCTGCTGCTGCTACTAAGTCACTTCAGTCGTGTCCGACTCTGTGCGACCCCATAGACAGCAGCCCTTCAGGCTCCCCTGTCCCTGGGGTTCTCCAGGCAAAAACACTGGAGTGGGTTGCCATTTCCTTCTCCAGTGCATGAAAGTGAAAAGTGAAAGTGAAGTCGCTCAGTCGTATCCGACTCTTAGCGACCGCATGGACTGCAGCCCACTAGGCTCCTCCATCCAGGGGGTTTTTCAGGCAAGAGTGCTGGAGTGGGGTGCCATTGCCTTCTCCGAAATACAGCTCTGAATGCATTTGTTTATATGGATTACTGTAATACTCAAAACCACACCAAGACATACTTTTATTCTCCCCATTTTACAGGAGGAAAGTGAGGCTTAGTGAGGTCATGCGAGTTGTCTAAAGTTACACTTCATAAGACGGAACGCCAGGATTTGAACCCTGGTCATGTGACTTTGGGGTTCCCTGGTGGCTCAGTCAGTAATGAAACTGCCTGCAATGTAGGAGATGCGGGTTCAATCCCTGGGTGGGGAAGATCCCCTGGAGAAGGAAATGGCTATCCACGCCAGTATTCCTGCCTGAGCAGAGGAGCCTGGTGGGCTACAGTCCATGGGGCCACAAAGAGTCCGACACGACTAAGCAACTAACACTGTCACTTTCACTTTCTCCTCAGCTGAAAAAGAGAGATGTTAATCATCCCAGGTATGTAGGATTGTTGTGAAGGTTAATGAGTGAATGTATGCAGAGTGCCTGGCACATAGAAAGCACAATGTCTATAATCACTATGCGCTTCCTCCTTATGAATATACACATATAGACATGGAGAAGCATCTGGGCAATATCTCTGAGTACTGAGATCAAAAATAATTATTTCTTTTCTTTTTTGTGTTTGTGTTTTCCAAATTACATAGCAGGAGCATGCATCAGTTTTGCCATCGGAAAGCATTATTCATTTTAAATGATAATTTTGTCATGATAGAAGGTTGCATACCTGCAAGCTTATGACCAGGTAAAAAGTGCTGTGTTCTGCAGTGATGGAACCTTTAAACACAGAGGCACGCTAGAAGGAATTGCAAAACACTGAGGAAACAGCAGTGTGATTATTAATACCTGAGAACTGTGACGCACAAATTGCCACTCTTTCCAAAGTTGAGAAGCTCTGAAAAATTGCTTCCTGTTGCTGAGCACAAGGAAGCCCGATTTCTCGGTATGTGTGCTTCTGTTTCCATGCCAATGTTACCACCACAATAACAGCGTGAAACTTCCAGATTTCATATTACAGTCTTTCTGTCCTCAGAGTTTATAAACTGACCCTGCTTTTCAGCTCTCTAGCTATTTTCACTAGCAGCCTTGCACAGTGTTTTACTGTCAATTGATCCATTTTGCTCATGAAAAACACTCTTTTTGTAATGAAATATTTAGCCTGACCCAACCACCCTTGAGTTAAGGATTACAAAGGATGAGAATGTAACGCAACATAAAACAAGTACAATAAGGACATGGAGAAGGATGCTGACCCACAATGATGAGATGGAGGAAGGACACTGATGCTTCAAAACTCCTCAGGGACAAGACAGATGAAACAGTCCATCCTCCAAAAATTCGCCTCCAGATCCAATGAGAGTTTGCTGGGAGGAGTGAGTGGCAAACACTTTTTAATATCACTATCAGTTCAGTTCAGTCGCTTAGTCGTGTCCGACTCTTTGCGACCCCATGAATTGCAGCACGCCAGGCCTCCCTGTCCATCACCATCTCCCGGACTTCACTCAGACTCTCGTCCATTGAGTCCGTGATGCCATCCAGTCATCTCATCATCGGTCGTCCCCTTCTCCTCCTGCCCCCAATCCCTCCCAGCATCAGAGTCTTTCCCAATGAGTCAACTCTTCGCATGAGGTGGCCAAAGTACTGGAGCCTCAGCTTTAGCATCCTTCCTTCCAAAGAAATCCCAGGGTTGATCTCCTTCAGAATGGACTGGTTGGATCTCCTTGCAGTCCAAGGGACTCTCAAGAGTCATATAACACCTGCTTAGGAAATCCCATGGACACAGGAGCCTGGTGGGCTATAGTCTATGGGGTTGCAGAGTTAGACACGACTGAGTGACCAACACTTTCACTTTTCTCTGTCAAAGTTCCCAAGTTTCAGTGGCAAATGAGCTAGCTGCCTGTCCACTGACCACCTGCAGCATCCTTATCTGTGCCTCTCTTATGACTCCTGGCTTTTGAGCTGTGTTAGCTCCCTGATTGGACACCTGGTAGGGTAAGACCTCAACTTGAGTCATCGTGGAATCCCCCTCAGCACTGGGTGCTACTGTACCAGGTCTGGGCTGGCGGGTGTGTGTCAACAACCAAAGGAATGACCTGCACATTCCTGAACACCTCGCCATCAGACCTCCACTAAGGGTCCTGAGAAACGGGTAAGAAGATAATAACTTGGTTTCTGCCCTCCAGGCACTTACAGCTCAGTCCCAGAGATTAGATTAATGTGTACTAATTAATAAAAGCAATAATAATAATAAATAAATAAATAAATAATCAATCAATAATTAATTAATAAAAGCAATTCCCTGGTGGCTCAGATGGTAAAGAATCTGCCTGGAATGCAGGAGACCTGGGTTCAGTCCCTGGGTTGGGAAGATCCCCTGGAGGAGGGCATGGCAATCCACTCCAGTATTCTTGCCTGGAGAATCCTTATGGACAGAGGAGCCAGACGGGCTACAGTCCATGGGGTCGCAAAGAGTAGGACATGACTGAGCGACTAAACACAGTACAGCAATGGAGATAAAGAACAGGATCACTGACGACATACCCTGTACCTACTCTAAGAAGTCAAAGAAGAGGTTCCTTTTCTGGAATGAAATTGGATCTTAGTAGTATGTTTATTTTGGATGGGTGAAAAGATAGGCACTCCAGGGGATCAGAGTAATAGGATCAGGACTGGAATAAAGAAGATCAAAAGAAGCTGCCCTGAACAGTCACTCTTTCCCTGCTTAGGACAGTCCCCAGGCTAAGTGCCTTGTATGCATTATTTAGTCTAATCTGGACAACAATCCTGCAGAGTAGATAGCATCACTGCTGATTTGATAAGTAAGGAGCCTGAGGCTGCAGGGGATTAAGTAACTGGCCAAGGTTGCACAGGATTAGCTGGCAGAGCTGGGATTTGAAAAGGCAGCCATTGTGCCATGCTGTGTCCTCTACAGCAAGACACAAATATCACCAGGTGTTTGCTTCAGGAAGGAGACTCTTTGTATTGATGAACAGTTTAAACTGTAAAGCATGAACACAGTGTGTCCCGTGTATAGGGCTTAGCTGACTCTGACAAGCTGATAAGTTAGCTGGCTCCGAATATAGGTTTGTCCACCTAGAAAGAGAAGCAAGATGGCTCATCAACCAGACGAGAGTGATCTGGGGAGAAATGGTGAAGGAGGGCCGCCCTAGAACTGGGGAGTATCTCTGATCAACAGCAGGGGTTCCCTGGTGGCTCAGATGGTAAAGAATCTGCCCATAATACGGGAGACTCGGGTTGGATTCCTGGGTTGGGAAGATCCCCTGAGGAGGGCATGGCAACCCATTCCAGTATGCTTGCCTGGAGAATCCCATGGACAGAGGAGCCTGGTGGGCTACGATCCATGGGGTCTCAAAGAGTTGAACACGACTGAGCAACCAACACTTTCACTTTTTTTTTCACTTTCTGATCAACAGAAAGCACACAGTCTAATGAAGTTGGATTAATACCTCTCCCCCTAGTCTATTTCAGTCACAAAGTGAAATGAAAATGAAAGTGAAGTCGCTCAGTCGTATCTGACTCTTTGCAACCCCGTGGACTGCAGCCCATCAGGCTCCTCCGTTCATGGGATTCTCCAAGCAAGAATACTGGAGTGGGTTGCCATTTCCTTCTCCAGGGGATCTTTCTGACCCAGAGATCAAACCCAGGTCTCCCACATTGCAGGCAGATGCCTTAACCTCTGAGCCACCAGGGAAGCCCCTTTAGTCACAAAGGAAGGGAAATAATCCACCTGAATGTAGCTTTGCTGTAATGAGCATCCATTGTCAGAGGTGATGAAATAGACAGAAAATGATGGGGGGAGCATACCTGGTCTCGTTGGCGCATCGGATCTTGCAGCCTTCCTTGGGAATCACCAAGCCCAGGTGCATTCGGAGCCTACAGTTCGTGGGTCCCGTGTGCGGCCACACGTGGGTTCCCGGGTGCATAATGGAATATTTGATCTGCACAGAAAACATAACCCCTGTTCATCCCTTTATCAAGGTGTGGGAGAATCACTAAATTAAAGCAACAGTACAAAATTACTGTCAATTTTGATCAGAGCCATCACAGCACTCAGAATTTATGTTCTCATCCTATTTCTTTGTAAAGGAACTAAAAATAAGGACTCCCATTTCCCACACAGCTATAAACAGTGAACATTTTCCACTCTCAATGCTGCCGTCAAGGCCATGAAATTGTTTCATTAAAATGCGAGTGAAAAAAGACATTCAGTGGGTCAAAGAAAATGACCAATTCTTAGTAAACATCAGCATTTCCATTTATTCTCCTGATAACTGACTGTGTCCTCCCCAGAAATGAAAACATTCTTGGTACCTGTCCTCTTCGGCATCCTGTTGTCTCAGGGAATTTATCTAGTAAAGAACAGGTCTTAGGAGCTCCTTTACAGGCATTTTCATTTTTTCTTCCTAGAACAATAAATGATAAAACCATTGTCAGGAACAAATCACAGTAAAGCTTTAACTCATCCTGTTTTGACTGTATACAACCTATATTGTCCTCCTCACTGTAAGAATGAGAAGGCTAGGACTTCCCTGTTGGTCCAGTGGCAAGACTTCGAGCTCCCAATACAGGAGGCCCCAGGTTCAATCCCTGGTGAGGGAACTAGATCCCACATGCTGCAACTAAGAGTTCACGTGCTGCAACTAAGACTCAGTACAGCCAAATAAATAAATAAATATTAAAGAAAAGCCAAAGGAATCAATTTTTAAAAATGAGAGGCTGAATAAACACAAGAAGACACAATGTTCTGTTGCAATAGATAGTGACTGGCAGAGTAAGGAGCAGAATACTCTACTCATTGGCCTAATGGACAGAGCATGTGTTACATGCCTATTTCCCCTCTGTGGCAGGCAGAATAATGGCCCATCCCAAAGAGGATCACAACCTAAGCCCAGTAACTTGTAAATATATTCGGTAACACGGCAAAGGGAAATTGTTTGCATATGACGATGAGATTACTAACCAGCTGACCTTTAAAAAAGGAGATTATTGTGGATGAACTGGATGGGCCCAGTGTAATCACAGGGTCTAAATACACAAGGAGCAGAGAGTCAAGGCCAGAGTGACACAGCCTGAGAAAGACATGACCAGCTATTGCTGGTTCTGAAGACGGAAGGGGACCACAAGCTAAAGAATGTGGGCAGCTTCCAGAAGCCAGAGCCACCAGAAGAAAGGCCAGAGCCACCAGAAGAAATGCCAGAGCCACCAGAAGAAATGCCAGAGCCACCAGGAGAAAGGCCAGAGCCACCAGAAGCCACCCTGGTGACACTTGAATTTTAGCTCAGTGAGACCCACTTCTGACCTCTAAATTGTAAAGATAATACATCTGGGTTATCTTAAGCCACTCAATTTATGGTAATCTGTTACAGTGGCCACAGTAAATTAATCCACCCACCCTAAGGAAGCAAAATAGATTAGTGCATTTTCCAGGATTATATGCTAATAACCTAAACATTATTTTTCATTGAAATTTAATGCATTTTTCAAAGTACATCTCCTTTTTTACGTGCTGATAAAGAAGAGGAAAGGAGGTCTCTGGGAGACAGGGGTTTCTCTGAGTGACTGTCAAGAACACAGATGTAGGTAGAGTCTGAAGCACCTTGGACTATGCAACTTTCTTCACCATCTACAAAATCACTGTTTTTTAGGAATGACGTACTCAGGAATGTACAGTGCCATTTGCTCTCATGGAGGAGAATAAACGATATATTTTTTTGAAAGATAGAGACATTTTAACTCCCAGAGTCCATGTTCTTAACTGTGACCTAAGACTGCCCCTATTACTGTTATATAATGTATAATTATTATGTAATAAAAAACTAGTATCACGATCATTTATCTGTCAGACCTTTGAACACTCACTGATCCTACTAACCACCCCATACTTAAGGCACTATTTTCATCGTCATTTTTCAGCTGAGGAATCTGAGGCCCAGAGATTCAGGAACAGGCCCACATTACACAGTAACAAGTGGTACAGCCAGGACCCCAACTCAGGACCCTCTGGCTCCAGAGGCTATACTGTAAAGCATGGTTTACCATTTCGTTGCATCTTGGATGTGAACATAGCTGTGCGGAACAAACCATTCTGCTGAGGAGAAAATGCCCAGCAGCCGAACGCAGTGTGGTTCTGTTTTATTATTTCCCACACAGTTTAAAGTAACTTTCAAGAAGTGATAAACTCTGCTTCTTTGGGGGAAAATAGCCTTAGAAAGAGATCTAAATGCCAATGCAAATCTGAGAAAACCAATTGAATATTTCATTTACACGTGAAGAATACATTTTAAGAGGGATATTCATGGAGCCACCTTGGAAGGAAAGCTATGACCAACCTAGACGCATATTAAAGAGCAGAGACATTACTTTGCCAACAAAGGTCCATATAGTCAAAGTATCTCAGGTGGTAAAGTGTCTGCCTGCAACACGGAAGACTCAGGTTCGATTCCTGGGTCAGGAAGATCCTCTGGAGAAGGAAATGGCAACCCACTCCAGTACCATGGCCTGGAAAATCCTACAGATGGAGGAGCCTGGTAAGCTACCGCCCATGAGGTCACAAAGAGTTGGACATGACTGGGCAGCTTCACTTATGGTTTTTCCAGTAGTCATGTATGGATGTGAGAGTCGAAAATTGATGCTTTTGAACCATGCTGTTGGACAAGACTCTTGAGAGTCCCTTGGACAGCAAGGAGATCAAACCAGTGAATACTGCAGGAAATCAATCCTGAATACTCATTGGAAGGACTGATGATAAAGCTGAGACTCCAATACTTTGGCCATCTGATGCGAAGAGCTGACTCATTTGAAAAGACCCTGATGCTGGGAAAAATTGAAGGCAGGAGGAGAGGGGACAACAGAGGACTAGATGGTTGGATGGCATCACCAACTCAATGGAGATGAGTTTGAGCAAGCTCTGGGAGATGGTGAAGGACAGGGAAGCCTGGCCTGCTGCAGTCCATGGGGGTCGCAAAGAGTCAGAGACGACTGAAAGACTGAATGACAATTCATGGAGCTGAGGTTTCTAAAGGTCCTGGTTCTGAAGTCTCATTAGGCTCTACTGCTGGGATGACAACAGGCTCATCTTGCATGACAACTTTACCTAGACAATTCTAGGTAGCCAATGCCAACTGATCAGTGTGTTGAGAAGAATTCAGAGGTCTGCCCTGAGTTCACCAAGAAAGGCTCTCGGGATCAGGTAGCACTGTCTCCCATGGGCTCTGGGAAACAAAACGACTGCGCATGTGTGGCATACTTGCTAACTCTATGTTTTACTGTTCATGGTCGTAGCAATAAATGAACAGGACAGATGTTCTGTAACACCCACATAGCAATTTGAAAGCATCTGTGGGGAAAAGTTCATATGTATATTTCTTGTCTCTTTCTTTTTTCTCTAACTCAAAAAAGCTGATCATTTAAAGGGAATACTGAAGCTCTGATACTCAGGCCACCTGATGTGAACGAAGAGCCGACTCACTGGAAAAACCCCTTGTACTGGGAAAGACTGAAGGCAAAACGAGAAGGAGGCTGCAGAGGATGAGATGGTTGGATGGCATCATCAACTCAATGGACATGAATTTGAGCAAACTCTGGGAGACAGTGGAGGACAGAGGAGCCTAGTGTGCTGCAGTCCATGGGGTTGCAAAGAGTGGGACACAACTTGGCGAGTAAACAACAACAACATATACCTCAGAACTGACTGGGCTGCTTAGAGACCTTTTGTGATTCCCACTTACATATGGATGGAAACCAAGCTTGAAGCCACAGCTTCAAGGCCTTCAAATATCCAGTAGCATCCTTTCCTAACTAGACTAGACAACCTCTAAGTCTCTACTAAGTCAGATCCGTATGGGCCTCTTATCGGACCTGAGTTCTCAGTGTTGCTAAGCAACAGCCCTACCGCCTCCCTCCCCACATTTTCCTGACTCCTCTGTCTGCAGGCTGACAGGGCATCTTCCTTCAGGGACTCCACCCTGCTTCTATGCAAGCTACATAACTGGATGCCATCAAAAGTCCTTAAACTGTGCATTTATTTCCAGAAAATACTGGATTCCTCCCAGAAGACTGGAACCACAAACAAAACAGAACAGAACCTTAATAAAACTTCCTAAAAGAGAAACTATTTTATGATCAAAAGATAAAACTAGAAATTAATTTCTAGTTAATTGACTGCAACTGATTGAAAAACGGGTATGTATAGAACACACATACACGTCTAAATTATTTTGGATCAAAATGGAAATCAAGATAAAATGAAGTCTTTTGGGGGGAATAATACAAGTGAAAATACACATTACAGGTTAAGGAAAGTAGTCAAAACTTTGAATCAGCTTTGAATCAAAGTCAGAGATCAGTCCATAGTCTTAAATGCTTTTATTAATGAAGAAGAACAAAAGTAAATTTTCTAAGAAGTCCCAATTGAAAAGTTACCAAAAAAAAAAAAAAACAATAAAATAAATAACAAAAGAATAAGAGGAGAAGAAAAATATAAAATCAAAAATTAGAAAATAATTAAAATAAGGTGAGATGTAATTTGAGTTTTTTTTAAAGAAATAATAGATCACTCTGTCAAACTTAAGAAAAAAGAGGGAACATGCAAATTCCATTCAGCGGGAAGAAGGATTTAACAAAGATAACAAGGAAGTAAAGAGTACTTTAAGAAATTACTCTAATTCATGGAAAATTAGGTATAATAAAAATATATGAAAATGTGTAAGTTAACAGATATTGTATGATTCCACTTATATGAATTGTTTTGTCTAAAGCAGTCAAGTTTGTAGACACAGAAAGTGCAAAGGTGGTTGCAAAGGGCTGAATTTTTCAAGGTGAAATAGTTCTAGAGATTGGTTGCCCCAAAATATGAATATACTTGACTGTACTGAATGTACACTTAAAAACAGATGAGGTGCTAAATTTTTAAATTATGTGTATTTTGCTACAGTTGAAAAATTTTAAAAAATACACCCAAACCTTAAAAGTCAAACCAAATAATCTGGTTGCCACCAACCAAACTGTCTCTGTTATTTATTTCCTTTTGTTTAATGTTCTTATATGCCCTACAATGCTTTGCATATTTCAATCTTATTTGTTTTGTATAAAAGATTAAATTTATTTGTCTTTTGCAGGAGTTTGATGCATCGTGGCTTTAGCAGAGAGTATGGTTCCCAAAAATTACCTCCAGGACGCGTACGATTCTGAAGCCTTGTTAGGAAGCCCAGTAGGTTCTATGAAGCATGAGGATGTTAATGGAATGGAGGCATTGGATGAACCGGTGAATGCTTACAGCCAACAGAACTGACTCATTTAGTGAGAAGCCGATAGACGAAAATTAGCATGCTAGTCACATATTGACCTTACGATAGCTCTGCTTAAAAAGGCCCTGTTGGAAAAAAGCTGACAGTCACTTGAAATCCTGTGATCTCTCTTCTTATGGACATTTCCCTGAAAATATTATTGAAGTTCTTTCTCTGATATGTAAACCTTCGTATTCTGAAAGCATACTGACACAAAGAATGGTGCTTCTTTGTCCCACGATATAAACCAACTGCTTACCATCCTCTACTTTATCTTCTGCAGCTAAAGGCATGAGACACGTGCTGGTTAGTCTTCAGAATGGATTTACTTTTGTACAGCTATTGTTAACCCAGGTTAATTTGAATTTTCAAGAGAGTTGGAGAGTGCTTTAAAGATAAAATTCAATGCTTCGCATTTTGAGGACAGATTGATATTAACTCGTTGGACACACACACACAGTGGGGCGTGTACCTGGGCCTGGGTTCAGCTCAGGGAATGGTATGTTGACTATGAACCCCTTCCTATTCTCTTTGTTTTAATTTCTTTTTGGCTGCACTGTGTCTTCACTGCTCTGCTTGGGTTTTCTCTAGCTGTGGTGAGTGAGGGCTGCTGTCTCGTCGCGGTGCGCGTGCTTCTCACTGCGGTGGCTTGTCTTGTTGTGGGGCACAAGCTCAAGTGCGGGCTTCAGTAGTTGCAGAAAAAGGGACTTAGTTGCTCTGCAACATGTGGGATCTTCTTGGACCAGAGAACATCGAACCCATCTCCCCTGCATTGGCAGGCAGATTCTCAACCACTGGACGACCAGGGAAGTCTCTTGTTCCTATTCTTGAGGAGCTCAGACACTAGCTTTTACTGAGTTGTCCCTCTGGTGTGTCATCATCCCTAACAGCTCTCATGTTGGGATGCGTTTCCATGGGACAGGGGCAAAGGAGGCCCAAGAAAGCTCTTTTCTAAGGCACCCATGGTGGGCTTTTCAGTTACATCTATACAGTAGGACTACTCTTTGTAACATATCATTAAACAGGAAAGACCAGGAAAACCCAAACACATTATATATCCAAATACAACAAAGGCATATATAAAACTATGAATTTGCATGCACACACACACACATAAATGAGTGTTCATACATTTTAAGAAGCAATGAACAAATTTTGATAATCTGGGTTTCCCAGGCTCTGTGAAGTATTCCCAGAAGGGCCCCCCTGCCCCTTTCCCATCAGGTCACAGAGAATGATCAGGAAGTCAGGTACTCACCTTGCTGCCACAGCGTAAACTGACTCCAGTCACCCTTTTCCCTCAGGTTCTCATCTTCAGGCAGGAAGAGGCCCTGGGTTTTATCCATCGCTGCAAGGCCTTCATCTCGGATTAACTTCCAGTTTCTTTCTAAGGACTAGAGGAGAAGATTCTGGACTGAAAATATGCCTGGTAATACACCTTAGAGTAACATTCAGCTTTTTGTTTGTTTGTCTGATTAATAAGTAATGAAAATTTCCCTCTCATCTAGATTTGTTGTTGTTTAGTGGACAAGTTGTGTCTGACTCTTTGTGACTCCACGGACTGTAGCCCGCCAGGCTCCTCTGTCCGTGGGATTCTCCAGGTAAGAATACTGGAGTGAGTTGCCATGTTCTCCTCCAGGGGACTCTTCCCAACTCAGGGATTAAACCCATGTCTCTTAAGTCTACCTGCCTTCGCAGGCAGGTTCTTTACCACTAGCAGCACCTGGGAAGCCCATCCAAGACATTCACCCCATCCTGAATGCACCTAAATCGGCAACACTCCCTGCAGCTATTGTAACTTGTTCAAGCTATGAGATGAATCTGTTCGATTCTTGTTAAACTGCCACACTGACGGGAGAGTTGCTGCTCTAACACATGGAATTATTTTTCAAATGAGGCCATTGGTGGGTGCCTCATACGTCAGGCTCTTCCTCTCTGCCCTCTTGGTATTTTAGAATCTTCTTGCATTTCTTTTGAAAGCTGACTTTAGGGGCATCTTTGGAAAGAGCTGATCTTTTGTTCCTAAAATAGGGCATAAAGCCCTAAGGGAAAATGTTAAAGTGATTACATCACTAAATACAAATTTTTAAAATTTTCTTAAGAGCAGGCTGTCTTTTACATGTGAAGTGTCATTCCACCCCCTCCTGCCTCCTCTCCCCAGGGTCCCCCTAGGCTGAGAGACTTTTCCATGAGCAGTAGTGACTTAATTTTTTTTTTTTCTTGTTTGCACAGAGGCACTGGATAACAGACTCAAGGCTGAAAGGAGCAAAGGGGTGCATGGTCTCCCAGTTGGTCCCCAACTGGAAACACTCCAGTGACAGCACCACTGACTCCTCAATCTGCTGAGCAAATGCTGCACGGACGTTGACTTTTTTTCTTTATTTATTTATCATGAAACAGCCACTCAGCATGTTCTCTCTAGAGCTTAGTACTTGGAGGTAGAATCTGACAACTGGAAGGATCTGCGTTGTGAGTGTGGTGGAGACTTCTGTCTTGAGGGATGACAGGGGACTTGGACAGTGACTGAGTCTAGGGACTCACAGTTTAGCGCCAGAAACTGGCACTGGGGTCCCACCCATCACCTCTGGGTATCTGTGGAAAGAAGGGGTTGGACCACAGAGGGCTCGGGGCCCTGCCCCGCTCTGGGGCAGCAGGGTGGCCATGGGTCCCCACTATGATGTTGAGGACAGACACTGGGCAAGGTACTGGTGGAACAAGGTGCTCTCTGACTGGGTATTGGGCACACCTCAAAGGAAGTGCACACTCTGATGGCTGGGGAAAACTGGGCTAACCAGAGACTAAAAACACAAGAGAACAGAACCGTCACGACCCTCTACGTGTTCAACAGAGCCACTTTTTCTAGCAAAGTAATTACTGTGCTTGAAAGTGGCTCAGTGGTAAAGAATCTACCTGCCAAGGCAGGAGACACAAGAGATGTGGATTTGATCCCTGGTTCAGGAAGATCCCCTGGAGTAGGAAATGGCAAGCCACTCCAGTGTTCTTGCCTGGGAAATCCCATGGACAGAGGAGCCTGGAGGGCTACAGTCCAGGCGGTCGCACAGTGTTGGACCCAACTGAGCGATTAAGCAGGGATACTTAACGACTGCACTTGGGAATGTTTTCCAGTTTTGGAAAGACACCAAAAAAAGAGTCTCTTTTTTGGGCCTAGGGGGAGGGAATCTGGAATGGGTCCTGGGAACGGCATTTTCAAGCACAAACCAAGGTACCACACTGTAAAAATTTAATGGTTACAGGAATTAAAGGCCGAATAAATTTTTTTCTTGTGTGCATGCATGAGTGACATCGAGAGAGATAGAACAAAGGAAGAGGTGGGGAGTGAGGCTGGGGAAGGAGGAAGGACAAGGAAAAGGAGGAGGAGGGGGAGAAAAGGAGAAATGCATCTTTTCTGTAAGTATCATTAGTCTTCTGACTTGGCAAATAACTCCATTTTTTAGGAAATTCCACCAGGAACCTGAAGAGCAGACCATGCCTACATTCTCATCTGAAATATTACTTCCTTCACCCTACATTCATTCATTTTGTGAAACTGAAAAGAGAGATTCATAGGGTTGGTATTTGGGTTGGTTGCCCAGAAGACAGAAGCTTCTGATTCACATTTTTTCCTCTGACTACACAGGCTTTAGCAAACAGAGATCTGTTTGTTTTCACAATGCTTCATGGCCTCATAAACCCATCATCAGCACTTGCCTTTCAGTTAAACCTCAGCTATATTGGGCACTCCACTCATCTATAAATGGACTTCCCAGTTTCAAGCCTCATTAATCCCACCCTGTGCAGCCAGCTCTCCTTAATCCTCTCCCTCCTTCCAGTGCATGACGGTTTCCTCTTTTTGCAGTTATTCTGCTCACTCCACTTAGATGGCATACTTTTTTCTTCAACATCAAATTAGATGAAGTCCTATTTTTAAAGGCTTCTCCTAACACTGATTTCTTGCAGAAAGCCTTTAGAGGTGCAAACTAAAGCCAAACTAATTCTTAACTATTTCACTTGCTATGTTCATTATATCAAGAAATACACATTTTTAAACAGTGAAATATTACTACAAGTTTTATCATGAAAACAGCAGTCTCTTACTTAAGTTTTCCCCAGTCTTGAGTTCAGTCCCCAGCTAACTGCTTTAAATATATTTTCTCATTTTTACCTGCTTCCATCTAAATAATATATTTATATTGCTATCTCTTGATTTATTAATTCTAGACTTTATCACTCATTTTCTACCAGGGAAGGGAACAAATTTGATGTCTTCTTTTTCTTCTTCTCCATCTAGCAATTCAGCTCATTTCACAAACCTTTCACACATTTGAGTAAACTCCCATTTGAGTTTTATTGAGTTGTAACAAATATACTTCGTTTCACATGCAGCATATATAAATTCTGCCTCCTTTCCTTTGGCTTGATTTTCTAACGCCCTTAACACTGCTTCTTCTTTATAGCTCCGAAGGTGTGCTGTAAAATCTCTTGATACTATGCTACTTTTGCCAGAAACATCATATAAGCTCTTTTTCTCTGAAGATACCCTACAGCAGCCATTTGCTTTGCTCTGCTCTGAACTGGGTGGTATCTGGGCTTGCTGGACCACTGTCATCAAGGAACTTCTCTTGACCTCTGCCCAGTATGAGGCTCCCTAATTACTCAATTCTAATCTGAATAAAGGATTATCTGTGTTCCTGAGAAAGGACACACACTGCAGGTAAAACTGAATTTCTAAAAATATCTGGTTATTCTTTTTTTTTTTTAATTTCATTGAAGTACAGTTGATTTACATTGTTGCATTAATTTCTTCTGTAGATGGAGAAGGCAATGGCACCCCACTCCAGTCCTCTTGCCTGGAAAATCCCATGGACGGAGGAGCCTGGAAGGCTGCAGTCCATGGGGTCGCTAAGAGTCAGACACGACTAAGCGACTTCACTTTCACTTTTCACTTTCATGCATTGGAGAAGGAAATGGCAACCCACTCCAATACTTTTGCCTGGAGAATCCCAGGGATGGGGGAGCCTGGTGGGCTTCCGTCTATGGGGTCACACAGAGTCGGACACGACTGAAGTGACTTAGCAGCAGCATAGCAAAGTGATTCAGTTATACATATATATATATATATATATATATATATATGTTCTTTTCCATTATGGTTTATCACAAGATATTGAATATAGTTGTCTGTGTTATACAGTAGGATCTTGCTGTTTGTCCATCCTATATATAATAGTTTTCATCTGCTAATCCCAACAACCCAATCTTCCCCTTCCCTAAACCCCCTCTCCATGGACAACCACAAATTTGTTCTCTATGTCCGTGTCTGCTTCTGTTTCATAGATATATTTGTGTCATTTTTTTAGATTCCACAGATAAGTGATATCATATGGTGTTGGTCATCCTCTTTTTTACTTATCTGAAGTTGTTCTTACACTTGATTGAAGGCTTAACTATGTACAGTATTCTAGCCAGTGAATAATTTCTAGGTAAGCTTTTGGACAGCAAAGAGCTCAAAGCAGTCAATCCTAAAGGAAATAAGCTTTGACCATTCACTGGAAGGACTAATGCTGAAGCTGAAGCTCCAATACTTTGGCCACCTGATGTGAAAAGCTGACTTGTTGGGAAAGACCCTGATGCTGGAAAAGACTGAGGTCAGGAGAAGAAGTGGGTGACAGAGGATGAGGTGATTGAATGGCATCACTGACTCAATGGACATGAATTTGAGCATACTCCAGGAGATAGTGAAGGACAGCGAAGCCTGGCCTGCTGTAGTCCATAGGGTCACAAAGAGTCAGCTACAACTTAGCCACTGAACAACAACAGGTCTGGTTTCTTTTGAATCCTCTCTCCTCAGCTTGTGGATGGCTACTTTCTGTGTTTTTACATGGTCTTTCTTTTGTATGCTCAGACATTCCTGTGTGTCCAAATTTCCTTTTCTAATAAAGATACTAGTCATATCAGATTAGGGCTCACCCTAACAGCCTCATTTTAACTTCATCTCCTTAAAGGTCCTATTTCCTAGTACAGTCATATTAGTCGGAATAGGAATTCAATATATAAGTTTGAGGGGACACAGTTCAATGTGTAACATTAATGCAGATTCAGGTTAAAACTAGACCCAGCTGAGAAAGCCAACAGCAGATGGGAGGGGATCAGTACGCCAGTAAATCTATGGCAGCAAAACAAAACACAGTCATGGAAAAAATCAGAAAGAGAGACACGTTTAACATGTGGACAAAACATAATACAAGATAAGCCTAAGCAAGGTTAGGTAAGTAACTATGGGCAAACACAAACACTGGCAGAAGTCCCAGAGTTGTTTGTACCTTGAAAGGTCCTGACTCCAAATTGAGAGAAGGCAAGTGATCCAAGACTATTCCAGGCCAAGTTTCCACATTAAGTCAGAATTAGAATGAATTGATAACAGTGGTTCATTAGTAAAATGTATACCCTTTTTACCTAATTGTCTAAGACATGTTTGTTAGTTAACTATTTTAGGAATTCCAGATCTGATTTTTTAGAGATAAAGTCAGCTTACTTAAATCTTGGCTAAAACATGCCTATACTTTACACTGTGATGAAAGGACATGGGTAGCAGCGTCCTCTGCCTTTGAGAGAATATAGCAGGGTAGAGGGGCAGCCCCCTGAGTGCTGAGCTGAAGTCATGAAATCCAAGCAAACACCATAGGAAGTGCAATGCTCCCACAGCAAACTGATTTTAATAAAATCTCTTGGGAAATTAGAAGCATTGATGAAGCAATCTCATGCTGGTTCCTAGTGCATTTTAATCAGATCTCCAGTTTTTCAAGTTTGAATATAAAAATAAATGAAAACATCTGACATTTCCTGTTGGGAAATAAATGAACACCAATCAAATGAGAAAAGCAAAGTCTGTTTATTCAGAGCTTGCTGGAGCAAGGGGGTCTGCCACCATCACCTGTGTCTGGGCATGGGAAAACTTTCTAGCGAAAAAGAGAATATTTCAGGCAGGGAAGCCCTGATCAGAGGCTGTTGGCCTGGGGAAGCTGTAGGCAGGCTTAACAGAAGCTAAGTGTTCTAGTGATTGGTTGTTGTTCAGTCTCTAAGTCGTGTCTGATTCTTTGCTCACCAGGCTCCTCTGTCCATAGAATTTCTCAGCCAAGAACACTGGAGTGGGTTGCCATTTCCTTCTTCAGGGAATCTTCCCAACCCAGGATCAAACCTGGCAGGGAGATCCCTAACCACTGAGCTACCAGGGAAGCCCTAGTGATTGGTTGTGTGTGTTAGTCACTCGGTTGTGTCCGACTCTTTGCAACCCCACAGCTCCTCTGTCCATGGATTTCTCCAGGCAAGCATACTGGAGTGGGTAGCCATTTCCTTCTCCAGGGGATCTTCCCAACCCAAGGATCAAACCTGGGTCTCCCGCATTGCAGGCAGACTCTTTACCGTCTGAGCCACTAGTGATTGGTTAGGGGAGCATATCTGACTTTCTCTGGTTGGTGCTAAGTTGGAAATGGGGACACAGATTAGGAGAGCTGCCAGTTATTAATCAAGTCCTGGATATTTGGGCAGAATGATAACAGAAATTACTGTTCAGCTTCCAGGATTGTCACTGGAGATAATAATCTGGCTTGCTGCCAATCTGGTTCACAGTAGGCTGGCTTCCTGGGTTATTTATTGTAGAAAAGGGGTTGGTTTTCCTGGCAGTTTGCTGCAGATGGTGGGTTGATTCCATTTCTATAAATGGCTTGGCCATCGCCATTCTGTATATTCAGTCGCTCATTATCTTTACTGAAGGAAAAGGATGACATAAAGTATCGGGCACAGGGCAAGAGAAGAGTCTCGGAGGACTGAACTTCATTCTTTCTAAAGAGTGTGAGTAAAAGAGTTTCTTCTCCTCGAAGCAAGGAGAAAAGGTACTCCAGGTTGCCAGGAGAGACAGCCAGCCTGAGGTCTTCAAGGACTCGGAGAACACTCTGCTCTAGTCCAAACTGGCAGGGACACCAGCCAACGTCCGCAGTCAGGAGAAGGTAAAAGAGGAAATAACGTTCTATCGTCCTGTCTCTGCTCTACCTACAAGGAACAGTGCACCAGGCTGTGTCCTGAGGGAGTAAAAACCCCAAAGTCCTCAATCTCAAGGGGGTGCAAATTAGACAGAGAGATGTTCTGTTTATATAAAACAAACCACTGATAAACAGATAAGCACATGATCTATCGTCTACATGCACATGTATCTTTAACACATCAATCAGTATGTATGTATGTTAAGATATGGATCATGACCTACTTGATCAAAAATTTTGAAACTGTAAATGTTGTACTAACCTCCAGATGTGGCTTGCAATAGAGTGCCCTGGACTGTAAGTCAAACACTGTACTGGAAGGAGGATTAGAGACAAAGCCAATTTTTAGGCATTTGTAAAAAACTGAAAAAGGGGCTTCCCCAGTGGCTCGGTGGTAAAGAATCCACCTGCAATGTAGGAGACATGAGTGTGATCCCTGGGTCGGGAAGATCCTCTGGAGGAGGACATGGCAACCCACTCCAGTATTCTTGCCTGGAGAATCCCATGGACAAAGGAGCCTGCATCTGGAGGGTGAAATCTTAACCACCGGACCGCCAGAAAGGTCCTTCAAAGCATTTCAAATATGTCATCTTTTTGGTATGTTGCCATAACTGGCATCACATGTCCTTCTCTAACCTTAGCAGAGTGTCGGCTTTCAGTAAGGGCTCACGTTGAAACCCACATGGAAACATCCTTGATGGTGGGGTTTTGTTGTGTTTGCTTTTGCACCTTGTAGGAGAGGAGGAACTGAGGCAATTATTTCGCATTTGGAGAGAAAGAAACTTAGTCTCAGGTGGGCAAAATGACTTTTCCAAGGAGTCAGAGCAGAGAGCAAAGCTAACCTGCTTCTGAAGTTTCCCTGTAAATCACACAGCCATCAAATTCTGTAAATTCTCTGCATTCCCATGGTCATTTTGTTGTCATTTTCAGTGAAAAACCTTTTGGAATTCAAAAGTGTAAAGTCTGATTTAGAAAAACAGGATTAAACTATTATATTAATCTTTAGGAACTGCTTTCAGAACTTCTTTCTACTATGATACTTACTTTCCTATAAAATTGATAATCCTCTTACTTTACAGCTTAATTTCACTGTAAATCTGACACTTCTGCTTCTGTCTCAATCCAATTTATTTCAAAAGCAGTTCAGTGAAAATATTTCAAATATTGAATCACACAGATACAAATGTTGAACCACTAATGTACTCCCGTATTAGTTTTTAATTTTGTCCAGGTGGCATTATTCATACACAGTGGACTTCTTAATTAATAAAAGCCATAGTCTGAGGGAATGCCAGGAAGAGTATCATTTTAATCAGTCATTCTGAGGCAGTGTCACACCACTGGCAGGTTTTACTGGGCACTTCTCCAACTGTAAGAAAGCTACAGTATGAAGAAGGAAAACTTATCTGTGATGCTATGTATTTACATCAGAGCAGGGGCTTTGAAAATCTTAGAAACAGGATGCAAGAATTTCCCCCTTTTCCAGTGATGAATGCACAGTTAGGTAGCAAGGAATAAAATAAAAAAGGGTTATTTTGAACTATGGTTTTTAGTTGCTATTGGCTCTCATTGCTTTCTCTATGTTATGACGGTGATTTCAATGCATGTATGTTTACATCTAAATAAATCTGATCAAAAAACTAATCTTAAAAAAAACGGAGCAAAATTCTTAAGTAGGGTGGCTTTTGTCTTACTGGAAGAGATTTCTTTTCCCTTTTCTATTTATAATCTAGAGACACATTAATCCATTTTTGTTTCAGTTTCTATGTTAAACACCTCCAAGCCACTTAGGGTTTTCATATTTGTTATCTGGGCAAAAAATTACTCACTTTTAATGAATATATATCTAAAAGAAAAAACTCTACTGGCCTGTTTTTCTCTCAATTTTTTTTTTTCATGGAGCTACACAGCCTCTTAACACCCCTGGTGCACAGAATTGCCAAATTGCCAGCTACACAATAAGGCGAACAATGACAATTCAACACAACAGAAAAACACAGATGATACATTTTGCTGAACATTGTCCTGTGCCTTCAACAAAATTGCACTCTGCAGCTCACTGGAACATACAATGAGAATAATTTAAATGAAAATGTGCAATGCATGGCAGTTAACTGTTACCTAAGAGTGAGAATCTGGGTAATTATTCTAAAAGGATCTTGGCCAAACACAGCAGCTATCCCATCTAAAAGGTTTCTGGCTTACAGTATGAATGCCTAGGTGATGATTTATGATCCATAATAGTCACATCTGTGACTTGAAAACAGAAGAAAATTTTGATGAGCACATGTTTGTCAACTAAGTGGTCTTGGTCCCTGGATTCCCTCACATAGAAGGTTCTGCCTAGTCATAGTCATCACTGGCAAATGGTCACTTGAAACTACTTCTTTTTTTTTCAAAGTCGCAACATGTACAATATTAACATTTCTGCAAATAAAGGTAGTTTGCAAAGTCAAGCTAACTTTACAATCACAAAGCACAGGCTGACTGAGATTCTGTGCTGCTGTGGACCCTGTGGTTAATGCCCAGGACTGGCTTTTCTTTTCCTCTTAGTGAAGCAGAGCTTGAAACAGTCAGGGCTTAAAACAGCCCAGAGAAATGGAATTTTGAAATAAAGACTTAATTGGCTGAAAGAGTAACATGAGACACAAGAGCAGACCTCAGTGACTTACAGGGTACAGTGGCAGGGACCTGAGGAAAGGGAGGTCTCAGTCCCAGGGTCAGCTCTGGCTTATATTTTTGGCTGCACCGTGTGCCATGCAAGCTCTTAGTTGCAGCATGTAGGATCTACTTCCCTGACCAGGGATCAAACTTATGCCCCCTGCACTGGGAGCATAGAGTCTTAGCCACTGGACCTCCAAGGAAGTCCCCTAGCCTTGACTTATTAAATATAAGACCTTGGGCAACTTTCTTAATTTCTCTAGTCCTTATTTACTCAAATATAAGTGGGTACAATAATACCCATCTTGAAGAGTAAAGGTTAGAAATATTATATACAAAAGTGCTCAGCACATGGAGTATAGATAAGATTTCATATAGGTTAGCTGTTGTTATTTCAATAGTATATAAAATTTCAAAATTGGCTCTCTGATATTTCTTAGAAACTAGAAAATATTTCCCTATGAAAACAAGTTAATACATAAATTAAAATTATAAATCATCACAATAACTAATGTTTAAGGAGCACTTCCTACTTGTTAAATAAACAGCCATGGAACAAGCACTGTTTCCACAGCCACTTTGCACAATGAAAGTGAAGCATGAAGAAGTAGTGTTCACCATCACAGAGCTAGTAGGGAATGAGATCAAAAATTCAAAACCAGGGAGTGTGGCTATGGAGGAGATGCTCTAAACTGCTTCACTGTATCGCCATCCACAGAGGACTAGATATATATAATATTCTATTACACGTAAAAATGCAATATTACTCAGCCACAGAAAAGAGTAAAAATTCTGACATTTGCAGCAACATGTATGGACCTAGAAAGTATTATACATAGTGAAATAAATCAGACAGAGAAAGAGAAATACTCTATGTTATCACTTATGTGTGGAACATAAAAAAAAGAAATGAATATAACAAAACAGAAACAGACTCACAGATGCAGTAAACAAACTAATGGTTACCACTAGGGAGAGGGGAGGAAGAGGGGCAAGATGGGGATATGGCATCAAGAGATACAAATCACTATGTATAAAATAGACAGGCAACAAGGATTACTGTATAGCATAAGGAATTATAGCCATTATCCTGTAATAACTTAATGGAGTACAAACTGTAAAAATATTGAATCACTATATTGTATACTTGAAGCTAACATAATATTGTAAATATACTTCAATAGAAAACAAAACAAACAAAACCAGACAGTATGCCTATGGAGCGGATGCACTAACCTTACTGTATTACCTTAATGCAGGTTAATTAAGTTAGGTATTCATCAACCCCCAGAAACCTGTTTATTTTTTTTAACATACTTGAACTACAATGTATATATCACAGCTTCCTATTTCGTAACATATTTAGTGAGACATAACTCACATGCCAGAAAATTCGCTCAATTAACTTTTTACAACCCAGTAGGTTTCAGTATATTCTCAGAGTCATGAGCCATAAACACGGTCTAATTTTAGACCATTTCCATAACTCCTTATGCATGAGCAATCACTCACCCTCAGGCCCTCTTCCTTGCTATCATCAATCTAATTCCTTTCTCTTTTGATTTGTCTGTCTGGACAGTTCAGATGGGAGCTTCCCTGATGGCTCAGCAGGTAAAAATATCCCTGCAGTGCAGGAGACACAGGAGACATGGGTTCAATCCCTAGGTTGGGAAGATCCCCTGGAGAAGGAAATGGCAACCCACTCCAGTATTCTTGCCTGAAAAATCCCATGGACAGAGGAGCCTGGTGGGCTATAATCTGTGGGGTTGCAAAAGGTCAGACATGACTGAGTCACACACACACACACACACACACACACAGTTCAAATAGGTAGCATCATGTCATACGCAGTATCTTGGTACTTCTTCATTTTTTATTGCCATGGTGTAATGTATCATACTTTGTTTATTCTTTCATTCATCATGTATATGGACCTTTGGGTTATTTCTACTTTTTTATACTCTAAACAATGCTCCTCTGAACACTTAGGTGCACATCTCCATATGAATGTATGTTTGCATTTCTCTTGGGTATACACCTAGGAGTAGAATTGCTAGGCTGTAACTCTGTGTTTAATGTTTTGAGGAACTGCCAACCCCTGTCAAAATGGCTGCACCCCTTTTCATTCCCATCAGCAAGGGCATGGGGGCAAGATATTATCTCAGCTCAGTTACATCAGATATCTGAAAGGCTAAAGCCATCTGTTGCTCAGATCACTCCTACATTTGGAGCCTGTGAGATCTCATGGGGTCAGCCAACCTTTGTGGTCTCACCCTGGGAGGCACTTTCATATGATGTGATAATGGACTGGACTCTTTATTATTAGTGACAATGTGGTCTAGTGAATTGCCGTGTCTGTTAAATGTTAGGACCCTTTTGTTAGAAGGGATCAGTCTGTGGTCAAAATTCAGGGGCTGGCTTCAGATAATATTATAAGAACTTTATCTAGTCTTTGTTTCCAGTTCTTGGCAAAACCTCCCAAAATCCATGAAATTTCTTGAATAAGTGGAATGACCTTTGTCACTCGCTGGTGGCTCGGATGGTAAAGAATCTGCCTGCAATGAGGAGACCTGGGTTTGATCCCTGGGTTGGGAAGATCCCCTAGAGAAGGAAATGGCAACCCACTCCAATATTTTTGCCTGGAGCATCCCATGGACAGAGGAGGCTGGTGGGCTTCAGTCCATGGAATTGCAGAGTTAGACATGACTGAGAAACTAACACCCTCTCACTCTGTCATTCATAAAGCGTCTCAAAAGAGCACACTTGAATTTTTGCTAATGAGGCGACTTAGTGTGGGGCACCAGTTGGCCGCAGGAAGGGGCTGGTCGCCAGAAAGATGATGTAACTAGGCTGGAACTTTCAGCTCCACCCATCACTGGGAGGGACATGGGTGCTGCTGATTAAGCTCCATAAACACTGGTGAACCATAAGATCTGATGCACTTGTGGGAGGGTGTGCCTGTGCACAGGCCAGGACGGGGTGTACCCCAGTTCCACGAGGACAGAAGTTCCTGCACTTGGATCCTTCCCCTTCCACACCTCACCTTGTGTATCTTTTCATCTGCTGTTCATCTGTTTCCTTGATAAGTGAATTATAGTGAAGTTGCTCAGTTGTGTCTGACTCTTTGCAACCCCATGGACTGTAGCCTACCAGGCTTCTCTGTCCATGGAATTTTTCAGGCAAGAGTACTGGGGTGGGTTGCCATTTCCTTCTCCAGGGGGTCTTCCCCACCCAGGGATCGAACCCCGATCTCCTGCATTGTAGGAAGACGCTTTACCCTCTGAGCCACCAGGGAAGCCCCTTGATAATACCCTTTTTAATAAACTTTCAAGCACAAGTAAATGTCCTGAGTTCTGTGAGCCACCCAACACAAAACTCTTTGGGGGTGCTCAGCAAGTTTTAAGAGTGTAAAGGGGTCCTAAATAGAAAATTCTGAAAACTGTTCTTCAACAAATTTCTCTCTTCACCATCTAACCTGAACTCTTGTCTGATGGGATGAAAAGATTTGCTTTGTGCTGTTTTCTGCATATGCCCCTGGAAAGAAAATCTATCTCCACCCGGACATTCCTTTGCTTGAGATTCCATCTCTGAATTTTGAGGAGGAAACAGACAAGGACTGGGCAAAGTTAGCACTCACCTTCACTAACTCGGTGTAGCCGGTCTCCTTGGGGGTCCACCACGGCTGGGCTTTCAGTCCCTGCACGTTGTACAGTGAGCGCTGCCACACGGAGGCAAAGTGGCCCCTCTGGTGCCCTAGCTCGTACCACCTATATGCCTGGAAAATCAGAAAGATTGAACTCCAAATGAGGCAGTCTTACTATAAATAACCTAAAGTCACTAAAAACACGGTACGACTTTGTGACAATAAATAAAGAGCTTGCTAGTCACGTGCCCCAGTCTGTTAAACACTGGCAAAAATACTGTTATTTGATTGGGTTTTTGATTAGGACCTATTATTTTAAGTAAATGTGTGTATTTTATTTTTACTCCTAGGCCATAAGCTCTCTGAACACAGGACTCACACTGCACTCAGTCTGATCTCCTCAGAGTGTCCAGCAGAGTCTAGGACTTTGTTCAGTGGATAAATCATTGATGACACAAAAGGGGACTATGTTTATATTTTAGTTTTCATTTCCTAAATTCTATTTCTATGTTTCCTTTGAAAGGAAAGGAGTATATTTTCACCATTTTTTAAAACAGATACCTGCTTTTACTGATTTGGGATGCTAAAAAGGACAGCATTTCCCCCACCCCCACCACGCCTGGTGGCATGCAGGATCTTAGTTCCCAGACCAGGGATTGAAGCTGTGTGTCGCCTGCAGTGGAAGTGTGGTGTCCTAACTGCTGGACTGCTAGGCAAGCCCCGGACAGCATCTTCTTTTCACATGAACAGTGTTCCCTGTTCACATGAAGATGACGACTGCCCCAAGGGAACGGAGTATAGACCCTCCATTAAAGAAGCAGACGAAAGAAAATAATATTCTGAGTTGGCAATAAACAGTGATAATCCACATTAGATTTTTTAAGAAGGGAAATTTTGTTCCGAGTAATTTTTATCCCTGCCATAAGGGATAACATTCTCGGCTGTAGGTTGTAACACGATACAACCTGACTCCAAGACTAACTAGTCTTTTCAGGGACGGCTGGCTGCAGTCTGCTGCTCCAGGAGTCCCCTTCAAATGATGCCTGAACCACATCCTCTCCTGGGGGCCCTCCCCACACAGCCCTGCACCCAGCACCCCCATTGTCTTTAGACTGGAAGATAATTCTAGGATTGTGCTTAATGGTCCCCCCCGCCATTATCTGAATTCTGATCTAATGATTGCTTTCAAAGAGTGATTTCAAATACACATCTTGATCAATGAAAACAGGCAGTTAATATCAAGCAGATTAAGAAGACAAGAATATTTTCATCAAACTCCATCTTACTTTAGATATAAGAAATAATAACTCTTTAAAAAGTCTTTAAAAATTCATAGGCCAACATTTCGTTCATTAGAAAAATCGAGAACCATCTCTATTTTCAGTAACACTTTTTAGCTCACTACTAGCTTTTGCACAAGTACTTTTATTTCATCTTTTCTATAACTCCAAATAGTTCCATTTTACAAGTGCTCAAACTGAGATTTAAAAAGACTAAACATGGTGAACAATCGCCCAGGGCATTTGGCAACTTATTCCACTCTCTCTCTGTCTCTCTATCATTTAAAAAGAAACTATCACAAGTGATCTTCTTATGTAATTATCTTTCTCAATATTATACCAAATTAAGAATATATGTACTAATCACTCATATGTTTTCCTTGAAAGACATGTAAGGGGTAACCATAAAGTAATTTCTTTAAACATGGCTCACAGTAGTCTGATTTTTAAAATATAGCATTTTACCTTTGAAATTAAATTGACTATTTTAGTTATTTTTGTCCAATTTAAATTTAGTTAATTTTTCAGTGTTAAAGTGAACAACCATATAATTACAACAGATGATTTTTGGAAATTCTTACTAATTTTTTTAATCATCAGAAATTCATTTTAAGGACATAGTGTTAGAATAGTGAGAAAGAAATTACTGGAGTTAGAAGTCTTAGATTTCAGTCCTGGACTAAACACTCAGCATGCTAGATGCCTGGGCAAGACATTGTATTTATAGGGCATGTTCAAGTATCTGTAAGAGCTTTTCTGACACTCAGAGTTGGTACTAGTGTATCAAACATGGCCCTTGACCTTATACCCCTCTGCCATTTACTTTTTTTTAGCTGCTCAGCTCAGAGGATCTTAGCTCCCCCATCAGGGATTAACCCATGCCCCCGAAGTCGAAGTGCAGAGTCTTAACCACTGGACCACCAAGGAAGTTCTCTCTCTCACCCCCCGCCGCCTCCCCTCCCTGCCATTTAACTCTTAGAGAACAAAACTATGAAATGATATATTAGTAATTAAAAAAAATTATCTCCAGTTATACAGGGGACATAGTGAATTTAGCTAGATTTAAAATTTTTTCATTTTTAATTAGAGTACAGTTGCTTTACAATGTTGGGTTGGTTTCTGCTATACAACAATGTGAATGAGCTGTAAGCATACAGACATCCCCTTCTTCTTGAGCCTCCCTCGCAGCGCCCAACCCAATTCACCCATCTAGGTCATCACAGAGCCCTGAGCTGGGCTCCCCCTGTTAAACAGCTGCTTCCCACTAGCCATCTATTTTATACATGGTGATGTATATATATCAGCAGTACTCTTCCAGTTCATCCCATCTTCTCCTTTCCTCCGCTGTATTCACAAGTCAATTCTCTGTGTCTCTATTCCTGTCCTGCAAATAGGTTCATCAGTACCATTTTTCTAGATTCCATATTTATATATGCATTAATGAGGATTCCCCGGTAGCTCAGTGGTAAAGAATCTGCCTGCCAATGCAAGAGACTCAGGGTAGATGCCTTAGTTGGAAAGATCCCCTGGAGGAGGAAATGGCACCCCATTAGAGTATTCTTGCCTGGAAAATTCCATGGACCGAGGAGCCTGGTGGGCTACATATAGTCTATGGGGTCAAAAAGAGTCAGACACAACTGAACAAGAAACACTTTCACCTTACTTTCATATGCTATTTGTTTCTCTGTGGGCTTTTTAAATTCAAGAATTGTGCTATTCCTTGCATTTTAACGATAATTAAGCTGAAAGCACAATCCCATAGGTTCAAATTGCAAGCTCTTAACAATGTGTAGTAGTGAATTGTTTGCCCTTGAAGTGAAGGCTGTTTTCATCTAAGATGTGAGACTAAATCACAGACTTGTTTTATCTGTCTTTGCCCTGGACCATAAGATGTTCAAAGGTAAATTACTGACGATTACATTTATAGTAATCAGATATGAACATTTATCTAGTGTTAGATACTGTTGCAAAGTCTTTCTTATCCTTCTCCTCAAAGGAGGTACCAGGAATTTACATCTTAAGAGAATGAAGGAACACAAAAGTGACTGCTAATCAGCAATTTCTTCCCCCTTCTTTCTCTTCTTCTTTCATTTCTCATTTTATTCCAGTTGACTGACTGGTAGGTCAGAGGGAAAAGGTACAGATACACAGAAACGGATAAAGAAAACAGTGTTAGTCATCCAAATTTCTGTTACTCCAAATTGGGTCATCTCTTTAGCTGACAATTACCCCATTACAAAACCCTTTGCTCCAACGAGCCCTCAATTGTCCAAATAGTACCAACTTCTTATTAGCTTTAGAAACCAGAAGTTATGTTACCCTCAGATGTCACCTTATTATTGATATATATATGAAATGCATGGTTACAAAAATCCAGGGTCCCTCACTCTAATGAGAGCCCAGCATAGGGCCATGGCATGGTGCAGGACAGCCTAGCAATGCTGTGTGAACCACAGGGGATGGTGAGAGGTTGGGTATTTTCATCGTATGATGTCATCATTAAGAAGCTGATACTGAACTCAGAAAAAAGGAATAATGATAAAAGAAAACATGTGATTTGTTTTAGGTGCTATATTTTCTGGTCATTATTATAGCTTTAGATGTTCATCTTAAGCTCGGTATTAAACATTTCAGAAAGTAATTACACAATTAACCACCAGGTTCAGTCTGCTTAAGAATCAGTTGGATGAAGACTTCATTCTAAAAATAACTATTTTAAAAATTCCAAAATAACATAAATCTAGGCTTCCCTGGTAGCTTAGCTGGTAAAGAATCATTCTGCAATATAGGAGACCCCGGCTGGATTCCTGGGTCGGGGAGATACCCTAGAGAAGGGATAGGCTACTCACTCCAGTATTTTCCCCTGGTGGCTCAGATGGTAAAAATTTCGCCTGCAATGTGGGAGACCTGGGTTCAATCCCCAGGTTAGAAAGATCCCCTGGAGAAGGAAATGGCAACTTGCTACAGTGTTCTTGCCTGGAGATTCCCATGGACAAAGGAGCCTGGCAGTCCATGGGGTCACAGAGTAGGACACGATTGAGCGCCTAAGCACAGCACAGGCAAACTATAAAAATATCTTAAAAGATATTTAAACAATTTCATCTTTTCATTTCATAAATTTAAAAATATTTTTTCAAGGCAATATGTCTCTATAGATACACACACAGATGTACAAACAGGCACACATATACATGCACACAAACAGACACACACATATGCACACTAATTTAGAGATTATTCAGATACCTTATTGAAAGAAATTATAAACGTCAGCCCCAAATTTCTTCACAGTAGGAATTGTTAGGCTGTTGCAAAAAGTTTAAACCACGTTCAAAAGTTTATGCTCAAAACATTTTTTCAGCTGTAATTGTCTCACAGAAATCATTGCCCTCCCCCTCTTTATCTTCTGTTAAAGAGAACAAAAAGCTCATGAATGCACTATTACCTCTTTGTTTCCAACTCTCTGCATGGCATCCCCCAGGTGAAAATAAAATCTCCCATCATCAGTACCAGGATCCCCAGATTCTATTCCTTCCTGTAGAAAGGACAGTGTTAGTATTTGTGAAAGGATTAGACACTAGACTTATTAATCCATTGACTTACTAAAGCTTTTCTAAGAACCAGAAAATCATCTCAATATTGTTGTTGTTCAGTCTCCCGGTCGTGTCTGACTCTTTGCAACTCCATGGACTGCAGCACCTCAGGCCTCCCTGTCCCTCATCATCTCCCAGAGTTTGCCCAAGTTCATGTCCTTTGCATTGGTGATGCCATCCAGCCATCTCATCCTCTGACACCCTCTTCTTCTGCTGCTCTCATTCTTTCCCAGCATCAGGGACTTTTTCCAATAAGTCGTCTGTTTGCATCAGGTGGTCGAAGTATTAGAGCTTCAGCTTCAGCTTCAGCATCAGTCCTTCCAGTGAATATTCAAGGTTGATCTCCCTTAAAATTGACTGGTTTGACCTACTTGCTGTCCAAGACCCTTTCAGGAGTCTTCTCCAGCAACACAGTTTGAAGGCATCAATTTGGCAATTAGGTTACTGGTCAATATTTACAATGCAAAAGCGAAAGGAGGCGATAAAGTTCAATGTAACAATGCATTCATCATCAATTAACAGTGGAATAGCCCATTAAGTTAACATGATGCTTTGTGAAGTGTCTCTGTGGGAACAATTGTATTTCAATATCCCAAAGAATTTCTCTGACTGAGTTTCTATCACATTTATTTTGTTCTTCAGATCTGACCACATGTCATCCAGAGACTTTTTCCCCCCCGAACCAAAATGTTTAGTTGCTCATAGATGTTTGAAATGATAGGGACCCAACTGCAAGAAATATTTTTTCCCATTCAAGACAAACGTGTCCTCACTTTTCAATGAAATCATTTACAGAACACACGATAGGATTAAAGCCAGTTGGAATCTTTGAAAATATAATTTTATTAAACAACTCCCATCCTAAAACACTCAGCTGATTTCTATCCCCACTGTCCACAAAAGAACTGAAATTTAAATTTATGTAAAAACAAAAAAGAGAGAAATATTAAAGCAAGAGAATGAATTTAGAAAAGTAAAAGAAGCTCAAAGATAAAACATATTTCAATGTCTAAAAGTCTGCATCTTTGAGGCTTCTTCATAAGAAGCCCATTATCTTTTACTCGGGTGAAATTTATGCACATAAGGGTGGAAAATAGCAGCACAGAACAGAGGCATCACTCAGGAAGGGAGAGTTGAGATCGGGTTCTTCACTGACGGATGCTCAGGTAAACATCCTCGTTCGTTAACTAACCAACCCTGCCCTCTACTTCCTCATCTCCATGCCAGGAGAGTACTGTTAGGTCCTTATGATGTCAAAGGAAATTTAAGAGGAATATTTTATATCAGAAGACTACGTGCTGCAATTCATGGGGTCACAAAGAGTCGGACACGACTGAGCGACTGAACTGAACTGAACTGAACTGAACTGATGTGCCCACAGGATCATGGCATGGCAGCTTGCTGAAGTCCCATGACAGTCAAGACAGGCTGGAGGGTGGGGTGTATGCCCACCTCAAGGGGGCACCACTGCTCAGCTCCTGTGCTGAGATGTGGGTCACATGTTATCTTTCCAGAGAAATCAGAAATTTGCTTGATTATATAAAATCCTTCAAATTTTCAACTAAGGCAAGCAATTAAAATTGTTTTTAAGAGAATTATATTGGCCGAATAGAATATGCAAACTACTTGTAATCAGTGGGTCACTATTTGGGAATCTCTGACCAAAGTCATATTAAGGAAATAGATCACAAAAGTGGATCATAAAAGTGCTACTTTTAGTTCATAGGTATATAATCAGCTACCTGGCTGATATGGTAGCACTAGCTAGTGTTACAAGCTACCCTGCTGGTTCAGATGGTGAAGAATCTGCCTGCAATGTGGGAGACCCAGGTTCGAGCCCGGTGTCAGGAAGATCTCCGGGAGAATGGCTACTCACACCAGTATTCTTGCCTGGTCTCCAGGACAGAAGAGCCTGGCAGGCTACAATCCATGCGGTGGCAAAGAGTTGGACACAACTGAGCCACTAATACCTTCACTTTCACTTTTTCAGCTGGTGTTACATTTAAATTACAAATAAAAAATTTACTTCCTCAGTGATATTAGCCACATTTTAGATGCTCAACAGTCACAAGTGGTTAGTGGCTACCACAGGAGAAAATACAAATAAAGACCATTTCCTTTACGGCAGAAAGTTCTGTTGGTCAGCCCTGGGCCAGACCACGTGTGATCCTGGTGAACTGACGAGGATTCTGTTTTTATGTGAACAAAAAATGACAACACATTTTATTCTGAATCTTTCAAGCTATCAGGCTTTTGGGGATTGGATTTACTCAGTCTGCATTTGTTACCTCATTTTGTGTAGGTTTCCATGAAACCTGTTCAAAGTAGTTTCAATGTATAATTAAATTGCAAAAGGAACAGTTAATTCATTATTGACTGGGGAATTTTTGCTGAAACTAATGCCTGTGGCTGGCAATTTGCAATGTAAGTGAAAACTGAAACATCCTCGGTCAATAATGTTTGGGTAACAAGACGTATTCATGTCTCTGGTTGATAATGTGTTAATGCATTGTCCATATTTTAAAATATTTTATCAACTAATAGCTACTTCAGTTTTAGGAATTTCTTCAAAATCTTTTCCAAATAATCTCTGCTCATAACACTTCTACCTCTGACACCCTCGATTAAGCTGAAGGTTCACACTGCCTGTGAATGTCATCGTCTGAAGGTATATATTTTGGTGTTGAAAAGGATCAGTAGTGCATGCCAGTCAATCTACAATACATAATCAAGGGTGTCCAAATGACTCAAAGGGATCAGAAGAGGGAAAAAGAGGAAGGGAGGGAGTTACCTTTAGATAGGGGATGCTCTCAGCAATCTTGTTCTGTGCCTTCAGGATAAAGCCATAATGCACTTTAGCAAAACCGTCATTAGGTGTCACGCTCAGAACCTAAACTCGAAAAAAAATAAATAAATAAAACCTATTGCGATGGACTGTGAATTCTACAAATGTTTTAATTAACTTTGCTGTGCTTGGACTGGATTATGATGCCATAGCTTAAAATGCAATAGTGGTTTTTTCTCATTGCAATACATTAGGCTTAAATGGCCCCATTTCCCCTCAACTCAAAATGTTCAATGCAAAATGTTCTCCAAGAATGAAGAAATGAATAAAAAAGGCAATGACTATTAAAGCATTGCTCTAACAATGCAAATCAGTAAAATCTCTATCAATTTTATGACTTCAATATTTTTTTAATGATCAGGGAAAGACTGCTTTAAATTAGTTCTATTTAAAGTCAACTCTGAATGATTATCATATATTTCTTCACATATATGTTTTATGGGCTTCTTTGGTGGGTCAGATGGTAAAGAATCTGCTTGCAATGCAGGAGACCTGGGTACGATCCAGGGAAAATCCTGGGTTGAGAAAATCCCCTGGAGGAGGGCAACAGCAACCCACTCCAGTAATCTTGCCTGGAGAATTACATGGACAGAGGAACCTACCTATTGGACTACCGTCCATGGGGGTCACACAAAGAGTCAGACACGAAAGTGAGTAAGTGAAAGTGACTAACACTTTCACTTATGTATGCAGCTGCTCCAGGACTCTCCTCTCATCTTCACGAAGTTGACATCCTACTTACACACCTGCTACTATGACAGGGGTGGGGGTGCGTGACCAGGACTCAGAGGGCCCCACAGGGCTGCCCTCCCAGCTTGATTCTTTATGATCACCTACTGCACTTCCCCTGGTGGCTCAGATGATAAAGCATCTGTCTACAATGCAGGAGACCTGGGTTTGATCCCTGGGTCAGGAAGATTCCCTGGAGAAGGAAATGGCAACCCACTCCAGTACTCTTGTCTAGAAAATCCCATGGAGGAGGAGCCTGGTGCAGGCTACTGTCCACGGGGTTGCAAAGAGTCGGACACGACTGAGCGACTTCAGTTACTTACTTACTCACTTACTGCACTTACTGCAGTTTACATACAGTGCATAACAGATGCACAAGTTGTATTGTATTATCTTGTTGTAATTAGCAAACTCTCAGAAAATGACAAATGGCTTTATAAGATTTCTAAAAAAGTCAAATTGAGATTAATACTAAAAATGTTACTGAGATTCTGTCTTTACATACACACACACGCACACGCATGCACACACACACACATAAGCATCAACAACAACAAACTGGTTGACATTTCTAGTTCTGCACAAATTCGGCAGGACACACTACCAGGACTAAAAATATCCTTACAAATAATGTTTATGGACATTTTTAAAATATCAATTTTTCAGTGAGAGTGAAAATATTATTGACAGTTAAATGAAATTTTGAAAGTATCTAAAATATTTCATCTTAAAACCTATTTTAGAATGTGGACCTTCTAGAATGTCCACCATAGGTTAATACATGTATACATAAACATACAATTCACAGGTTTTTGCCTGAACATTTTTTACTGAAAGAGGATACAATCAAACATGTCTGAAGACTACTGCTATGGGCAGTGGGAATCACTGAAAAGCTGAAGCAAGGATGAGGGTCAGATGGGCATTTTGTATTGATGAAGATCATAAGAAAACAAGGTTGGGCGGGGTGGATCTATCCTATTTTACACTAGAGACAATGGGGCCTGAGTTAAATAAGAGGATTTGAAAGATACTGAGGATGTTAAAGGGAGAAGGAAATGGCAACCCACTCCAGTACTCTTGCCTGGAAAATCCCATGGACGGAGGAGCCTGGTGGGCTGCAGTCCATGGGGTCTCGAAGAGTCAGACACGACTGAGTGACTTCACTTTGACTTTTCACTTTCATGCATTGGAGAAGGAAATGGCAACCCTCTCCAATACTTTTGCCTGGAGAATCCCAGGGACGGGGGAGCCTGGTGGGCTGCTGTCTGTGGAGTTGCAGAGTCAGACAGGACTGAAGTGACTTAGCAGCAGCAGAGGATGTTAAAAGTAACAGAAATTAGTTACTTGGTACCATACTGTAACCCCTTGATGGCATACTCTGTGTTGTTTCCTTAACCACCATTTCCTGAGCCAGGGCCTGTGGGTTTCAATAAATAAGTGCTAAGTGAATGGATGAGCATGAGGAGTGAAGGGAGGCAAGGGGCAGGAAGATGCTGAACCAAGTGTGGCTCAGGTAATTGATGGTGTTACTAACAAGGAAGAAAGTGCAGTAAAGTCTCCAAAAGCCAAGCATGTAGCAAGGTCTCTGCAACCACCTTAAAGTCAGTCTTTGCTGGGACCTCCTTGGTGGTTCAGTGGTTAAGAATCTATGCTTCCATTGCAGGGAGCAAGGGTTCAATATCTGATCCAGGAACTAAAATCCCACATGCCACTCTATAGAGCCAAAAAATACCCCCAAGGATAAGACAGCCAATGCCTCTGAAAGGAGAGTAATTTATGCCATATACCCAAAAAGCTTGTATTCTGTAGTTTCTTTCCAGTTTAGACTTTAACTGAAAAAAGTACAAGATAATGTGTTTTTAAGTTCTTGAGTTTTTTGAGTTCCTCTTCCTGTCATAAAGAATACTTTAGAAAGGTTGTTTGTGGACTGAAATATATATATTAGCTAAAAAGTATCACAATTTTAGGTTGAAGGCTTTGATGAACCAAATGTTAGCTAATATTTAAAATCTTTAGGATATGTTAACTATAATAAGGCTTTAATTTGACTTAATTTAAAATAAAGAGAGTGACTCATCAGGCATATTAAAGGCAATTTACAAATAACATTAGAACTCCATGTTCAAAAGACTTTGATTAATTGTTAATAGCAAATTGCTGCCTACTTACCTCTTCATAGACCTTCTTGGCACTGTTATTGTCTCCTATCAAGAGGTATCCAACTCCAAGGTCATTCTTTAAGGAAGTATCATCAGGAAATAGTTGAACTAATTTCTGAAGAGTAAGCAAGGATCCTCTCATGTGACCTGATTTGGTGGAAAGAAAACAGTAGAAATAAAAATAGCTTCTGTCCACCCTTGTCTTGGCACTACAAATCATAAGAGACTATTCAACAGAGCCTGAAGACCAGTTTAACTCTGACTCTGTATACTGATGGCCAAGTCCCTCTTAGGATTTTATCCTGCAGCTCTAAGGGCATCAGTAACTTCCATAAGTGGGTTTTCCAGGTGGCGCTAATGGTAAAGAATTCGCCTGCCAATGCAGGGGATACAAGGGATGTCGGTTCAATCCCTGGGTAGAGAAGACCCCCTGGAGAAGGAAATGGCAACCCACTCCAGTATTCTTGCCTGGAAAATCCCATGGACAGAGGGGTTCGCAAAAAGAGTCAGACACGACTGAACATACACACACACAACTCCCATAAGTAGATACTGAATATAATACTGACTACAAATATGTTAAAGACATTCTTATTTTCTAAATTCATAAACATTTACACTTTATGTCAAATTGTCTATTATGAAAGTTTTGGTTACCCATTCCTTATTTAAAAAATGTTTTACTGGGGTATTTTTGACATTATAATTAACTTTAAAATTATGAATACAGAACAGGCAAATAAGAAGTCTAATAGATTTCAGGGTCTAGCACCCTGGATGAGACGCGAAGAGGCACTGAGGTACTCTGCTTGTCTTCGTCTCTCAGTAATGACCTAGTCCTGGAGCCAAGGAGACATCATCCAGTATTAGGGGACCCTCTGGTGGACAATAGGGTGTTATGCCTACATGAACCATAAAAACCCAGCTTCGACTCATTTTAAAGGCTGTCCAATGGATGTTTAAGATTTAGAGGGGTCAATTGTCATCACTCTTCACCTCAGTTGGAAAGACAAGTTGTAGGGGTTTCCCTGCTGGTAGAGTGGTTACAAATCCACCTTACAATGCTGGGGACACCAGTTCGTTCCCTGGTCTAGGAAGATCCTACATGTCGTAGAGCAATTAGAGCAACTAAGCCCATATGTCACAACTACTGAGCCCACGTGCTGCAGCTACGGAAGCCCATGCGCCTAGAGCCCATGCTTGGCAACAAGAGAAGCCAATTAAAATAAATAAATTGATATTAAAACAAAAAGAGAAGCCCCCACTTGCCACAACTAGAGAAAGCCCGTGTGCAGCAACAAAGACCCAGAGCAGCCAAAATAAAGAAATGAATCTTAAAAAGAAAAAAAAAAGACAAACTGTATAAGGGAAAAATGTGCAAAATGAGAGTCCACATGACAAAATTAATTACCTAAAAGGCTTTGTTGACCAGAAATTGAAAATCAGCCAAGATACACCAGGACCATCCAAAAGCTAATATAGCTGGATACTCTACTAACTGTTAGGCATAGACCACCACCCACTGACTCCACCACCCTCTCTCCTTTCACTACTTGTCAGTCTGGGGTGGTGTGCTCAACTATCCATTCCTTCACTGATAAATCTGACTTCACCTTTCTGTACTCTTTCTCTGCCACCTGCCTAACTTGGGATTATCGTTTTCTTTTGATTCTAAACTTGCCCTGCAGAGCCACAACAAAGGCCCAGGTGAGAGTCCATCCTATGTCCTTCTTGCCCCTCTTACTCTGCATCTCCAGGGACCTATGAATCCCTCAGCGCCTGAACTCACCTCATTCTCACTTGGAGGAGAAAGACAGTGGAAGTGTTAGTTGCTCAGTCGTGTCTCCCTCTTTGTGTCCCCATGAATTGTAGCCCAATGGGCTCCTCTGTCCACAGGATTCTCCAGGCAAGAATACTAGGGTAGGTTGCTATTCCCTTCTTCAGGGGAACTTTCTGACCCAGGGATTGAACCCAGGTCTCCGGCATTGCAGGCAGATTCTTTACCATTGGAGCCACCAGGGAATTTGGAAGAGAGACTATATTCAAACACTGAAGGGTTACTTCGGAAGAAGGTTAGATCTAGTTGGGTCATCCTTCCCCTGGGGCTGGGAATAGGGTGAACTAATCGAGGTGCTCAGTGCAAAGTTTGAGGGTGCCAAAAATTCAGTCCCACCCAGACTCATGATATCTGATGCATCTTTTTAAAAATAAAAAGTAATGTTAAAAATCCACAGGGCTAAGTGAGTCACATCAGAGCCAGAGGAGAGACAACTCTGATACTGGTTTTTGCTTGCATGGAGTTCCAGCCTTGCCTTTCCCATCCTGTTTGTGCTGCTGTAACTTTTCCTTTTCTGGGACTGGCCCTTATGAATAGACGTCTAAGGGGCCATTTCTTCTAGTTTCCAATCATTGCTTGGCTTCTACTCCTGTCACAGATTTTGGTCATCTACCAGAGCGATACAACCACCCTTAATGCTAACCCTTGGAAAACTGATACAAGGTTCACTTTTGAATGTTTAGGAGCCTCAAATGGCAACCCACTCCAGTGTTCTTGCCTGGAGAATCCCAGGGACAGGGGAGCCTAGTGGACTGCCATCTATGGGGTCGCACAGAGTCGGACATGACTGAAGTGACTTAGCAGCTAGTGACATCAAGATAATACATCTATGTAATTTATCCAGCCAGTAGAGAACCCACCTTGGCAGCTACGCATGGCTTAGATTTTTTGCTCCTGGCTTATCAATGACATTTTAACTTATTTTTTTAAATGTTATTTTTATTTATTTATTTGGCTGTGACAGGGCTTAGTTGTCCCATTGCAAGTGGAATCTTACTTTCCCCACCAGAGATCGAACCCATACTCCCTGCATAGAAAAGGCAGGCTCTTAACCACTGGACCACCAGGGAAGTCCCCTGATGGCATTTTAGGCGAGAGAGAACCCATTACTGGGCTGATTATAATGAAGTAAGGGTATAGCAAGTGACACACGTGACTCAAAGTTTAAGAGGCCACCAAAAATTCAGTCATCAAGATGCATGATATTTTATGCATTCTTTTTAAAAGTCAAACGAATGTAAAAAATCCATAGTGCTTTTTCAAAGCATTTTAAAATTTACTCAGTGATTAAAATTTTGTTTTTCTATAATTTTCTTCAATAAAGAGTCAAAATGTACAGGTGAAATTTTTAGAGTTCTTACAACTCTTGACATTTCTTATATCTATAAAACTGTTCCACTGACGATTTCAGCTATTATGGATTAGATAGTTATAGTTAAGAGACAAAAGAAGAATTTGGCCTAACAAGAAGTTTTTGATTCCAGACCTATTCGTTTATTGGGCTTCCCTGGTGGCTCAGAAGGTAAAGAATCTGCCTGCAGTATAGGAGAGCTGGGTTCGATCCCTGGGTTGGGAAGATGCCCTGGAGAAGGAAACGGCAACCCATTCCAGTATTCTTGCCTGGGAAATCCCATGGACAGAGGAGCCTGACGGGCTACGGTCCATGGGGTCGCAAAGAGTCATACACGACTGAAGTGACTAACACTTATTACTTATGATTCCTTAGGCAATTCATCCAACCTCTCAGAATTCCACTTGTCTCATCTTTAAAATGAGTAGGGAGCAGGTAGGCAGCAAAAATGCTGTCTCTATCTTTGCAACTATGAAGGATTCCTCTTTCAGGCTGACCCAATCAGAGAAATTGCCTGAAATTAGGTAGAAAACTCAGGTTTCCTTCCATGTAATTAAACTCTTCTAAGAGTCTACACAGCCTTCAAGCTTTTGCAGATAAAAGCACACTGCTTGCTACTGAACTGACTCTTCTTCCATCTCACCTAGAAACTGCTGTCTGTCTGACCTCCGCTTCAGGCTCAGCTTCACCAAGTCTGTGGGGGCGTCAGGCAGGCTGGCCGCCTCCTGGTAGGTCTCGATGGCCCTGCGCAGGATCTCATTGCTCCTTCTCTTCTCAGCCAAATCATCTTCACACTAGAGGAAGGGAGAAATGTCCTAGGACAAGCTGCATGTGTAGTTGCCCAAAATATTTATGAAAAGTTGATGTTGGGACTTGCTTTAAAAGTAATTCAAGACAAATTAAAATTTTCTCTTCATCAAGGATAAAAAAATAAAGGAAGGCAACACAACATGTTATTTTAATAATATGAAGAAAAGTTAACTACTAAGCTACACATGAGAAAGACTATCATAAAAGCAGGACAAATATATGTTTGGCTGGTGGAACATGTACCCTGCTATATATCAACATTAATAGCCAGAATTCCAGTCCACAGTTCCTGTTCTTCCACTAGCTTATTCCTGTGCTCATTCATTCATTCAACTATACTCTGTCTAGTAACCCTTTAGAAAAGGGCACTTCACCTTGGCTTGACAGAAAAAAAAAGCTTCAAAATATAGAATGATCTGTTCATATCTGCAAATGGCCTTTAGAACACACCTATCTACCAGGAAAGAAAGTCCAATGTCAATGACTCATATCAGTCATCCTGCCTGCATAACCTTCTGAATATTCATATGCTGGTTTTCTGTTTAGGCCTCAGCTTCTTGTGAGTTAATGCCTCAAAACATGATCCTTCCTAAATGACGTCACAGAATGCCAGAGTCCTAGAGCTGAGAGCCCTACTGAGAACATCTTGTTCACCTTCTTCATTTGGCAGCCTCTTCAAGCTACCAAACAGATCCCGGAACTGGAGGGTCTCTTCACGGTTAATTCAAGGACAAATGCCTATCAAGACATTGTTCTCTATCTAGAGAGGAATAAGTATCTTCACCAACCTCAATCTGAAATGAGAGAAGGATGATACAGCTACACGCCTGTTCCTTTCCCTCCTCCATCCGTCAAGGTCCTTCATTTTAATGAAGTATTAACATTTCAGAACTTTCAGCCTTGGAATTTTAATGTCAGAATTAAAATGTGAAGTCTTTAAAGTCTCTTAAAGAAAACTGATAGGCTTTGCTTTGAGTATCAACATTGATTGATATTGATCAGTTTAACATCTGTAGATGAAGGATTTGCCCTGAAACTGAACATTTGTTACAGGACATTAACATCACAAAGCGTTTTGTTGATTCAAACTAACTGCCCAATCCAGCCTCCTAGGAGATGTGGGATTTTCTGCCTGAGAGGCACTAATGGTTTGTGGAAGATAATAAAGTGAAACAAGCTCATAATTTTGTGTCAGATGTTCAAGGAACTTGGTCAGAATTGATTTTCATAGTGATCCAAAAAATAAGACATTATCAGTTCTACTCTAGAAATGATAAATCCTGTAGTTTTCATGTAACTTAACGTCATTGAATTTATAAAATTGGTTGGGATATTCCAAAGTAATTGTTTAACCTGCTAACAAAGCATGAAAAGTCATCAGGTATTCCTCCTTACAAAATCTATCTTCTGTTGAATTTTTTTTTTTTAAACTTCTATGGGACTTCCCTCGCAGTCCAGTGGTCAAGACTTCATCTTCCAACACAGGAGGTGTGGGTTTGATCCCTGGTCAGGGAGCTAAGACTCCACATGCCTCATGGCCAAAAAACCAAAACATAAAACAGAAGTAATATTGTAACAAATTCATGAAGACTTTAAAAATGATCCACATCAAAAAACCCCACAAAAACAAAAAACAACTAATTCCTATGTATTTAAACTCTCTTTTAAATTATTCTATAAAAATTTAATTTACCATGCTTAAATTTCACATTAATGTTAATATTGATAACACATTGTAGTATAATAGTTTATAGATAAAATATATTGCTGAGGCATAAATCTCAAATTCCTACTGTTAAATAAGGATATATTTATATACATATAAATATATTTATGTATATATATATATATATATATATAGTGAGTGTCATGTGCAAAAGTACTGCATTTGGTACTTGCAATTAATATCACATATAAAGAAAAATCTAAAGCATGAAACATTTTTGCCATAATTAGCACTTGACCCATTATTCTCTCGTTAACAGGCTTTCCTTAATCAAACAACTGCCAGAACTAGTGGCAAAGCACATCACTTATTTAAATAGGCACCATCTTCAGGTAACAAACACATTCTCTGTTGCTTAACGACAATATAATTTAGCAATTTTGGAGAACTGCTGACCCAATTAATTTATAGGAATGATATAGTTGCTAGTCTGTACTGCATCATGGATAAAAGGAACTTCTTAGCATTAAATTTTCACAAATTTATTAAAACTGAATTAATACAAATTTAATAAGTTTTTAAGGAGGAGTTAGGGAGAATTTGGGACTTCCCAGGTGGCTCAGTGGTAAAGAATCCACCTACCAATGCAGGAGATGTAATCTGATCCCTGGGTCAGGAAGATCCCCTGGAGGAGGAAATGGCAACCCACTCCAGTATTCTTGCCTGGGAAATCCCATGGACAGAGAGGCCTGCTGGGCTACCGTCCACAGGGTCAAAAAAAAGTCAGACATGACTGAAATGATTAAGCATGTACACACTCACAGGAAGAATTTAAGCACCTAGACTTCGAGTGGTTGCCACCTTTAGTTACGAGCCAAATGTACTTGTTTTATCTCTAGATGTGTTAGTTTTCATGAGAGTGTCACCCACAAGTGACAGCACTGCCCCCTCTGAACAAGTGTTGTCAGCTTCTCCTGAATCTGGAAAATTTCTGCAGCTCAGAATCTGCCGTCCCAGCAGGGCTGACAGTCTTGTCCTCCCCAGGCAGGAGGAGGTTTACTGCCTGACATTGGTACACCAGCCCTGGATTTTACCCAGGGTTCCAAACTGAATAACGCCTATGGTCTACTTGACACGTGCATTTGAGTGTGTAACAGGCTTCACAGGAACATCACAAACTTCACAGGAACCAGAAGTGGGTCTTTGATTTTGCACCTCTCCAAACCTGTTCAGTCTTCCTGGTCAGTACCTGGCACCATCCTCTCCTTAGACTGCTGAACCAAAACCACCAAATTCATCTCTAAAATTGAAAGTTGCTCAGTTGTGTCTGACTCTTGCAGCCCCATGGAGTGTAGCTTGCTAGGCTCCTCTGTCCATGGGGTTTCCCAGGCGAGAATACTGGGGTGGGTAGCCTCTCCCTTCTCCAGGGGATCTTCCCGACCCAAGGATTGAACCTGGGACTTCTGCATTGCGGGCAGATTCTTTACTATCTGATTCAGTCCTGCCCTGTCCACTGCCCCACCTCTGTGGCCAGGACCAGTCCAAGCCAGCGCCTCTTGAGGACACCTGCAATGTCTCCTATTTTCCTGGCTCCGACTTGGGCTACCATAATCCCTTCTGTACCCAGCAACCAAAGTCATCTTTATTTAAAAAAAAGAAAATAAAAACAACCAGAGAAGTATATCCATGCACAAACCCTCCAAGTGCTTCCGGTGCACAAAGAACACAACCCATGAGCCCCTGGCTTCACCTGTCCCATGTCACCTCCCCCAGGACGCCCCTCCTCCAGTCCACCAGGGATAAAGTCAAGGCTGATTCCCTGTTCCCCCTGCCTGGACAGCTCCTTCCCCAACCTTGTTACATTTCAGCCACTTGTCACCACCTAGGAAGGCCTTTTCTGATCACCTGATTATTTTAAGTATTGCTGTGCCACTCTGAATCCTACCACCTGCGAATAAAACATCGCAATAACATGTTCTTTACTCTGTCACCTTCTTTTCTTTATGGCATATAGTATCAGGTAAGATGTCTTAATATATTTATTTTTAACACTTCTAATATTCTTTAAATATAGATTTATCTATAAAGACCTTTAGGGTTTTGCTCAAACGTCACTGCCTTGATGAGCTATCTTCCGGCCACACTATCCAACATTTTAACCCCCCTCACATGTCCTATAGCCGTGCTCTGCTTTATTTTTGTCTCCTGACAGTGTATCCAGTAGCAAGCAAGAGATTCTCTTCTATGTCTCTTGCATCATCTTCTCCATTACAGTGAAAACGCCCTGTGTGTTGTTGATAGCTGCATCTGCAGTGCCTAAAACAGGGCCTGCCATAGAGTGGGCTTTCACTAGAAAAATTTTGAGTAAGAAACTTAAAATATCTTCCATTGGAATATAAGCTCCATAGGACAGAGACCTCTAGAGTGTTCTTTGTGATAATCCCAGGGCCTAAAACAGTGTGTGGCCCATGGAGGGATTCTGCAGCTAGAGCAAGACATGGAAAAGCTTCATGAATTGAGGAGTTGAAAGATGGAGAAAGTCTGATGAGAAAGGGAGGTGAGGGTGGAGCTAGGGAGAAGGTAGGTAAGAAATGAGTCAGTTGATAGACGCTACAGAGAGAACCAAGTCCATTCCACTTTCTATTTAACTAGGTGGTGGGTCAAATGGAATGAATGTGAAGGGAAGGGAAATCAGGGATGAAAGTGTTACTCTTTGTTTTCTTTTCAAAATCGGAGAGAAACTAGATGGAGGGGGAGCAAAAATACATTACGAAATTCACCAGTACAAAATAGGAATAATTAATTAATTTGCCTTATTTAAAAGAGTATTTCTTGCTTGAATGTATGCATATGCATGAGAAGCTGATTCTGTATACAAGTCAGAAGGGAAAATAAAACACAAATAGTGTAGTGTTAGTCGCTCAGTTGTGTCCGACTCTTTGCAGCCCCAAGGACTGTAGCCTGCCAGACTCCTCTGTCCACTGAGCTCTCCAGGCAAGAATACTAGAGTGGGTTGCCATTTCCTTCTCCAGGGGATCTTCCCGACCCAGGGATGGAACCTGTGTCTCCTGCATTAGTAGGCAGACTCTTTACCACTGAGCCATCAAGGAAGCCCAAAATGCAAATGCCAGGTGGTAAAAAATCCAATTTTACAGAACGTAAGGACATCAAAACAGTGTCCTAAGTATCAGGGCTTCAGCATACCTGTGCTTTCCCATACCGAGCTCCTGGACTCTGAGGGTACTTGTGAACCAGTTCTTCAAATGCATTCACCGCTTCCTCAATTTTCCCCTGTTAGGAAGAGGCAATTACATACATAGAATAAATTCAAATGCATAATATAGTTATTTAATAGTCACCAAGTAAATTTTGTTAAAATTTTCCAGACTCCCTTCTGAGTTTATAGTTAACAGTCTTCTGTCTTAAGATTTTAAATAATTAACTGCATGATGGAAAACATAAAACTAGAAATGAACATAAATAGACTTTATTTTTTAAAAGGCAGATACCTGACTAATGATGTACTACGAGTCTTTGTTAAAGAAATGGCATTTTCTCTCTGCATGTATAGTTCCTACATTCAATCTTTAAAAGATATTTAGGACTTAAGCTGGGGGAGGAATATTCCTGGCAGTTAGAATGTCTGCAGTGAGAAGGGCAGTCTCAGTGGGGAATAAGCATATGAGATGAGAGGGCCACCTGGCCTCGGAAACTGTCACCCACTGAGCATCAGGGCTGACTATGCTCAGCTGGTGCTGTAAGTGCCTCACTGCCTCCAGGTCATAGGACCCCTCCCAAAGCCCATGTGGGTCCTTAGAAGCCAGTTGGAGCACCTGTGATGGGTCTCTGACCACCACTGTGCAAAGAGACACACAGAATGTGCAACAGGTAAGCTTGCCTAGGGTCTCAGCATGGGGGTGAGGAGTCCCACCCACCCTGGCCCCGGCCTCAGTCCATCCACAGTGAGAAACACACGTCTCCTGATGTTCTACTGGAAGGCAGCACATCAGGATGTTGGAACCATGAGATGGAGACAGAGTTTCTGAGTTGAACTTTACCAGACCCTTCAGCCATCTATCCATAAATCCATTCTTTCCTTGTATAAATGTGAGCTCACTGTGCTTTGTATGTCATTACCTCCACCGAGTGAGTTTTCACAACAACAAAGTTCATCCCATAAATGTGGTTGGGCTCAGCAAACCATGTAGTGCTACTAGATTGTTACTGACACCTACTTCTCAATAACTTGGCTTAATAGAACCAGGCAACATCTAAGTCCCTTAAAATCATGGAAGAAGGTTTTTTTTTACTTCCTGTCACATGCTCATCAGTGATACTGAGGGTTTAGCTAGAATGTGGGCTCCACCACTTAGGAGACGTGGGACTTCTGGCAAATTACTTGACTTTGCCTTAATACACCTCATCTGTGAAATGGGGACAATGAGTGTACTTGACTACCTTGGGGGTTGCTGTGAAGGCCAAATCTGACAACATCCATAAAGTACTTAGAGCTGCTGCTGAGACCATGGACACTATTGAAAATTTGTTAGCTATTACTACTACTACTGTTGTGGTGTGGGGAGGATATGAGAGCCAGCACAGAATGAAATGTGTCCCAGGTAAGTCTCTTACCTGATGGACAGATTAATGCAAAGACAATGAGGATTTGAAGGCTGAGATAAATCATGTCCGTAACTTATTCTCTAAGTTAACTGTCAGAAACAATTGTATGGCTATTTAAAATATGTCTTGCCTCTCAAAAAAAAAAAAAAAAATGTCATGCCTCTCACAATATTGATTTTTTTAAAGGCTCTATTCTTTAGAACAGTTTTAGGTTTGCAGCAAAATTGAGAGGAAAGCATAGAGATCTCCCATGTACCCCCTATGCCTACTCATGCCCTGACTCCCCCATAATCCACATCCTGACTCAGCACAGCGGGACATTTGTTGGGATTGATGAGCCTTCAATGAAATGAAAATCACCCAAAGTCCATAATTTACATTTGGGTTCACTCTTAGTGTTGTACATTCTACAGGTTTGAACAAATGTATGACAGGTATCCAACGTTTTTACTGTCTCCATAGTTTTGCATTTTCAGAAAGTCATATAGTTTGAATCAAATAGTATGTAGCCTATTCAGATTAGCTTCTTTCACTTAGTAATATGTGTTTAAGCTTCCTCCTTATCTTTTCATCCCTATCTTTTCAAGGAGATCAAATCAGTCAATCCTAAAGGAAATCAGTCCTGAATATTCATTGGAAGGACTGATGCTCAAGCTGAAGCTCCAATACTTTGGCCACCTAATGCAAAGAGCTGAATCATTGGAAAAGACCCTGATGCTGGGAAAGATTGAAGGCAGGAGGAGAAGGGGACGACAGAGGATGAGGTGGTTGGATGGCATCACTGACTCAATGGACATGAGGTTGAGGAAGCTCTGGAAGATGGTGATGGAGAGTGAAGCCTGGCGTGCTGCAGTCCACAGGGTCGCAGAGAGTCCGACCCAACTGAGCAACTGAACAACAATTATCTTTCCGTGGCTTGATAGCTATTTCTTTTTAGTGCTGAATCAGATTTCATTGTCTAGGTGTATCACAGTTATCTATCTGATCACTTACCAAAGGTACACCTCAGTTGCTTTCAAGTTTTGGCAACTATTGAACTATTGCTATAAACATCTACGTGCAGGTTTTCAGGAGAACGTAAATTTTCATCTCCTTTGGATAAACACCAAGGAATGAGATTTCTAGATTGTATGCCAAGAGTAGGCTTAGTTTTGTATGAAACCATCAAACTGTCTTCCGAGGTGGCTGTACCATTTCACATTCCCACCAGCAACGGATGAGGGTTTCCAGGGCTCCCCAGGGTCATCAGCACGTGGTGTTGTCAGTGATCCAGTGACAGTGGCCTTTCTAAGGGTGTACTAATAGTGTCATCCTGTTTTAGATTGCATTCCATAACATATGAGGTGAAGCATCTTTTCACATGCTCATCTGCCATCTGAATATCTTCTTGGGTGAATTGTCTTTGAAGGTCTTTGGCCCGTTTTAAAAATCGTGTTGTTTATTTTTTATCATTGAATTTTAAAATTGCTCTGTGTGTTTTGGATAACAACTTCTAAAACCACTACTTTATTTCTTCCATGAATGGTTTTAAGGGATGAAGAATTCAAAATAAATATCTTTTTCTGAGTAACTGTCTTCTAACTACCTTGTATGAGTTTTCTGTGGCAGCTGTAATAAATGGCCACAAACTCGGTGGCTTAAAACAACAGAAATTCATTCTTGCACCGTCTGGAGAATGGACTGGAATCCAGATGTGGGCAGGACCATTCTTCATCCAGAGGCTGTAGGGGGGAATCTATTCCTGCCTCCTGACAGCATTTCTTTTCTTGTAAAATATGTATCTATCTATTTAGCTGTGCACGTGGTTTCTTTGATCTTCATTGTGGCATGCGGGATTTTTAGCTGCAGCATGTGGGACCTGACCAGGGATTGAACTCAGGCCCCCTGCATTGGAAGTGTGGAGTCTTTAGTCGCTGGGCCACCAGGGACAGCATTTCTTCACTGGTGGACACGTGACTCTCGTCTCCACTTTGTCTTCTCTCTGTCTTCTGTTCTGTCTATATCAGGTTTCCCTCGGCCTCTCTCTTACATGGGAGTGAATTTAGGGTCCAACTAGATAACCCAGGATAGTCCCCTGTCTTAGACCCTTTAATCCTATCTGCAAAGACCCTTTCTCCAAACACAGTTCAAGGGATTAGAACATGGATATCTTTGGGTGGGGGGGAACAATTTTCAGCCTATCACATGCCTTACACAACTTAAATTGCAAATTTGGGAGCTATTTTTGTGGAAATCATGCTAAATGCACCATCTCCAGATTTAAAGCATAGGATTAACAATATTCATAACAAGTCTGCTTAAGTATTTTTCCAGCTAACACTCCCTTAGTTGGCTATCAAGGTTATATAAATAATGGAACACACTGGCTCTGTTCTAGGCATCTCTGGATTCCTTCACACAGATGCTCCTTGCCTTTCCTAAGGGACCATCAGCCCTGCCCTCCCCTCAGCTCGCAAAGGAAATGTGTTTGCTGTTAGTCTGAAAAAAATTTCCCTTCTCCAGGTTCTTACTGGAGAATAAAGCTCCTGACATCATTACACAATTCTTAATAAACTCAACTACAAGATAGAATGCTCATGAAGACTTGCCTAAAAATCATCTGTTATTCAACACAGCTTATATATGATCCTAGGACCAAGATCATTCACTGGAGAGACCAGTACTTGCCCCTGTCACCTCACCTCCAGCTTCTGTTTTGGCGTAAGGCCAGTGGGCTCCCTTGCAGGACATTAAGACATAGCCCATAGAGGTCAGTTAGGATCCATGAGTGTACTATAAATTTACTAGTTTTTGTTTTGTAATTAATGAACATTTTGGAAGATACATGTTGCAGATATATAAAAATTGTTTCTCCCTGAATTCTATTCATTAAGTTTAGAATTCATCCCTGAGGTGGATTCATTGAGATTTTCTATTTCTCTTAATTACTTCTCCACTGACTCACTGGCATCTTCTAAAAGAAAAGAGTTGATGAGGCCCTACTGTACAGCACAGGGAACTATGCTTAGTATTTTGCAATAACTTATAAGGGAAAAGCCAGCAAATTTGGAAAACTCAGCAGTGGCCACAGGACTGGAAAAGGTCCATTTTCATTCCAATCCCAAAGAAAGGCAATGCCAAAGAATGCTCAAACTACCGCACAATTGCACTCATCTCACGCTAGTAAAGTAATGCTGAAAATTCTCCAAGCCAGGCTTCAAAAATATGTGAACCATGAACTTCCTGATGTTCAAGCTGGTTTTAGAAAAGGCAGAGGAATCAGAGATCAAATTGCCAACATCCTCAGGATCATCGAAAAAGCAAGAGAGTTCCAGAAAAACATCTATTTCTGCTTTATTGACTATGCCAAAGCTTTTGACTGTGTGGATCACAAGAAACTGTGGAAAATTCTGAAAGAGATGGGAGTACCAGACCACCTGACCTGCCTCTTGAGAAATCTGTATGCAGGTCAGGAAGCAACAGTTAGAACTGGACATGGAACAACAGACTGGTTCCAAATAGGAAAAGGAGTACGTCAAGGCTGTATATTGTCACCCTGCTTATTTAACTTCTATGCAGAGTACATCACGAGAAACGCTGGACTGGAAGAAACACAAGCTGGAATCAAGATTGCCGGGAGAAATATCAATAACCTCAGATAGATATGCAGATGACACCACCCTTATGGCAGAAAGTGAAGAGGAGCTAAAAGGCCTCTTGATGAAAGTGAAAGAGGAGAGTGAAAAAGTTGGCTTAAAGCTCAACATTCAGAAAATGAAGATCATGGCATCCAGTCCCATCACTTCATGGGAAATAGATGGGGAAACAGTGTCAGACTTTATTTTTAGGGGCTCCAAAATCACTGCAGATGGTGATTGCAGTCATGAAATTAAAAGATGCTTACTCCTTGGAAGAAAAGTTATGACCAACCTAGACAGCATATTCAAAAGCAGAGACATTACTTTGCTGACTAAGGTCCGTCTAGTCAAGGCTATGGTTTTTCCTGTGGTCATGTATGGATGTGAGAGTTGGACTGTGAAGAAGGCTGAGCGCCAAAGAATTGATGCTTTTGAACTGTGGTGTTGGAGAAGACTCTTGAGAGTCCCTTGGACTGCAAGGAGATCCAACCAGTCCATTCTGAAGGAGATCAGTGCTGGGATTTCTTTGGAAGGAATGATGCTAAAGCTGAAACTCCAGTACTTTGGCCACCTCATGGGAAGAGTTGACTCATTGGAAAAGACTCTGATGCTGGGAGGGATTGGGGGCAGGAGGAGAAGGGGACGACCCAGGATGAGATGGCTGGATGGCATCACTGCCTCGATGGACGTGAGTCTGAGTGAACTCCGGGAGTTGGTGATGGACAGCGAGGCCTGGTGTGCTGCGATTCATGGGGTCGCAAAGAGTTGGACATGACTGAGCGACTGAACTGAACTGAACTGATAAGGGAAAACAATCTGAAAAAAATAGATATGCAAGTATTTACAACTGAAATGGGCTTCCCAAATGGCACAGTGGTAAAGAATACTCCTGCTAATGCAGGAGGCGAAGGAGACACAGATTTGATCCCTGGGTTGGGAAGATCCCCTGGAGGAGGAAATGGCAACCCACCCCAGGATTCTTGTCTGGAGAATCCCATGAACAGAGGAGCTTAGTGGGCTGTAGTCCACGGGGTCGCAGAGAGTGGGACATGCTGAGCACACATGTATAACTAAAACACTTTGCTATATACACAAAACCAAAACTATTGTAAATCAACTATACTTCAATCAAAATAAATAAATTAAAAAACCAAAAAGCATCAGCGGGTGTAATGTTAGGGAGGAGGCTGAGCTATCCATCACTGGGTCCTTGATGCATATCTACATCAGGACATTCTCTCTGGACTTGACACAGAGCAGCTCTTCTGAGGACCACTGTTCATCTGATGGTGTGATCCATGCCCCTGCCTTACTCAGCCCACAGTTGACATCATTCCTAGCCCCGTTTAGAGCCTCCAGTGTGAACTTCTCATGTGTTGAACTTTTGGCTTTATTAAGCTTTCTCTTCTTTTCATTTTTATGATTCCAACAAATGAATGAACATTTCAGTCTATCATTTCCAATCCTTTTTCTGGGGCATAAGGAGGAGTTTTAAACAATACATGTTATTTTTAAAAATCAATGATTGAAATATGATTTGTGCATTTTTGGAGGAAATAGAAAGTGACCTCACACGTTCATGTCACATAGTATCTGAAACAAGGGTGTGACCTGAGACAGGGCCTCCTCCGACCAGAGTATGCCTCAGGGCCACAGTGGTCCCAGGGGAGTCTGTTGCATTATTTGAAAACACCGGCTATAAAAACAACCCTGCTGCTGCTGCTAAGTCGCTTCAGTCGTGTCCGACTCTGTGCAACCCCATAGACGGCAGCCCACCAGGCTCCCCCGTCCCTGGGATTCTCAAGGCAAGAACACTGGAGTGGGTTGCCATTGCCTTCTCCAATGCATGAAAGTGAAAAGTGAAAGTGAAGTCGCTCAGTCATGTCCGACTCTTAGCGACCCCATGGACTGCAGTCTACCAGGCTCCTGCATCCATGGGATTTTCCAGGCAAGAGTACTGGAGTGGTAATTCCACTGATGATTCAGTTCATAGCACGGCTCCCTATTGTTTCAGAAGCAAGAATTGCCTCTGTAGCCACTTCTTCCTCTTTTATTTACCCTGTTACAGATCCACGGTGCTTCTTGAGGCTAGCATCATAATTTCTGAAAATAAGCAAGGGCCAGAGGAGAACACTCCATGAATTGTTCCAGCACTTTTATGTTTCACTGACTTACCTGCCCCTTGATAACTGAGTCCTTCTCTACCATTTATTATCATTACATAAAAATCCTTCTCTAAAGCTGTTCATTTATTCTTTATCCCTAAAATCACCTGTGAAATAGGTAGCCCCCCTCATTTTTCACTAAGGACATACAGCACAGAGAAAGTGGAGAATGCCAAACAGGGTGATAGGAAAAGAAGATTCCTGCCTCATTCCTAGTAAGAAATGCAAAATTTCAACAAAGAATAGCTGGCCTCATTTTACAAAGTTAAATGAGATAGACACAGAAATCATCCAATGTTAATTTAGTGAACAAAGACTTGGGCTGTAATATTCTCTGGAATTACTGCATTTGTATCGGCTGCTGATGAGGGTGAGCCAGGCTTCAGTTTGGGAACCTTGCCATTTGCTAGTTACAGACATCTTCATGCTTGTTTGGGACTTTTCCAAAAGATGTGTGGGAAGCACATTTTGGTCCCACTTCAGTGCCTAACTTGGATGTTTTTGTTGTTGTTTTTTACCTATGACAATCCCCTATTACTTTTTTTTTTCTTTTGCAGTCAATGTATCAATGTCTACTGATTAAAAACCACATTATAGGAAAACCAATGGTATTACACAAGGTATAAATTCAAGTACAGAACCAAGACAGATATTTTCACAAGAGACAAGTAGAGGCAAATCTTGGAGATCTTGTGGGTTTGGCTCCAGATTACCACAATAAAGCAAATACTGCAATAAAGCCAAGTCCCCATGAATATCTAACCTTTAAATGACTATCTTACATTTAAAGGTTATGTTTATATCACATCAGGCTTCCCTAGTGACTCAGATGGTAAAGAATCTGCCTGCAATACGGGAGACCTGGGTTCAGTTCCTGGGTTGGGAAGATCTCCTGGAGAAGTGAATGGCTACCTACTTCAGTATTCTGGCCTGGAGAATTCCATGGACAGAGGAGCCTGGCAGGCTATAGTCCATGGGGTCACAAAGAGCTGGACATGACTGAGCGACTTGTACTTTACATTATACCATGGTCTATCAAGTATGCAAGAGCATTAATGTCTAAAAAACAATGCACACATCTTAATTAAAAATACTTTATTGCTAAAAAATGTTGATCATCATCTGAGCCTTCAGTGAGTCATAATCTTTTGGCTGGTGGAGAGTTTGAAATTATTTTGAGAATTACCAAAATGTGACAGAGAGATATGAAGTGAGCAAATGAGGTTGGAAAAATGGCACTGATAGGCCTGTTTGACACAGGCCTGCCAAAAACCTTTAATTTGAAGAAAAGAATGCAATATCCATGAAGAACAATAAAGTGAAGCACAATAAAATGAGGTATGCCTATAGATGATTAAGTGAAGATGTCATTAAATACATTATAATAAATATTGGGCATGGTAATTAGATGACTATGACTGAGTTGGGAGAACAGATAACTTCAATCTTGTGTTAATTCCCTGTTTTCAAAAACTGTAATATCCAAGAACAAATGCAAATAAGGTTTTGAATTAACTGATGACAAAGCAAAACATAAAATAGTCACCCTGGGAATTAGAGCTATGTGAGTTTAACCCAGAGTGAGAAGAATTTTAAATCGAAAATCATTTCACCTAATAGTAACTATCCTAAGTACTAGACTAACTTATTGTTTCTTTTTTGCATCAAGGTGCTTTAAAATGAAAACCCTTACTTGTATGCTGCTTGGCAGTACTGATGCTTTTAAAAAAATCTCTTATCTCATTGTTCACTGTATAGTCACTAAGTTGTGTCTAATTTTTTTGTAATCCCTGTGGACTGCAGCACACCAGGCTTCACTGTCCATTGCCATCTCCCAAGAGCTTCCTCAAGATCATGTCCATTGAGTCAGTGGTGCCGCCCAACCGTCTTATCCACTGTCATCCCCTCTCCTCCTGCCCTCAGTCTTTCTCAGCTTTGGGGTCTTTCCCAACGTTCTTCCCATCAGGTGGCCAAAGTATTGGAGCTAAAGCATCAGTCCTTCCAGTGAATAGTCATGGGTAATTTCCTTTAGGATTGACTGGTTGGATCTCCTTGCAGTCCGAGGGACTCTCAAGAGTCTTCTCCAGCACCACAATTCAAAAGCATTAATTCTTTGGCCCTCAGCCTTCTTATGGTCCAGTTCTCACATCTATACATGACTACTGGAAAAACCACAGGTTTGACTAAATGGACTTTTGTCAGCAAAGTGATGTCTCTGCATTGTAATATGCTGTCCAGGTTTGTCATAGCTTTTCTTCCAAGGAGCAAGTGTCTTTTAATTTTGTGGCTATAGGCACCATCCACAATGATTTTGGAGCCCAAGAAAATAAAATGTCACTGCTTCCACTTTTTCCTCATCTATTTGCTTATCTTATTGGGTCTTTGTAAAAAATCAAGGAGGAAGTAAATACATATTATTCTCATCTTTTAATACAAGGAAACAGAGACTCAGAATGACCGACTGATTTCCCCAAGGCCACACAACTAGATGGTGATAGAAGTGGCTGACTCCCCAACTGGCTGGCCTGAAGATGAAGTTCTGTTTTTATCTGGCCATTACAGCTGCAGTTTTTCTTTGAGATTCACTCCCCGTGGAACGCTGATGTGCCTGGGGAAAAATCCACTCTGTTCAAAGGTTGTTTCCCTTACAGTGTTTTTTAAAAGCAAACCAAGGGTAATGCCTATGTTTATTTAACAATGAAACCATCGCACGTTTCTATGAAAAATAGACCATCGACCTACCCTTTTACGGAGTTTTTCTGCAGCATCAAGCTCAGCTTTAATAGTCTTATCAAATTTATTTAATAGTTTAGGCTTCTTTTTCTTCACTGAAAGAAAAAAGAGGTTTATAATTTTTATTTTATGTCTAGAAATAGTTACAGCAAATAGTGATTTATAAAAGTAGTAAGAAATCCAGGATTGGTCACAAGCCAATTGGAACTGGAGGAGCGGTTCCTAATTCAATTTCCTACAAGGCTCTCCCCACCCCCGGGTTGACCCAGCCAGTAAATGCCAAGCACAGGGACACAGCCTGGGCCCTTTAACCCATGTGCTCCAAGGTGTTCTTGGGATTCTGGATGAATACTGATATCCTGAAACTCTCAGGAGAGTGACCTAATTTCTGGAATGAAATGGTAGGTATGATTTCTGAACTCTTTTAATCAATTCCTTGGGTAAGTACCAAAGACCACTTACAAGCATCTTTGAACACCTATAGTGTTTCCAATCAGATAAAAGTAGGAAACTACTCTCAAAAGGATTCAAGTGAGCAGGATTTCTTAGTTGAGGATTCAAGACCATTCTGTTGCATCTAGGACCTAAATTCCACCATATTCCATACTTTAGCCAGAAGGGACCACCCCACAAATAAGCTTTGTGTCATTTCTGAGGCTAATTTCTCCAAGTAAAATGACTTATTCCTTTTCATTTGAAAAGGAAGGGGAGGGTGGGAAGAACTGGGAGAATGGCATTGACATACAGACACTACCATGTAAAACAGACAGCTAGTGGGAAGCGGCTAGAAAGTTCAGGGAGCTTAGCTTGGTGCTCTGTGATGGCCTAGAGGGATGGGATGGGGTGGGGAAGGAAGGCTGTACAGGGACAGGATATATTTATATATGTATAGCTGGTTCACTTTGTTGTACGGTAGAAACTAACATAACATTGTAAAGCAATTATATGCCAATAATAAAATTAAAAAAAAAAAAAGAAAAAGAAAAATGTACCCTGCCTTTAATAATCAGCTCAAAACCACATTCATTCCACATATCACCCATGCAAGCACTCTGTTCTTTTTTCTCTCCCTTTCTATGACACGACTGAAGTCCTCAGTACAATGCATACATCTTTTTTTGTGGTTCTTCTCCATATTATATGGGACTTTTATTATAATAACGTGTATACTTATCCTGGTCTCTTTCCAAACCATAAGACTGTAGCTTGCCAGGTTGCTCTGCCCAAGGGATTTTCCAGGCAAGAATACTGGAGTGGGCTGCTATTTCCTCCTCCAGAGGATCTTCCCAACCCAGGGATCAAACCCACATCTCTCACATTGGCAGGTGGATTCTTTATCACTGTGCCACTTGGGAAGCTATTTAGTTCAGTTCAGTCGCTCAGTCATATCTGACTGTTTGCGACCCCATGAATCGCAGCACACCAGGCCTCCCTGGCCATCTCCAACTCCTGGAGTTTACTCAAACTCATGTCCATTCAGTCAGTGATGCCATCCAGCCATCTCATCCTCTGTCGTCCCCTTTTCCTCCTGCCCCCAATCCCTCCCAGCATCAGGGTCTTTTCCAATGAGTCAACTCTTCGCATGAGGTGACCAAAGTATTGGAGTTTCAACTTTAGCATCAGTCCCTCCAATGAACACCCAGGACTGATCTCCTTTAGAATGAACTGGTTGGATCTCCTTGCAGTCCAAGGGACTCTCAAGAGTCTTCTCCAACACCACAGTTCAAAAGCATCAATTCTTCGGTGCTCAGCTTTCTTCACAGTCCAACTCTCACATACATACATGACCACTGGAAAAACCATAGCCTTGACTAGAGGGACATTTGTTGGCAAAGTAATGTCTCTGCTTTTCAATATGCTATCTAGGTTGGTCATAACTTTCCTTCCAAAGAGTAAGCGTCTTTTAATTTCATGGCTGCAGTCACCATCTGCAGTGATTTTGGAGCCCCCCAAAATAAAGTCTGACACTGTTTCCCCATCTATTTCCCATGAAGTGATGGGACCAGATGCCATGATCTTCGTTTTCTGAATGTTGAGCTCTAAGCCAACTTTTTTGCTCTCCTCTTTCACTTTGATCAAGAGGCTTTTTAGTTCCTGTTCACTTTCTGCCATAAGGGTGGTGTCATCTGCCTATCTGAGGTTATTGATATTTCTCCCGGCAATCTTGATTCCAGCTTGTGCTTCTTCCAGCCCAGTGTTTCTCATGATGTACTCTGCATAGAAGTTAAATAAGCAGGGTGACAATATACAGCCTTGATGTACTCCTTTTCCTATTTGGAACCAGTCTGTTGTTCCATGTCCAGTTCTAACTGTTGCTTCCTGACCTGCATATAGGTTTCTCAAGAGGCAGGTCAGGTGGTCTGGTACTCCCATCTCTCTCAGAATTTTCCAGTTTATTGTGATCCACACAGTCAAAGGCTTTGGCGTAGTCAATAAAGCAGAAATAGATGTTTTTCTGGAACTCTCTTGTTTTTTTGATGATCCAGTGGATGTTGGCAATTTGACCTCTGGTTCCTCTGCCTTTTCTAAAACCAGCTGAACATCTGGAAGCTATTACTCACTCATAAATCTTGACTTGGGAATATGAGCCATATTTCCAAGCACCCCACACTCCAGGTTAACCATCAAATCGTCCCAGTGGCCATAGCCACTGCGAATGCTTCCAGATCATTTTCTGCCCAGTCCCACCCTGTGAGTAAGTTACCCTGTAATAAATGGATCCATTGATTACACGGAGACTCCTGCATTATTTTTCAGTCTCGAAATGCCTTCTCAGTTCAGTGGGCACTTTCTGTTCCATCTGTCCTCCAACATCTCCCCTCTCCCAGTCGAATGGTTTCCAAAAGGAGGGAAGTTTCCTAAAAACCTTAGCCTCCTGCCTCTCCCCACAGGGAAAATGGTGTGACTTATCTGATTACTGAGCTTGGGGGAAGCGACAAGCTTGTGTGGCTCAGCCCCACCCCTTCCCTTCCTCTAGCACATAAACCTTTATTGTGCTGGGCTGGTAGCACATGCTCCAGGGAGGGGAAACACATGGCAGAACTAGGGCTGCTGCGTGATGCCTGGAGCGAGTGGATATATCCAGTTCTGGGGTTCAAGATTACGACACCTGTTACTCCTGCTCCTTTAAGTCCTTTCTTCAATTCGGCTTTCATCAGTAATAAGGCTGACACTTTGATCACTGATTCCTTTCATTCCTTGTAACATATATTTTAAATTTCTATTGGAGTATAGTTGATTTACAATGTTGTATTAGTTTCAGGTGTACCTCAAAGTGCATCAGTTATACGTATAAATATATACACTACTTTTAAGATTCTTTTCCCATACAAGCCATTGCAGAGTACTGAGTAGAGTTCCCTGTGCTACACAGTAGGCTCTCATTAGTTATCTATTTTATTTATAAATAACTAATAAGAAATAATTGACACAGTGTGCACATGTCAATCCCAGTATCCCAGCTTATCCCTCCCCCTTTTCATCTTGATAACCATAAGTCTGTTTCCTACATCTGTGACTCTGCTTCTATTTTGTAAATAAGTTCACTTGTACCTTTTTTTTTAAGATTCCACATATAAGCAATATCAGATATTTGTCTTTCTGTGTCTGTCTGACTTGCTTCACTTAGTATGACAATCTCTAGGTCTATCTATGATGTTTCAAATGGCATTATTTTGTTCTTTTTCATGACTGTAATATTCCATTATATATAACTCCTAGGCATATACCCAAAGAAAACCAGAGTTCCAAAAGATACATGCACCCTGATATTCACTGTAGCACAATTTATAATAGTCAAAATATGGAAGCAACCCTAAATGTCTATCAACAGAGGAATGGATAAGGAAGATTTGGCACATGTATCATTCCTTCTATATTTTTTAAAGTTGCTATCCTTTTTAATGTTTATTCTACCTTTCTCTTCTCCTCTCCCCAAACCCTGAGGTTCCCTGTTGCTGAAAAATATGTCTAAGGCAGAGACTGTAAAATAGTGGCCACTGGGAACTTTCAATGACATATCATGCTATGTGAGGATTCATGTTGAGGACACGGGAAATGAGTTGACACTTGACTGAGATGGGGATTTATACGTGTTGGGAGTTATTGTCATATCACCCACCAGTGATCTATGTCTCTCAATTGCTCACTTTGGTTTTGTAGAAGTGTTGGTCAGCAGAATGACAGCAGGACCAGGAAAACCTGGTGTGCAGAGGGTTTAACTGCAGGCATCAGCACTTTTTCCAAGTACGTCACCCATGTTGTACAGTTAAAGTTAACACGAAGCTTACTCATTATGGGGGGAAGATACTATTGGCAGCTTAGGACAGCCAAAAGAGTTAACAGTAAAATATGCATACTACTACTACTAAGTCACTTCAGTCGTGTCCAACTCTGTGCGATCCCATAGACGGCAGCCCACCAGGCTCCCCTGTCCCTGGGATTCTCCAGGCAAGAACACTGGAGTGGGTTGCCATTTCCTTTTCCAGTTTTCCTTTAAAAAAATATGCATACATGCTACCATATATAAAACAGATGACCAATGGAAATTTGCTGTGTGACTCAGGGAACTCAAACTGGGGCTTTGTAACAACCTAAAGGCATAGAAACGGGTGGGAGGTGGGAGGGAGGTTCAAGAGGGAGAGGACATATGTACACCTATATCTTATTCATGTTGATGTATGTCAGAAATCAATATTGTAAAGCGATTTTCCTTCAATTAAAAATAAATAGATAAAAAATTAATTTAAAATGTTTGTTAAATAGCCATACTATACTCAGTGTCAAAATATTTCAATATATCACAAAAAAATAGAACATTAAGAATCTCAAAGCACTTGTTACCAAGAGAAATCACTTTGACCCATCTTTTCCTATACCCTCTTCTTGAGTAGCTGCTAATATTGCTCCTCCCTCTGAAATTTGAGTTTATTTCTATCATGAATATGTTTAAGCATATAAAAACCTAAGGCAATCTTCCCAATTGTGAAACAAAACAAAACAACCACAGACAGATCTGCTCCTTCTTGTTCTGGGAAGCACGCTGGTCTCACTACAGAAACAGCAGTGGATTCTCAGGGTTTGTGATGGGACAGGGCAGACTCTCCCAGGCTTTTGGGGTCTTGGTGTTCTTGTTGACAAATAAGTGACTTGGGCTGGGTCTCTTCAGGTCTCTTTGAACAAATCTTGCACTTCTAATTTCCAGTTGATTTAAACCATGTCAACTATCTTTCAAGCAGACCTAGAAGTATTGAGCCGGGTTGTTCATTTTGCTAAATCTGGGTTTTTAAACGGTTTGTGACTTTCCTGGCAGCTTAGATGGTAAAGAGTCTCTCTGCAATGCGGGAGACCTGGGTTCGATGCCTGGGTTGGGAAGATCCCCTGGAGAAGGAAATGGCAAACCCACTCCAGTATTCTTGCCTGGAGAATCCCATGGATAGAGGAGCCTGGTGGGCTCCAGTCCATGGGGTCGCAAAGAGTTGGATATGACTGAGCGACTAAGCACAGCATAAAATCGTTTAGGAAGCAGCTGTCTATAAAGTTTTACTAAACTTCATACTTTTTAGTGGGGTAAGGGGCAGGGGAGGTCATTGCCATTACAAGTCTTTTATCCTTTTCTAAAACCATAAAGAAGGGAAAAAAAAACACAAAACGACCAGTTGCATTTCAAATCCTAACTTTCCTTACTGTGGTTGAAACATTAAGAGCAAATGAAATGAAAAAGAAGAAACGTTAAAAATATAATTAAAGGCACAAAAAAAGACTAACAGTACACATGTAGATTATATTAAAATTAAATGCTGACTCCCTTTCCATTCCACTTGGTCTATGGAAGAAGGTGTTTTCCTACTATGGTATGTGAGGAGACCACAGTCTTACTGGGGAGAAAGCTGTAAACAGATAATGAATGCTTAGAGGAATGAGGATATTTATAAGGGTGAACTGGACAGAGGAGCCTGGTGGGCTGCAGTCCATGAGGTCGCTAAGAGTCAGACATGACTGAGTGACTTCCCTTTCAATTTTCACTTTCATGCATTGGAGAAGGAAATGGCAACCCACTCTAGTGTTCTTGCCTGGAGAATCCCAGAGACGGGGGAGCCTGGTGGGCTTCCGTCTATGGGGTCGCACAGAGTTGGACACGACTGAAGTGACTTAGTAGCAGCAGCAGCAGGAATGGTGCTAAGTTTTTTGTGAGCCAGCAGAGAAAGCTTTCTGCAGAAATGGAGAATTAAAGTACATATGCAAGTAGATGCAGCATTCTGGGCAGAGGAAAGAGTATTTATTTTGTAAACCAATTACAAGTTTGGGAAGTTGTATTTTCACCATTATTTTTCTTGTAAGTCAAAGGCTAAAAATCTCCTCCTTGCATGCTAGGATTTGGTGCAATATCCATGTTGTTGTTCAGTCGCTAAGTTATGTCTGACTCTTTGAACAAAACATGGTCCACTGGAGACGGGAATGGCAAACCACTTCAGTATTTCTTGCCTTGAGAATCCCATGAACAGTATGAAAAGGCAAAAAGATATGACACTGAAAGATGAACCCCTGGATCAGCAGGTGCCCAATATTCTACTGGGGTAGAGTAGAGAAACAGCAATATACATGAATGTTCTTATAATGGGAATCTGGGCTTTTCCAGAATTTCCTAACAGTAGAGATCTTCCTCAGGGACCCCAGACATGGTCTTGCCTTCCCCTCAAATCCAGAAATGTAGCCTTAGTGACACAGAGCCTGCTTTCAGAGCAAGAAGAGCCCTGAAACGCATGTTTGGGGTGTTTCAGTTTTGTAGAGAGAAAATTCCACTCCAACTCTAAGAAGTGCACAGCTAGAATGAGCCTTTGGAAACCATGCGAGACAAAACGCAGAGAGCTGTAGCCCCGCTCCACCCAGATGGGGGATGTGGATTGGTTCCCACGCTGATGGCCAAAGTGTCTGCTCGTCCGGGAGCTGCCATCTGCTTTTGATACAGTGTTGTCCTGCTGATTAAGGCCCTTAATTTAATGTCACTCTGAAAAAGAGAGAGGGTAAGAGCTTCTCCCACCAACTCAAGACCCATCTGAAAGGCTGCATTTGGTCAAGAAAAATACATCCATCCTGAAATAACTATAATTGTGTCCTAGAACCTTTACTGCCTTTCACAAATTGACTCTTGGTGGTGGTTTAGTTGCTAAGTCTTGTCCAACTCCATGGACTGTAGCCCTCAAGGCTCCTCTGTCCATGGGATTCTCTAGACAAGAATACTGGAGTGAACTGCCATTCCCTTCTCCAGGGGATCTTCCCGACCCAGGGATCAAACTTGAGTCTCTTGCATTGGCATGCAGACTCTTTACCACTGAGCCAGCAGGGAAGCCACACACTGACTCCTAGTCACTCTGTTTTCACCTCCTCTTACTCTACCTGTAAAGCAGTTTATATTCCTTTTACACAGACTATCAAAGTTCACATAAATTTTTGACACCTCCAAGATTTTTCTCATGATTTTTTGATGGTTTGAGCTGGAAAACCCTTCCCTCTACTCCCAAAGAATACTCTGCTTCAACTTTGGGGACCCAGTTTAAATGCTATTTCCTCTATCAAGTCATCTAAAAATATATTCATAAAGTACACACACACACACACCCTTTCTCTTCTGTGCTCATATAACACTTTATTTCTGTAAATAGTAAAGTTTCAGGCTGTGTTTAAGTTGGCCATATGGTTATGTATAATGTACACTCACTTCCCCACACCACCCCCACCCAGCTGGATTGTTTATTTTTGTAAGGAAAGAACTGTGTCTTCCTCATAATTTATTTCCAGCACAGCACATGGCCAGTCCCACATAAAGTCTTCAACAAACATTTCTGAACATATATAGATACACACACGTATGAATAAATCAAGATAGTCCATGAAATCTTGCCATTTGTGACAATATAGATGGACCTAGAGAACACAACACTAAGTGAAATAAGTCAGATACAGAAGGACAAATACTGTGTGATTTCACTTATAGGTGGAATCTAAAAAACGAAACAAAGGAACAAACAAAATCAGAAACAGATTCATAGATACAGAGAACAAACTGGTGGTTGACAGAGGGGCAAAGGGTGGGAAGATGGGTGAAAAAGGGAGAGAAGAGTAAGCGGCCAAACTTCCATCTCTGAAATAAATTAGTAACAGGGATGGCATGTCACATAGGGAATACCATCAATAGTATTATAACAACTTGGTATGGCATGTCACATAGGGAATACAATCAATAATATTGTAACAACTTGCTATGATGACAGGTGGTAACTAGACTTGCTGATCATTTCATCATGTATAAAAAATACCAAATCACTATGGTGCACACCTGAATGCAATTTATACATTAACTATATAGCTCAATAAAAAGGGATATTCCAGAAGTGGACAGGATAATGTCAATTTGTAACTTGGGCATATTGGCTATTTCCTGAATCGCAGGTGTATTCTTTACCACTGAGCCACTGGGGAAGCCTCATATTGGCTATTTAAAAGCCAATCAGAAAATTCCAAGCACTCAAGATGGAGAATGGGTTTCCCTGGTGGCTCAGTGGTAAAGAATCTGCCTGCAATGCAGGAGCTGTAGGAGATGCAGGTTCGATCCCTGGGTTGGGAAGATGCCCTGGGGGAGGGCATGGCAACCCACTCCAGTATTCTTGCCTGAAGAATCCCATGGACAGAGGAGTATGGTGGGCTACAGCCCATAGGGTCACAAAGATTCAGACACAACGGAAGCAACTCAGAACACACAAGATGGAGAATAAATTAAGAATAAAAGTACCTGGCTTTATAAAGAGTTCAAAAAGTGTCAAAAAACAAGTAAAGAGGGGACACAGAAGGAAGGTATGAGACAGACCCAATGTATGTGCAAGACAAACCCCACTGCAGATTTTATAGAGAATACCAATATTTACTTATTTTATTTTAGTTATTCTGTGTATTTAGAATTTAGAACATAATGGCAGAATACTAGACACAACTAACTAGTAAGCTCTTAGACTGAAAAGTTCAGCCGATTTTAGTAGAACATACAAACTTCACTAAGCAGCTTGCTTTTATGTTCTGAGTCACTGCTTAATGCCTTGTCAAATTACTTGCTGATAATGGTAGCTGAGATTCACGGATCACTTACTCTGCTAGACATGGGCAACTAACCCAGGCTGTACAAACTGTCAACAGTAGGAGCCAAGACTGGAGTCTGGGGTTGTCTTGATTCCACTGTCTACGCTTTTGACTCTTTTGTTGTCAACCTGGCGTCTAACCCCAAAGTTAAGAAAACCAGGGTGTTCAGCACGCTTGGAGAGTGATGACAGAGTGAAATCAAGTATTAGTGTAAACTATTATGCTGTGTAAGGAAGTAGCTGAATTTTGTACCATTTGTCTCAGAGGATAAAGGCAGTGAAATAATCAGTGATTTTCCTTCATCTTGTGTCTCAAAGACTGAGCATGTTCACATTACTCAGAGAACACCTGGCCAAGCCAGAAGGTCACGGGGAATGGAATCTGGAGGCCAGGGTGTGAGCCTCAGTTCTGCCTTTTTTAGACAACTTGCTTGGTCTCAATTCCATGAAATGGGAATAACGTCCGACTCCCCTACCTGCCAACCATAAAGGAACATAAAACATCATAAATGTTCCTCATGGCTCCCATCTACAATACCTTTTTTCATTTCCTTTAAAATACTGCTCTTTAAATGGGAGATTTGTAGGACCTACCTTATTAGAAAAATGTTTGAGGAATTAATTTTTTTAAGATAAAGATTTGCTCTACAGTCACACATTTCCTTGTCAGAGATTTTGGGCAAGTAATAATTTTGCCTGAAAAAATTAAGTGTGTATTTCCTGGGTCAACAAAGGACAAGTAATTACAGCTCAACTATACTTTCTTCGGCTTCCCAGGTGGCCCTGTGGTAAAGAATCCACCTGCCAATGCAGGAGATGCAGCTTTAATCCCTGGGTCGGGAAGACTCCCTGGGGGAGGAAATGGCAACTCACTCCAGTATTCTTGCCCAGCGAAAATCAATGGACAGAGGTGCCTGGCGGGCTACAGTCCACAAAGAGTTGGACATGACTCAGCGACTAAACAACAACAACAAATACTTGCCTTGCTTCCTAAAGCCTCCTAAGTGTTTTCAAGTAGGACTACGTAAAATATATAGGTATCCAAAGGTGGAATTGAATGAAAAACAATCTAAAATGCAAAATAATTTAAGGGAAGGAGAAGTAAACCCAAAGTAAGACACTGAAGAAAAATGTGTTCTTTATCTGAGATGCAGCTCGAAGCTGAAATAATCATGTAATGCTTTATTGCAGTATTATTCATGTTAATTAGTTCAACCAAGACAGACTCCACAGCACGTTTTAATCTTCTTATAATTGGGAGTTAATTTTGCTTTTCTCTCAAAAATCAATGATGGATTTCCATATAAGAAGAGAAATCTCTACTCTAAATTTGTCTGGCAGTGAGGAGATCTATAAATTAAGGCATGCGACACAAAAGACGACAATAGAGCAAAGCATTCAAGAACTCAAGAGTCCAGCAAAGCATTCAAGAATTCAAAAATCCGGGAATTTTGATGAAATTCCTCCTGCTGGGTACAAGGAAAGCAAGCCCATACCTACCAGTGTCCTTCCCAGACACCTGCAGGGGATGAAGGTGGGACCCTCAGTTCTTTTCTCTTTCACTTAAAAATGGGAATTGTGCAAGGTATTCTATTGCTAGGCTTCACACTGGGGTCTGAAATAGTCTGCTTTCATATCAAGAGGGGGTCACGTTACTTGCTGTTGAGAAACTCAATCAGCAGACAGCCGTGGAAGTGTTTCTGAAGGGAGTCTTTGTATCATCACTGTGAAAAAGGAAAATTACTGTTTGATCCAAAAAGAGCCTCATCTGAGCACACTTCCTCTAATGTGCTGTATCTACCTTGCAGGTGCATAGTACAGGGAGAAGATGTAAATCCTGGCAGCTCAGGGCAGAGGGGCTTACCTGCTAGCCTAGAGGAAAGTGGACGCTTCCTCTGCCTTCTATGTGCTGTGCTTAGTCGTTCAGTCATGCCCAGACTCTTTGCTATCCCATGGACTATAGCCCACCAGGCTCCTCTATCCATGGCATTTCCCAGGCAAGAATACTGCAGTGAGTTTCCACGCCCTCCTCCAGAAGATCTTCCCAATCCAGGGATCAAACCCAGGTCTCTCGGATTGCAGGCAGATCCTTTACTGTCTGAACCACCAGGGAAGCCCAAAATTAAGAAATAATGGGCTTTTGTTCTAAGAATTAAATATCAACTACATGCCAGCAGGAGTTCAATATTCAAAGCTCAAACCAAACAGTTAACATAAATGTTTTTCAGCTGACAGACACTAATACAACACATAAACATATAAAGGGCAGTTATTTTCAGTCTGCCTCTTGTATTGAAATAATGTGGGATTCAGCTGGGAGCAGTCAATGGCTCCAGAAAGTATTCTGGCTTATTAAATAGAGTCTGTTGTCTCCCCAGAGGGTTGTTTTAATAAGTTATACATCCCTCCCCTTCTAGAGTAATCATCTTTTAACAGATGTGACCCCATATGTTAAATTAGAAATTTCAGAGATGCTAAATGATGTGTGTTCTATACTTGTCAGAGATTCCATCAGTGTCAAGGTGGTCCATGGGCTTACCAACAGCTGCTTCAGACATTAAGATGAGAGGGGAGCTTGTGGAAAATGGATACATGTATAGTATGGCTGAGTACCTTTCTGTCCACCTGAAATGATCACAACGTTGTTAATCAGCTATACTACAGTAAAATATAAAATAAAAAGTTAGGACTTTCTTGGTGGTATAGCGGATAAAAATCTGCCTGCCAATGCAAGGACATGGGTTCGATCCCTGGTCTAGGAAGATTCCACATGTCATGGAGTAACTAAGCCTGTGAGCCACAACTGCTGAGCCTGTGCTCTAGAGCCCCTGTTCTGCAACAAGAGAAGCCACCACAATGAGAAGCCCGTGCACCACAAAAAATAGCAGCCCCTGCTCAGAGCAACTAGAAAAAGCCCATGTGCTGCAAAAATAAATAAATAAATATAAAATAAATAAAATAAAAAGTTAAAAAAACCTGACAGAGCTATAAAAAGAATAGAAAAGTCTCCAAATCCATCAGAGATCTTGAAACTGCTCATTCAACAATTGACTGAAAAAATAGAGAGAAAATCAGCAAGAATAAAGAAGATCTGAATAGCAGTATAAACCAAGTTGACCTAACTGATATTTCTAGAACACTTTCCCCAACAACAGCAAAATACATATCTTTGCAAGTACACACAGAATATTTTCCAAGTTTCTACCTTAAACAAAAATAGAGCAAATTAAACCTAAAGCAGTAGAAGAAAGGAAACAATAAAATTAGAGCAAATATCAACAGCTCAGAAGGCAAAAAATAAAAATAATAAGATCAATAAAATCACCGCAGATGGTGACTGCAGCCATGAAATTAAAAGACGCTTACTCCTTGGAAGGAACGTTATTACCAACCTAGATAAAGCAGAGACATTACTTTGCCAACAAAGGTCCGTCTAGTCAAGGCTATGGTTTTTCGAGTGGTCATGTATGGATGTGAGAGTTGGACTGTGAAGAAAGCTAGCGCCAAAGAATTGATGCTTTTGAACTGTGGTGTTGGAGAAGACTCTTGAGAGTCCCTTAGATTGCAAGGAGATCCAACCAGTCCACTCTAAAGGAGATCAGTCCTGGGTGTTCTTTGGAAGGAATGATGCTAAAGCTGAAACTCCAGTACTTTGGCCACCTCATGGGAAGAGTTGACTCACTGGAAAAGACTGATGCTGGGAGGGATTGGGGGCAGGAGGAAAAGGGGACGACAGAGGATGAGATGGCTGGATGGCATCACCGACTTGATGGATGTGAGTCTGAGTGAACTCCGGGAGTTGGTGATGGACAGGGAGGCTTGGCGTGCTGCAGTTCATGGGGTTGCAAAGAGTCGGACACAAATGAGCGACTGAACTGAACTGAACTGAACTGAAAATTAAAGTTGGTTTTGACAAAAGATGAGTAAACCGATAGAAACCCCAGCCAGATTGATCAGGAAAGAGAGAAGAAATAAATAACCAAAATCAGGAATCAGTCTGGTGGCATCACTACAGATTCTACAGTTATTAAAAGGATAATAAGAGAATATTATGAACAATGTTACACCAATGAATTCAGCAAATTAGGTGAAATAAAACCAACTCCTTAAAACAATTATCCTTCAACTAAAAATAAATAAATTAAAAAAAACAAGTCTTGAAAGACACAAACTACTAAAGGTAACTCAAGAAGAAATAAATAATTTGAATAACTTATATCAGTTAAAAAGGTTAGATTTGTAACTAAAAACCTTGACACAAACAAAACTCTAGGCCCAGTTATTTCACAGGTGAATTCCACCAAACATTTAAGGAAGAATTAATACATCACAATACTTTAATTCTCAGAGAAGAGGGATTGCTACCCAACTCATTCTGCAAGGTCAACCCTACTATGAAACCCAAACCAGGAAAGACATCACATGAAGAGAAAACTATGAACTAATTTGCTTCTTATACATAGACGTAAAATATTTCTAAACAAAATTTTAGCAAAGTAAATCCAATAACATAGACAAAGGATAGTGCACTATGAGATTTATCTTGGGAGTGTACACAGTTGGTTTAATATTTGAAAATCAATCAATGTAATTTATAATATTAATACAATAAAAATTAAAAACCATATGATTGTCTTTTTAGGCACAGAAATAGTCTTTGAATCTAAAACCCAGTCCAAATCAAAGCTCTCAGTAATGTAGAAACAGAGGGAACTCTCTCAAGCTGATAAAGAGCATCAGTGAAAAATTTCCAGCTAACATCATAGTTAACGGTGAAAGGCTGAATTTTTTTTCCCGCAAAGATCAAGAACAAGACAAAGATGTCTACTCTCATAACTTCAGTTTGAAATTCTGCTAGAGGTTCTAGTCACTGAATCAGGCAAGATAAAAAAGAAAAGGCATTCTGATTGAAAACAAAGAAGTAAAACTGTCCTTATTTAGAGGTACATAAATAAAGATCTTTCTAGAAATTTGACAAATACTAGGGGAAAAAAAAAAAAAACTACTGGAATATACAGGTCAGTCTAACAAGGTTCCCGGATACAAGTTCATTATTTAAAAAAAAAATCAATTTTCTTCCTTTATACCAGTAACAAACAAGAGACAACAAATTATAAATTAATACTACTTACAATTGCATTCACAAATATAATATTCTTAGGAATAAATCTGACAAGAGTTGAAAAAGATCTATACAAGAAAACATAAAAACAAGGCTGAGAGAAATTTTAAAAGATCTTAAATAGAAAGACATACTAAATTCAGAGATCAGAAGACTCAACACAGTAAAGATGTCAAAGTGAAAGTGTTAGTCGCTCAGTCTTGTCTGATTTTATGCGACCCCATGGACTATAGCCCATCAGGTTCCTTTGTCCATGGAATTCTCCAGGCAAAAGCACTGGAGTGGGTAACCATTTCCTTCTCCATGGGATCTTCCCAACCCAGGGATTAAACTAGGCCTCCTGCATTGCAGGCAGATTCTTTACTGTCTGAGGCATCAAAGATGTCAACTCCAGCAGGCTTTTTTATTTGGTAGAGACTGACAAACTAATTTTAAAATTCATATGAAAAAACAAACAACTTCTGCTATAATCAAAACAACTCGTGAAAAAGAAGTTTGAAATTCTATGATTTTAAGACTTCCTATAAAGCTAGATTAATCAAGACAGTGGTATAGAGACTGATAAACAGATCAATGGGACTAAGTCCAGACACAGAACCATAAATATCAGGACATTTTCAGTGGAAGTGCAAAGGCAATTCAGTCGGAAAAAAAAAAAAAAAAATCTTTTCAGCAAATTCTAATGGAATAATTGAACCTGAAAATCTGCTCTGAACTAAATTTCTCCTCTGTATTTTAAGCATTTTTTATTTCAATTTTGATTTTATTATTTTTTTAAAGTCTTTGTTAAATTTGTTACAATATTGCTTCTCTTTTCTAGGTTTTGGCTTTTTGGCTGTGTAAATATGTGGGATCTTAGTTCTGTGACCAGGGACTGAACCTGCACCCCTTGCACTGAAAGGCAAAGTCTTAACCATTGTATTACCAGGGACTGCATTTATTTGATTATTTTGGTTTCTTTAGAGGAATGGGTACATCAATTTTCAAACCATTTGACAAACATTTATGAAGTACCTCACAAGGTATTATGCTGGCTAATGTAGGGTACACACACAAAAAAACTGGATATAATCCTGCTATAGATTGAAAGTTTTTGCCCCCCTAAAACTCATATGTTGGAATGCCAGTTGCCCAGGTAATCATGTTAATAGGTGGGGCCTCCTGGAGATGACTGGGTTGTGAAAGCTCCATTCAGGAGTAGGGTTAGAGCTTCGTAGGAAGACTCCAGGATTTTTTCCCTATCTAGTAAGGACATAGCAAGAAGATGCCGTCTACAAACCAGACTTCTTACCAGATACTAAATCTGTAGCTGCTTTGATTTTCGACTCCCCAGCCTCCATGAGAAATGAGTTTCTGTTAAACTACCTGGTTTTAGCTCAGCTGGTAAAGAATCTGCCTGCAATGCAGGAGACCCTGGTTAGATTCCTAGGTTGGGAAGATCCACGGGAGAAGGGAGAGGCTACCCACTCTAGTATTCTGGCCTGTACAGAATTCCATGTACTATATAGTTCATGGGGTCACAAAGAGTCAGAAACGTTCACCTGGTTTATGGTTACAGCAGCTTGAAAAGACTAAGACAAGTATCTATCCTCAAATAATGGACATCAGAAAATAAAAACAAAGGATAGTAAATTAATGACTAGAACAGAATGTTGAAAATTATTAGGCAAACTAAGGATTATAAAATACTCTACACATGGACATCACCAGATGGTCAACACCAAAATCAGATTGATTATATTCTTTGCAGCCAAAGATGGAGAAGCTGTATACAGTCGACAAAAACAAGACCAGGAGCTGACTGTGGCTCAGATCATGAACTCCTTATTACCAAATTCAGACTCAAAATTGAAGAAAGTAGGGAAAACCACTAGACCATTCAGCTATGACCTAAATCAAATCCCTTATGATTATACAGTGGAAGTGAGAAATAGATTTAAGGGCCTAGATCTGATAGATAGAGTGCCTGATGAACTATGGAGGGAGGTTCGTGACATTGTACAGGACACAGGGATGAAGACCATCCTCATGGAAAAGAAATGCGAAAAAGCAAAATGACTGTCTGAGGAGGCCTTACAAATAGCTGTGACAAGAAGAGAAGCAAAAAGCAAAGGAGAAAAGGAAAGATATAAGCATCTGAATGCAGAGTTCCAAAGAATAGCAAGAAGAGATAAGAAAGCCTTCTTCAGTGATCAGTGCAAAGAAATAGAGGAAAACAATAGAATGGGAAAGACTAGAGATCTCTTCAAGAAAATTAGAGATACCAAGGGAATATTTCATGCAAAGATGGGCTCGATAAAGGACAGAAATGGTATGGACCCAACAGAAGCAGAAGATATTAAGAAGAGGTGGCAAGAATACACAGAAGAACTATACAAAAAAGATCTTCATGACCCAGATAATCATGATGATGTGATCACTAATCTAGAGCCAGACATCTTGGAATGTGAAGTCAAGTGGGCCTTAGAAAGCATCACTACGAACAAAGCTAGTGGAGGTGATGGAATTCCAGTTGAGCTGTTTCAAATCCTGAAAGATGATGCTGTGAAAGTGCTGCACTCAATATGCCAGCAAATTTGGAACACTCAGCAGTGGCCACAGGACTGGAAAAGGTCAGTTTTCCTTCCAATCCCAAAGAAAGGCAATGCAAAAGAATGCTCAAACTACCGCACAATTGCACTCATCTCACATGCTAGTAAAGTAATGCTCAAAATTCTCCAAGCCAGGCTTCAGCAATATGTGTACCATGAACTCCCTGATGTTCAGCTGGTTTTAGAAAAGGCAGAGGAACCAGAGATCAAATTGCCAACATCCGCTGGATCATCGAAAAAGCAAGAGAGTTCCAGAAAAACCTCTATTTCTGCTTTCTTGACTATGCCAAAGCCTTTGACTGTGTGGATCACAAGAAACTGTGGAAAATTCTGAAAGAGATGGGAATACCAGACCACCTTACCTGCCTCTTGAGAAATCTGTATGCAGGTCAGGAAGCAACAGTTAGAACTGGACATGGAACAACAGACTGGTTCCAAATAGGAAAAGGAGTACGTCAGGGCTGTATATTGTCACACTGCTTATTTAACTTCTATGCAGAGTACATCACGAGAAACACTGGACTGGAAGAAACACAAGCTGGAATCAAGATTGCTGGGAGAAATATCAATAACCTCAGATATGCGGATGACACCACCCTTATGGCAGAAAGTGAAGAGGAGCTAAAAAGCCTCTTGATGAAAGTGAAAGAGGAGAGTGAAAAAGTTGGCTTAAAGCTCAACATTCAGAAAACGAAGATCATGGCATCTGGTCCCATCACTTCATGGCAAATAGATGGGGAAACAGTGGAAACAGTGTCAGACTTTATTTTTGGGGGCTCCAAAATCACTGTAGATGGTGACTGCAGACATGAAATTAAAAGACGCTTACTCCTTAGAAGAAAAGTTATAACCAACCTAGATAGTATATCAAAAGCAGAGACATTACTTTGCCGACTAAGTTCTGTCTAGTCAAGGCTATGGTTTTTCCTGTGGTCATGTATGGATGTGAGAGTTGGACTGTGAAGAAGGCTGAGTGCTGAAGAGTTGATGCTTTTGAACTGTGATGTTGGAGAAGACTCTTGAGAGTCCCTTGGACTGCAAGGAGATCCAACCAGTCCATTCTGAAGGAGATCAACCCTGGGATTTCTTTGGAAGGAATGATGCTAAAGCTGAAGCTCTAGTACTTTGGCCACCTCATGAGAAGAGTTGACTCATTCGAAAAGACTGATGCTGGGAGGGATCGGGGGCAGGAGGAGAAGGGGACGACAGAGGATGAGATGGCTGGATGGCATCATCGACTCGATGGACGTGAGTCTGAGTAAACTCCGGGAGATGGTGATGGACAGGGAGGCCTGGTATGCTGCGATTCATGGGGTCTCAAAGAGTTGGACACGACTGAGCGACTGAACTGAACTGAAGGATTATAAAATACTTTGGGAACAAAAAGAAGCATGACATTACTTCTAATAGGAATATCTTGAAACTAACACAGCACTGTAAATAAACTATACTTTGATTTAAAAAAAAGGAGAAATGAAAGTGATAGTAAAAGTCAGAGCAGAAGCTGTCATAGGACTAAGGGAGAAAGTTAAATTCTTGGCTAAATGAAGTGGTTACATTTCAGAAGGAAAGAAGATTTGAAAATAAAACTCTTAGAAATAATTACATTTGCAAATATCAAAGAAAAAGCTGCAATGTCTCACCAGTAAAACTTACATTCAGATAAATTTATCTTCACTTGAATAAAAATGCATCTATTAATTTCACTGTTTCTAGATGGTTGCGCTTTTTAACAGAATGCACTACTCAGCACGCTGTCACTTAGGAAGTTGGTGACATTCTAAATTATCACAGATCACTGTCAGTATGAAAAACAGGATCTATGTTGTGATTCTTTTTATGAATAACGTGAAGTTTATTTTCATGCAATGGCACAGCCCCTGCTTTGGGTTTTAACAGATGGCACTCTTTTTACCAGGGTTTTAAACTTGCACACTGGGAATGCAAGCTATTTATACAGTACACACTTTAGCTGATCCTATCTTTGGACATGTTTAATTAAAGAATGAGCTACCAATAGCACAATCAAGCGGACACATGGGAGAAGCAGGAACTTGCTGCCTTGCTGAATACATTATTTTACCCCAGCAATTTAAAGCACACATGGAAATTAATGGCATGATGGAGGTTTATAATAAATCCCCTAAGCATTTAGCTTTTTTAGTTAGCTGTTTTCCAAAGCAATGTTAATAAAGCTTTAAGGCCCGAGGCAGAAGGAAAGCATAGCTTACTGTTTAATGAGATGCCACTGTAGCATTCTTCAACTAGCTCTTCAATATTCTCATACCTGAATCAGTGTGGAGATGTTCATTTTCTACATATAAATGCTTTTTAGAGGAACATCCCAGAAGAATCAGTATTCTCCTATTGCATTTAAGACATTAAATATACTGGGAGGTGGAGAGGATTAAGTTTATCTGATTCATCAAGAGCCTCTTAGAAAAGGAACATATACAAATAAACAGTATTAAACAGCATCTGGGGCTTCCCAGGTGGCTCACTGGCAAAGAATTCACCTGCCAATGAAGGAGATGTGGGTTCGATCCCCGGGTCAGGAAGATTCCCCCTGGAGCAGGAAATGGAAACCCACTCTAGTATCCCTGTCTGGGAAAACCCATGGACAGAGGAGCCTGGTAGGCTACAGTCTGTGGGCTTGCAAATGAGAAGGATATGACTTAGCAACTCTGTGTGTGCATGCTAAGTTGCTTCAGTCATGTCCAACTCTTTGCGATTCTAGGGACTGTAGCCCACCAGGCTCCTCTGTCCATGGGATTCTCCAGGCCAGAATACTGGAGTGGATTGCCAGACCCTGCTCCAGAGGACCTTCCTGACCCAGAGACTGAACCTGTGTCTCTTACATCTACTTGCACAGGCAGATGGGTTCTTTATCATTAGCGCCACCTGGGAAGCCCAACTTAGCAACTAAACACCACCAAATAGCATCTGGATTTGCAGGTCCCAAACATTTTATGTATTTATTTATTTTTAAAAGATATTTTTTTATACAGACCATTTTAAAAATCTTTGCTGAATTGGTTACAATATTGTTTTTATTTTTATGTTTTGGCTTTTTGACTGCCAGGCATGTGGGATCTTAGCTCACTGCCCAGGGATCAAACCCACACCTCCTGCATTGGAAGGTGAAGTCTTGACCACTGAACTGCCAGGGAAGTTCCTTGCATACCTTTTAAACAAAATAGTGAAAGTGTTAGTCACTCAGTCGTGTCTGACTCTTTGTGACCCCATGGATTCCAGCCCACCAGGCCCTTTGTCCATGGGATTCTCCGGGTAAGAATACTGGATTTGGTTGCTGTGTCCTCCTCCAGGGAATCTTCCCAACCGAGGGATCGAACCCAGGTCTCCTGCATTGCAGGCACATTTTTTTACCACCTGAGCCCCCAAGGAAGCCAAAATAGTAATAGGAGGAAAAGTAACAACAGTGCTTGCTCCTGTCTCTACAGCAAGACCAGGGACAAAGCAATATGGTCACCTGACCTATCCCAAACTGCAGGAGGGCAGGCAGGATTATCTCTGTATTTTATATGTGGAGGAAGAAAAGCTCCAAGCAGCTAGGAGACTTGTTCAAGACAAAAGAACAAATAAGAAGCTCACAATCTAACACCAACAAGAGTGGATAGAGCTGAGATAAAACTTCTAGAAAAGGACCCCTTTCACTGAAGTGCAACAATTTTCTAGTTCTGATCAAGTGACTTCACACTAGTAAGAGAAATTGAAATACACAGAATGGAAATGTTCATGGTAAGAAAGAAACAAAATGGTAACTCCTTTAAAGAGAGATGCAGACTGAACTGGGCTTCCCAGGTAAAGAATCCACCAGCTAATGAAGGAGATGCAGGTTCGACCCCTGAGTCAGAAAGATACCCTGGAGAAGGAAATGGCAGCCTGCTCCATTATTCTTGCTTGGAAAAGCCCATGGATAGAGAAGCCTGGAGGGCTACAGTATATGGGGTCACAAAAGAGCTGGACATGACTTAGCGACTGAACAACAAAGCAGGCTGAAAAATACTCATAGCTGCCAATTTCCTGTAATGTTGCGATGGGCTTCAACCTACAAAAACCACATTCAGACATTTACTTGAATCTAAAAACAAAACAGTTGTTGTCATTCGGTTGCTAAGTCATGTCAGAGTCTTTGAGACCCTATGGACTGTAGGCCACCAGGCTCCTCTGTTCATGGGATTTCCCAGGCAAGAATACTGGAGTGGGTTGCCGTTTCCTCCTCCAAAGGTACATTTGCCTGTTGCCTACTCTCTGGCCTCCTGGTCACAACTTGCTTGTGCCTGATTTTCTTGAGTGTCTGCCTGACCTTAGGCTCCAGCCACTCGCATGCTGCTCTAAGCCACTGCTGTGCAGCCTCAGTAACGCAAAAGGCTGTCGCATCTAAGTAGAGACAGAGAAAGCAGAAACAGCACTCTAGAAAAACATGACTGACGTTGTGTTAGGGATAAACAGACTGGCTTCCCAAGCAGAATGTAATCAAATCACCCAAACTGAAACAGAAAAGATTTATTTTCACTATTACTAATATTCTCTATTGTCAACACATATTCAATTTTTTAATGAAAAACATAAACATATGGTGGAATTACTGCTGTAAATGTCAGTACAATCTACCATTCTATCAGGAGAATGAAAAATGCTGTGGGGAAGAGCTCTGTAATCAGACTGAGATAATGTTCAGTAATGCATTTTTCAAACGAATGCACCCTGCCAATTTGAAATGTTGCTTAAATAAATGAATGTATTCAACTACAATAGTGCTACCTTTTCACAGCACATTTTTTGAAAGCTTAATTTTAAGCTAGCTTTGGCATATGTGGCTTATATGTTACTCTTTAATTTGCTTTGGTATATAAATAGACAATGCATTAATACACACACAAAAAAGGTGGATTACTCTGATTTGAAGACTGAGTCTCATTTCCCATCAATGACAATAAAATTTAGATCCTAATGATGATTTTAAAATACACCAATATCTGAGTTATTTCCTTAAGAAACTTATTTTCCTCCCCTGATCATGTTGTCACAATCATTACAGAAATGAGTACTGTAAAACACTGGTGCTCAATGGGAAACATTAGAATGGAATTTTAATGATAACATAGAATTGGCTATTATTGTCCTGTGGTATATCTGACTGAAGAGCCAGTCTGATGGAAGCAGGTGCTTCAATTATCACCCCGACTACAATACAGTTAAAAATCATGAAATGAAAAATAAAAACAAAGCAAATGTGTATTTCAACACAGCTAAAAACCTTTACTCCATTTGCTGAGACCGGTAATATATGCTGAGCTTATTGAAATCACTAAAATTGCTGTAATTAAACTTCTCCCTAAATCAGACTTGTATAACAGTCAGAAATCTCCCATAATTAACTTATCTGGAGAAGTAATCAGACAATAACTGCTGGTATATTTTAGGAACCACTAAAACTACTATAGCTGTTGAATGTAATAACTATAATAAATCTTTAACAGCAGTTATCTCATAACCTCTTTTTCCAGCAACAAGGGTGGGAGGGAGATTGCTTTCTCAAAGCTCTGCTCTGAGTTGCTTTCAGTGCTATTGCTACATTGCTCTTCTCCATTAAGGGAAAATTACGAAGCTATAGAGATGCGGCCTGAACCGACCCCCCAGTCTATGCTATCTCTGAGTGTGCTGTTGATTTGTTGTTGCTGTTGTTAGTTGCTAAGTTGTGTCTGACTCTTTGCAACCCCAAGGATTGCAGAAAGCCAGATTTCCCTGTCCTTCACTATCTCCCGGAGTTGGCTCAGATTCATGTCCATTGGGTTCATGATGCTATCTAACCACTGCATGCTGTTGATATTAATAATGAAAAATAGACAGCGCTGTAGGAACTGAACCAAAGCATCCCTAATGGTTAAAGGCAGAAGACCTACATACAATGACTGCAGAAATCGATCTTCAGAAAAAAAGAACTGCTTCTGGTGAAATCTATGTTTGCTGTGTTTTGCCTGAATGTATTTCTCAATGCACACACAGTTTGCGTAGCAGAAAATAGATGCCCTACTGGCTTGAGGTATAACTTGAGAAAATGGAACTGCCAAAGCAACCAGAGACGTCAATGGGGAATCCCAGACACAAAGTGAAATCTCAGAAGCAAGCCCCAAAATTTGAGTATGAATTCTGTACAAATTTTCAGCAGACCAGTAAATTATGCACACACAGGGCACCTCCATCCCCACCCATAAGAGAGCTAGACTGAAAAACAGCAGTTAGAAACCAAAAAGCCTGAGCAGAGGCACTAACGGCTTCTCGCTGCAGGGGAGACAGATTTTTGTTCAGGTTGAGCCCAGGCAAATTAACTGTGTACTCAGTTCAGTTCAGTTCAGTCACTCAGTCATGTCCGACTCTTTGCGACCCCATGAATTGCAGCACGCCAGGCCTCCCTGTCCATCACTGTGTACTAGACACCAACAATTCCAGAAAAAGCAAAACAATTCCAGAACTGCTACAATATATACACAGTCTAAGCCAATTTGAATAGATTCCCACATGTAATCAGAAGAATTCTGGAAAATACTTAGAAGTAAAACCAAATGTGTTCCTAATATTCTGAGGAAGAATGACAAATGCCTTTTCCATAGAAACACAGTTACAACAAGACTTGCAAAACTGGAAACTAGGAATTGAATAGGTTTTTGTAGACTAGTGTACAAAACCTCTGAAGACCATAAAATTGCTTCTATGGAAAAATGTGTTCTGAATACAAAGCAAACTTATAAGTAAGTTTTTCATGATTAGACTGGGTATGAAATTTCTCAATTATACCATATGCTTAACGGACATGAGTTTGGGTAAACTCTGGGAGTTGGTGATGGACAGGGAGGCCTAGCATGCTGCGATTCATGGGGTCGCAAAGAGTCAGACACGACTGAGAGACTAAACTGACTGACTGATACACAGTCTGCTTGATGCTTTTGAATTGTGGTGTTGGAGAAGACTCTTAAAAGTCCCTTGGACAGCAAGGAGATCCAATCAGTCAATCCTAAAGGAAATCAATCTTGAATATTCATTGGAAGGACTGATGCTGAAGCTGAGGCTCCAATACTCTGGCCATCTGACGTGAAGAGCTGACTCATTAGAAAAACCTTGATGCTGGGGAAGATAGAAGGCAGGACAAGTGGGTGACAGAGGATGAGATGGTTGGATGGCATTACTGACTCAACCGACATGAGCTTGAGCAAACTCTGGGAAATAGTGAAGGACAGGGAAGCCTAGCATGCTGCAGTCCATGGGGTCAAAAAGTCAAACACAACTTAGCAACTGAACAACAGCAACATACACAATCCAGCTTTTGACCAAAAATCACTAGACATGCAAAGAATAAGGACTCTCCTGACTTGTAATCAGGATTTTAAAAAAAGTAGTCAATAGCAACTGTCTTGGTGTGTGCCCAGATTATCAGGTTTATCAGAAAACATTCAAACCAGTGGTTATAAATAAGGACAAAAAAATTACAGAAAAACAAGGTGTTAATGACTGAACAGATATGAAACCTTGACAGTGAAATGGAAACTAAAAAAAAAAAGCAATTGAAAATTTAAAACTGAAAAAAATAGTAGCTGGAATGAAATTTTTACTAGATGGACTCAACAGTAGATTTGAAATAGCAAAAGAATCACTGAACTTCAAAGTAGAGCAACAGAAATTATGCAATCCAAATGGAAAAAAAAAAAAAACGACCCAAGTTTCAAAACCTGTAAGATAGTATCATGCAGTCCAACATGCAATTAACTGGAATAACAGAAGTAGTGGAGAGAGAAAGAAGAAAAAAATATTTGAAATAACGGCTATAAAACACTTAATTCACAAGATTTTTTATAAGGATTAAATGAGAACCTGTGTGAAAATAACTTGAAATGTAGTACACTGTAGACATTTAAAGTTCATTCATACTTGGATTTTCCATTTATAACCCCCCTGCCCACCACTTAGGCTATCTGCATCTCATATTATCACTATCAGATGAAGAGGCAATTAAAGTAAATGGAATTAACCACATTTTTTCATACTACAATTATTTTTTCAGTTCCTACTTTGTAATGGGTAACTGCCACTGGAGGGATGTGATAGTTAATTTTATGTGTAAAGTATACCCGGCTATGATACCTAGAGAGTTTCCCAGGTGGTGCCAGTGGTAAAGAACCCGCCTGCCAATGCAGGACTTAAGAGACATGGATTCATTACCAGGGTTGGGAAGATCTCCTGGAGGAGGAAATGGCAACCCACTCTAGAGTTCTTGCTTGGAGAATCCCATGGACAGAGTAGCCTGGTGATCTACAGTCCATAGGGTTGCACAGAGTTGGATACGACTGAAGTGGCTTAGCATGAACACATACATCAGTTCAGTTCAGTTCAGTCGCTCAGTCATGTCCGACTCTTTGCGACCCCATGAATCGCAGCACGCCAGGCCTCCCTGTCCATCACCAACTCCCAGAGTTCACTCAGAGTTGCATCCATCAAGTCAGTGATGCCATCCAGCCATCTCATCCTCGGTCATCCCCTTCTCCTCCTGCCCCCAATCCCTCCCAGCATCAAAGTCTTCTCCAATGAGTCAACTCTTCACATGAGGTGGCCAAAGTACTGGAGCTTCAGCTTTAGCATCATTCCTTCCAAAGAAATCCCAGGGCTGATCTCCTTCAGAATGGACTGGTTGGATCTCCTTGCAGTCCAAGGGACTCTCAAGAGTCTTCTCCAACACCACAGTTCAAAAGCATCAATTCTTCGGTGCTCAGCCTTCTTCACAGTCCAACTCTCACATCCATACATGACTACTGGAAAAACCATAGCCTTGACTAGACAGACCTTAGTCGGCAAAGTAATGTCTCTGCTTTTGAATATGCTATATATTTGGTCAAATATGTCTGGATATTGCTGTGAAGGTATTTTTTCAGGTGAGAAGGTATTTTTTCAGATGAGACTAACATTTCAATAAGTAGACTTTGAGTAAAGAAGATTATTCTCCATAATGTAGGTGGGTCTCATCCAATCAGTTGAAGGCCTAAAGAAAAAGACCCCAGCCCCTCCAACAAGAAAGAACTTTGCCTCCAGAATGTCTTTGACCTTGAGTTGCAACAGCATCTCTCTTCTGAGTCTCCAGCTTGCCTGCCTTCCCTGCAGATTTCAGATCCGGTGCTCTACAATGTCATGAGCCAGTTCCTTAAAATACATCTCTGTGTCTGTTTCTCCCTCTACACACACACACACACACACACACACACACACACACTATTGGTTTTCTTTCTCTGAAGAACCTTGACTAATACTAGGGTGGGAGAGGTCATTTTTCCCACTCTTAAGTTGTTTTGTCTAAAAATTCAGGGGGAAACAAAATATGTGCTAAAAATCTGAAACACAGGTTTTCTTGGGAAAACAGAGAAATACATCTTCTGGTCTGGGGTAGGCGATGGGGGTGTAATTAGGGAAGGCTTTCTGGCAGAGCTCATCTCTAAGCTCAGTTCCGAGGAACAGGAGTTTGTAGTTGTGAAGTAGGGAGGCAAGGAAGAGCATTTGGAACAGAGGAAAGCCATAAACAGGAGCTGGATCTCGAGATGCATTATGTGCTGTCCTGAGGAGTCTAGTTTTTAATCCTTGGGTGATGTTCTCCATTTTTGCTCAAATATGTTACATACAGTTGTAAAAACCCCAGGAAAAACTTTGTAGAGATAAATATATTTTAAAACAAGAAAATGTCTTCATTAGACTTTATTGCCCTTGTTGGTGCTCTCTCTACTTTCCTTGTGAACATAGAAAACTCAGAAGTATAGATATGAAGTACTGGTTGCATCAAGTTGATTTATCAGCAATAATATAGCCATCCCAGGCTTTTCACTAAGTTGCATTTAAAAAACATCATTTGTTAGTGTAAATGTGACTTGTTTTCTAGTGCCATCTGGTGTTTTGTTGGGGCACTGACTATTATTCTTTAAAACAATACAAATAGTACCCAGGAAAATTTTAAATGCATTCTTAAAGATGTTCACAAAATACAGCTTAAGCATATCCTTGATTGTAATGAATAATATAATGGGGTATTAAATGTTGGTTTAAATCAAAGGAGAATTTCAGGAAAAGACCTTGATCCAAATGCAATTTACCTAACATACACATACACACACAGACATACATACACAAGCAAGCAAACATTCCCCTTTTGAAGGCACGAGTATTCTGTTGTTCCTCAAATTTCTTCAAAGGCCCACCAATCCTCAACTAGTAACTGACACTTGATATGTATTAAACTTCCAGATGTTCAAGCTGGTTTTAGAAAAGGCAGAGGAACCAGAGATCAAATTGCCAACATCCGCTGGATCATCAAAAAAGCAAGAGAGTTCCAGAAAAATATCTATTTCTGCTTTATTGACTATGCCAAAGCCTTTGATTGTGTGGATCACAAGAAACTGTGGAAAATTCTGAAAGAGGTGGGAATATCAGACCACCTGACCTGCCTCTTGAGAAACCTATATGCAGGTCAGGAAGCAACAGTTAGAACTGGACATGGAACAACAGACTGGTTCCAAATAGGTAAAGGAGTACGTCAAGGCTGTATATTGTCACCCTGCTTATTTAACTTCTATGCAGAGTATACCATGAGAAACACTGGAAGAAGCACAAGCTGGAATCAAGATTGCCAGGAGAAATATCAATAACCTCAGATATGCAGATGACACCATCCTTGTGGCAGAAAGTGAAGAGGAACTAAAAAGCCTCTCGATGAAAGTGAAAGAGGAGAGTGAAAAAGTTGGCTTAAAGGTCAACATTCAGAAAATTAAGATCATGGCATCTGGTCCCGTCACTTCATGGGAAATAGGTGGGGAAATAGTGGAAATAGTGTCAGACTTTATTTTTGGGGGCTCCAAAATCACTGCAGATGGTGATTGCAGCAATGAAATTAAAAGATGCTTATTCCTTGGAAGGAAAGTTATGATCAACTTAGATAGCATATTGAAAAGCAGAGATATTATTTTGCCAACAAGGCTATGGTTTTTCCAGTGGTCATGTATGGATGTGAGAGTTGGACTATGAAGAAAGCTGAGCGCCAAAGAATTGATGCTTTTGAACTGTGGTGTTGGAGAAGACTCTTGAGAGTCCCCAAGGAGATCCAACCAGTCCATCCTAAAGGAGATCAGGTTCTGCGTGTTCAGTGGAAGGACTGATGCTCAAGCTGAAACTCCAGTACTTTGGCCACCTCATGCGAAGAGTTGACTCATTGGAAAAGACCCTGATGCTGGGAGGAATTGGGGGCAGGAGGAAAAGGGGACGACAGAGGATGAGATGGCTTGATGGCATCATCGACTCGATGGACATGAGTTTGAGTGAACTCCGGGAGTTGGTGATGGACAGGGAGGCCTGGTGTGCTGTGATTCATGGGGTTGCAAAGAGTCGGACACGACTGAGCAACTGAACCGAACTGAACTGAAATCAGTAACGTGTTGCAGACTTTTTCATTCAATGAATTTGTTAATGCACAGTTTTTCAAGAAGCTTTGAGTCATTTTTGACTCCTCTCTTTCTCTTATGCCTCATATCCTAACCATCAGCAAATCCTACAGACCTTACATGAAATATAGGCAGAATCTAAGCAGCACTCACCATGTCTACCCACATCCTAATCACACCTCCCTGAAGGACTATGAATATACTTTTCCACCCCTGGAACTCACCTCTCCCATATGGCTGCATAGCTCATGCCCTTGCATCTTACATCTCCAAGTGTCACTGTCTAAGAGGCCCATCAACAGAGCAACACTCCTGACCATTGTCATTCTCTGTATCTTTTTCTGTTTTATATTATTTTTCATACTTATTTTATTTTTTTGAAAATGACAACTCTCTCCCCCCAACACACATATACTAAAATATGTTGTAAGTACTATAAGAACTGGGACTTTGTTTTTATTAAATGTTTTAGCACCAATGCCTAAAACAGGGCCTAGCACATAGCAGGTACTCAAAATGTACTGAATAAATGAATGAATAAAAATAATTGTTTGAATTGGACATTGCATCAGGCATTTTTGCACTGCATTACTTTTCAGCTCACAGTCCTATTCTGTGGGTGTGGAATATGGAGTGTGTGGGAAAAGATGACATCCAGTGGAGAAAAACTGATACAGCAATTTTAGGTTAAACAGATATAAATAATCTCATTCAATATAAGAATCTGGTATCTCCAAAGGGGGCCTGTTTTAGAATTAGCCCTAGTCCAAACTTATGACTCTATCAAAATAAACTAAACATGGTTCTCTAAAAGAAAAGAATCAGGTGACTACTAATTGTAAGTAAAAGTAACATCTCCCCCCTCTCATCTGTAGATCTCTGATAAAGAACTTGAGGGTGATAACTAAATAGAAACTTAGCCTAATAATTCATCCTGAGACAAATTTACAATTATTGTTTTTAAAAAAATCTCCATTTCTATTATTGTGAAATTAAAAGCTGGCTATTAAAACATTCCACTTTTTCACTGTGTATTCCAGAAATGGAATATCTCCCCCTCCCTCTGCCATACCAGTTAACAGCATCATATGGGCTTCCCTGGTGGCTCAGATGGTAAAGAATTTGCCTGCAATGCAGGAGACACAGGAGACCAGAATTCGATCCCTGGGTTGGGAAGATCCCCTGGAGAAGGGAATAGCAACCCACTCCAGTATTCTCGCCTAGAGAATTTCACGGAGAGTAGCCTGGTGGGCTATAGTCCATGGCATCACAAATAGTTGGGCACGACTGAGCAGCTAACACTTCTGCTTGTTCTCATGAATGTGGGTAAAAAAAAAAAAAAGATGGAATTTCCAAACCTGACAATTTGCTCAAAGAGGATTTTCAGTGAACTTGGGGTAACATTGACTCGTTACATCTTAAGATTCTTCCTGTACATCACAATCAATAAAAGACTTCAATTGCCAACGTCCCTCAGTTGGTGTGGATATAAGGCCATCACTACATGATGGAGAGTGGAAGAGCCAATCAGGTGAAGTTGTTGCAGATTCTCTCCATAAGTTCTATGAAGAAATAGCCAGGGAGCCCAGCTCCCATACCATTGGAAAGCTGCCTATGGGCTCAGAATCCTGGGAGGAGAAAGCTGTGCAGAGGGTACTAGAGGGAAGTACAGTGCAGAAGGAAGGAAATGGAGCCCTGAAGAGTGAGAAATGCTAAGCACAGTATCTGGAGCAGGGCTTGCACCTGTTCATATCTGCAGTAAGCCACACCTAGCACTCACCCTCCCATCTCTACCTTTGTCAGAAAGTGCCAGGGTGCACCTCCTGGAAGCAAAGCAATCAGTGTGTGAACTGGAAAGTCTCTGACCTGCACAGACACCTGCACGGGCTGGGTGTGGAGGCCCACTGCATGAACAAAGGCTGCCTGACTCTGCCACGGTCTGGCCCCTGACTTCCCCTCCAACTGCACAGCACACACTCTGGCTTTGTTCATGGGCTCCACTTTCTCAGGCCCTTCCCTCCCACTTCAGGACCTTTGAAGACTGTTTGCTATTCAGAGTGCTCTTAGCCACAGTTGCCTTGAACACATCACTAACCTCGGAGGCCTTCTGAGAGTGAGAACCCAATGTGCGAGGCCGGTAAACCACCACAGACGACTCTGGTTTTACTCTGAGAAAGATGTGAAGATGATGGAGGCATCTAAGCAACAGGCTACTACTTAGGTTTTAAAAGAGTCACCGTGGACTTCCCTGGTGGTCCAATGGTTAAGAATCCACCTGCCAATGCAGGTACAGCGGTTTGATCCCTGCTCTGGGAATATTCCACATGCCTCAGAGCAGCTAAACCTACACGCCACAACTACTGAACCCAAGCCCTAGAGCCTATGTTCTGAACAAGAAAAGCCACTGCAGGAAGAAGACCATGTACTACAGCTGGAGAGTAGCCTCTGCTCATCGCAACTAGAGAAAGCCCAGGAACAGCAGCAAAGACCCAGTGCAGGCAAAAATAAATAAACAAAAAACAGAGTAAATAAAATTCTTAAAGTTTAAGGGCTTCCCAGGTGGCGCCAGTGGTAAAGAACCCCCTAGCCAACGCAGGAGACATAAGAGATGTGGCTTCCATGCCTGGGTCAGGAAGATCCCTGGGAGAAGGGAATGGCAACTCACTGCAGTATTCTTGACTGAAGAATCCCATGGACAGGGGAACCTGGCGGGCTACAGTCTATAAGGTCGCAAAGAGTTGGACACGACTGAAGCGACTTAGCATGCAAAGAAAGTTTAAAAGGGTCACCACGGCTACTGAATTGAGAAAGAGGATAGAGACAAAGGAAGGTCAGTTAGGAGGTAAGTGGAGTAATCAGGCAAGAGAAGGTGGTAGAGAGAGAAGGTGGCAGGAAGAAGCTCGGAAGAGAGGGTGGACAGGGTTTTCTGATGGAATGACAGGGAGGCAGGAAAGAGATTTGTAGGAGCAGTGTGTTTTCAGGGAAAGGTCAGGAGTTCCATTTTATACTTATTAAATTTGATGCAATTATTAGATATCCATCAAGGGCATCAAGTAGCCATCAGGTCTCCATCAGGTAGACAGCTGGACATACTTGTAGAGAGTTCAGGTAGAGACCTGGGCTGCAGTTAAAGCAGTTGCCTTTGGCATAAAGAGATTTAAAGCCTCGAGATCAGATGGGATCATTAAGGGAGTGTGTGTAGATGGAGAAATGCTCCGAGGACTGATTTCCCTTCAACGCAGGATGGTCAGGGAAACAGAGGTAACTGCCTAAAGAGGCTGGGCAATAGCAAACAGTGGAGAGAGTAAGTCATGGACATAGTGGAAGACTGGGAGGCAAGGCAGTGTGGAGAGCTTGTGTGAATAGAAGCCCAGTCATCTACATAGAAGAGGCAGCCAAGAGTTTACAACATGGAGGAAAAAATTGCAGAATTCAGACGTTATTTAGAAGTGAGTAGGGGGAAAGAACCCAAATGTCCACTGACAGATAAATGGATAAAGAAGATGTGGTGCATATATACAATTGAGTACTATCCAGCCTTTTTCACAGGACTCTGCAATTGTTAGAGAAAGACATGCAAATATTTACATCTGCAAAGAAATGCAAAGGTGAAAAAAGAACATGTTTGAATAATCTTTGTACTCCTCACTCTATGTTTAGCAACCTTTGTGAACGCTGAATTAAAATGCCACTGGTTTCTTAAATTTATTGTTGAAAATGTTATCAAATAGCATTTGATACCATTCATGTGGAATTTAAAATATGACACAAACGAGCCTATCTATGGAACAGAAACAGACTCACGGCCACAGAGAACAGACTTGCGGTTGCCAAGGGGAAGTAGGTTGGGGGAGGGATGGAGTGAGAGGCTGTGGTTAGTAGACGTAAGTTTTTATAAATAGAATGGATACACAATAAGATACTAACTGTGTAGCACAAAGAACTATATTCAATAACCTATGATACACCATAATGGAAAAGAATATTTTTTAAAAAAGCAATGCGTATATATGTATAATTGAATCACTTTGCTGTGCAGCAGAAATGAACACATTGTAAATAAACTATATTTTAATTTAAAACTTAGATCTGTATATTACTTTAATAAAAAATTAAAACCAACCAATCAGGAAAAAAATGCATGAGCTAAATAAATGCCTGCTGCTGCTGCTAAGTCGCTTCAGTCGTGTCTGACTCTGTGTGACCCCATAGATGGCAGCCCACCAGGCTCTCCCGTCCCTGGGATTCTCCAGGCAAAATAAATGCCTAAGGGCTATGAAATGATGGCCAAAAGCCAGAAACTTCATATAGTCAAGTACTGTTTACCTACTGAGTAAGTAAGATCTTGGTTTTTATGTGAACTGTATCTTTTAAATGTCAACATTGCTTTTATCACTAGGAGTTAAAGCCATTCCTAAAACTCCAATTATGTTTAATCACTGATGATTTTATCATTCAAATGATACTAAAAATATAACTGCTACTCTGTGACCATCCATGTTTATAAATTTAACTTAAAAAAATAGCTCCTTACTCATGTTTAGCAACCTTTGTGAACTTTGAATTAAAATTCTACTGTTTCCTTAAATTTATTAGAATGCCTCTGTAATAAGCTCTTGGAAGGCAGAGATGATATTTTCTTTATAGATGTAAATATTTGCATGACTTTCTTTCAAACAGTTCAAAGTCCCATGTAAAGAGAATATATTCGAATAATCTTTGTACTTAGAACAGCTGTCAACAAAGGTGACGGTAATAATTAACATTTCCTTTGTGCTTTCCCTGTGCTAGACCCTGCTTTAAGCACTTTACATATATTTTCACTTAATTACTATTGTGGAAACAACAGTCTCATGGTTTCCGGAAGTTGGTACTGTTCTTATTATTCCCGTATCACAGAAGAGGAAACTGAAGCACAGAGGTTGGTTAATTCTCAAGATGTATATAGAGTGAACAGCAAATAGTATTAGATGCTAATGTCTTTCCAGAGCTTTAGCTCTTAAAGTTTATGTAGAATATTAATGTCTGTTGATAAAACCACTGAAATAATAAACACACTGGCAATTTATTTTGACTAGTGTAGAAAATAAGATCACATTATTCATGGATAGTATAACTTCTCCTTATGTGTATTTGAAAGGCTGTTGATTTTAACAATCTCACCTTTTCCTTTTTTTCCTGGTTCATCTGCTTTCTTATTTGTTTCTGAAAGGTAAAGACAAAAATAAATAAATATTGTGAGAGTCACAATTCAAAATCTCGAATTATAGGACTATCTTTAAATGAGTTCAAATATGAGTTCAACTCATAATATTTCTGGGATTAAGAGATATACACTATTATATATAAAACAGATAAACAACAAGGACCTACTGTATAGCACAGGGATCTATATTCAGTATCTTGTAATAATGTAAAATAGAAAAGAATTATATATATATATGACTGAGTATATATATATGACTGTATCACTTTGTGATATATATGAATATATACATCACTGAAACTAACACAATATTATAAATTAATTATACTTCAATTTAAAAAATTCTGGGCTAACAATTCAATTTTCCTAAATCCTAAATTCTTTACACATGTAATTTATTATAAAATATTAAGAATTTGAATTACTTATAAAAATCACCAAGCAGTAAGCAGGTTTTGGGTGCCAGGCTGAGTGTTCCTGGTCTACATAAGGGGTGATGGGGGCCATCTCCACCAATAATAAGTGCCTCTGTGGGTACAAACTGAGTCCAGAGAAGACTCACTCAAAGCTGATTCAATAGCTTTATTGTCTCTTAAAGCCATGCACTGCTTTATAACAGGGACTGTATGCTTTAAAGGATTGTAGCATGCCATCCTATGAGAACACTAACCTGACTCCTCAAGGACTTCCTACATCCACAAGTGACCCACAGGGGTGCCCACACTGAGCCCAGGTATGACATAGCACAGTTAGAGGTAGACCAGTCAATTTCAGTCCCAGTAGGTATTTACCTAGTCTTTGAGAATTTCTAGATACACACGTGTACAGTTGAGTTGCAGTGAGGATGGGGCAGAGTTTGGTAGTCTGATTAAAAATAATCAGATTCCATCCTTTCCCCAGAGTAGACGCGAGAGAGTGTAAGTGCTGTGCAGGTTGGGTTCAGGGGTGCAGGCAACATCATTCAATTCCTCAATCCCCAGTTTCCCATTCATTCATATAAAACATTTCAATTTTTGGAGGCAAGAGGTAAATCTGAGGCTCCTGATGCAAGGAGAGGACTTTTCATCAGTCACATGTTTCTCCTTTGAGACCCCCAGGGGAGAGGAAGCAAACCGACTCAAAGTGTGCCAGGCTTGGTGCCAAGCACAAGACACATCTTTTGTCTCCTAACATCCTCTGCAGATGGGGAAAGAAATGGCAACCCACTCCAGTATCCTTGCCCAGGAAATCCCATGGACAGAGGAGCCTGGCGGGCTACACTCTGTGGGGTCACAAAAGAGTCAGATAGGACTGAGCAACTAAACAACAACCCTCTGCAGTAGTTCTGAGTTCCTTCTTCATGCAGAGGAGGATGTTGAAGCTTGACAAGGCAGAAGGTCTAAGTCATCAAGGTCAGTGGTGTATTTTACTCCAAAATAGACATTCTTTTCCCCATGCCAGTCTCTAATTTTGTTGAAAGGGAAAAAGAAGTGCAAGTCTTGACTTTTGCAAAGGGAGGGTTTTAAAAAGTTGGCTGGAAAACTTCCCTGGCGATCCAGTGGTTAAGACTTCACCTTCCAGTGCAGGAAGTGCAGGTTTGATCCCTAGTGGGCAAGCTAAGATCCCACATGCCTCGCAGCCAAAAAACCATAAAATGCATTAAACAGAATCAATACTGCAACAAATTCAATAAAGGCTTTTAAAAAATGGTCCACATCAAAAAAATCTAAAAAAAAAAAAAAGTTGGCTGCCACACATTTCCTGGTCAGTGCTTCAGGAGGCACAAGGATATAAAATAGACTTCCTAATCTCTGTTGAACATTCTAGAATTTCTAACCTTATTAACTATACCCTTGTCATAAAGGGCTTCCCTGGTGGCTCAGTAAAGAATCAGCCTTCAATGCAGGAAACCAGGGTTCTATCCCTGGGTCTGGAAGATCCCCTGGGGAAGGAAATGGCAACCCACTCCAGTATTCTTGCCCAGGAAATCCCATGGACAGAGGAGCCTGGTGGGCTACAGCCCATAGGGTTGAAAGAGTCAGACACAACTTAGTGACAAAACCACCACCATCATAAGGTTAGGCAGTGCATCATTTACTAGGATGCACTCTTGAGTTTGAGTAAACTCCGGGAGATAGTGAAGGACAGGGAAGCTTGACACTCTGCAGTCCATGGGGTTGCAGTCAGACGTGACTGAACAACTCTTGTAGGTATCAGGGGTACAGGATAGAAAAGAAGTATCAAAAATCTCAATTTCCAAGGATATCTCTTTCTGTGGCACCAGCCACGTGTACAGGAAGGCTGGGAGTGTCCACCCCTCCAATAATCTGTTACCTGGCATATGGCTAGTATAATTTAGACAAATCAAGCATAAAATGCAAGTTTCTCAGCTGACTACAGAAAACTAGTGGGTGCTGGTCATGAAGATTTTAGAGCTGTCCACAAATCTTCCCGCCCCCAGGGAAACCAAGGAAGGAAGAGTGGATTGAAGTGGTCATCTTTTTTTAGGTTTGTTTTTTTTTTGACGTGGACCATTTTTAAAGTCTTTATTGAAATTGTTACAATATCGCTTTTGTTTTGTTTGGCTTTTTGGCTAAGAAGCATGTGGGACCTCAGCGCCCTGACCAGATATTGAACCTGCACCGCTTCATTGGAAGGCAAAGTCTTAAACACTGCACCACTGGGGAAGTTCAGAACTGATCACCATTTAAAAAGGTGTGGGAGGCCCCCTGGCCAGGTGTGTGCCCTGGAACCAGGGTCATCATCTTTTTTCCTCCTGTCTGCAGTTAGCTAGGATGAAGAGGCTGAACTAAGAAGGCCTAGCCCAGATGTTCCAACCCCGGGGCAAAAGCCCTAGGTTCTGTCCCCTTCTAATCCCACTGCTTCAGCAAGTTGAGATCTGAGACAGGAGCTTGGGTGTGGGAAAATACACAGCGTAGGGGATTTTCACCTCCGGGGTTTTCAGTGCTTAAATTTAACTTAGGTAAAGTTCTCAAAGAGCTTCAGCTTACCTCACGAGCATTCTGCATGATATAATAGAGTATGACTTTGCTATTTGTTAGTCTTTGTACCTGGGGCTTCCCAGGGAAAATTCAAATGGCCCTCAACATGCCAAAAAGGAAAATGATTGACAACACTTAACTAGATGCCAGGCGTTGTTCTCAACACTTAATGAGGATTATCCCATTTAATTCTGAAAGGTAGTTTTAATTCCATAGATAAGAAAAATGGCTTAGAGAGGCTACGGAATATTGCCAAGAGTTGCAGAACAATTAAGAATTGTTCAGAAGGCCATACTCTACAATACTACACTTTGCATATTCCAGTAGTGGGTGGTCCATACTCTAGGCTTAGTCCAACCCAGAAAATGACAGAAGTACAAGCTTACCAGTAACTCAGATTTAAGTCTTAACATACAACCCCCCAAAGAAACATAAACTACACATTTTCTAATGGTGCTAACTCTTTCAACATTATTTTATTAAAGAAAACCTTACTAAACAGAACAGGATCTTCATCTTTTAAAAACTGTCATACAACCATTAAGAAAAAATCATTTTTGTATATTCAATTATTTTGAACCCTATCATTCCAGCTACTGTGCTAATTTGCCTACTGGCCAATTCTTGTGGGCAAAGCTAGTCTCCATCCAGGTCTGTGTGTCCTGAGCTCCTAGTCACACTGGCATCTATTCTCCCTGCTCCAAGACCCAGCCATGGGGCTCTGCCTCTCCCTGACCAGGTCCTGTCTAAGTCACAAGGGCCCTGTCCTCTCTGTCCACTAGCACTTTCCCAGTCAGATCCTATCATGATATCACCTGGATCCTTACTCCTCCGTTACCTGACTGTCCTCTCTCTCTGCTCCTATCACATCACCTGGATCCTTACTCCTCCATTACCTGACCGCCCTCTGCTCCTATCACAACATCACCTGGATCCTTACTCCTCCATTACCTGACCGCCCTCTCTGCTCCTATCACAACATCACCTGGATCCTTACTCCTCCATTACCTGACCACCCTCTGCTCCTATCACATCACCTGGATTCTCACTCCTCCGTTACCTGACTGCCCTCTCTCTGCTTGCTCTTGGTTGCCCTCTAATTGTTTCCACCTTCCATTAGGTGCCCACCTGTACGCTCTAGACTCTAGGCTGCGAATGACCTTGACTGACAGGCATTGCAGCCTCTCTGACCCTCAGTCTCTTCATCTGTAAGCACAGTAATAACACCCAGGTCCCTGGAGCCCTGACTCCAACTCAGCACTTATCATTGCCAGTGCAGCAAAATGGGCCTGCTTAACCTTAAAGGTTTTTTCTGTTTCTTCTGAGCGCCTTGGAAGAAAAACAATACTTTCCAGAATCCCAGAAGCTTCGTCTCTTTGTGTCTCATTCTTCTTTACTGCCCAGAGAATGAAGATCAGAAGAGAATCTTCGGTACCCTTTGCTACCCTTCCAGTCACTCAAACTCCTCGGTTCTCTCAAACAGGCTGAAAGCTAATCCTCACCAAGTGATAGTCATGGAGAACCAGAGTGTGCAGGTGAATGAGTGACCTCGCAGGGACTTATCAGAACTTCTAGGTGCTGGACAAAAGCCTACACAGCATGATGCAGGGACTATTTCATCTGAATTCTGCCCCTCAAATTGTAGCATGATACAAAATAAACATTACCTACTAGAAACAGGTAAAGAAAGAGGTTGAATGTACTCCTTTGTGATTTTAGTCACCAAAAGTGCTAGAATACCCTGAAATATTAGAAAGTATAAAATGAACTGATGTTGTTATGGAACAAAATAAAACAATATATACTCTAAAATAATGACAATACAGAGAAGAATTCTTCTGCATTTTATTGCACTCAAATAACATTAAACAGAAGATGTTTACATTATTTTTAGAAAATCCATTGATGTTTCCCAGCTTGGCATATATTTGTAAAGACAAGGCTCATCCATCAAGATATTTGGAATTAGAAAGTATCTGAATATGACCACAGCATAATGAATTCTCAGTGTCCAGAGTTCTAGAGATGATTATATACAAAAATCCAGCGAAATTTATCTTATGCATTTATCAATTCTATGTCACTCCTGTTTCTCTAAAAAAATATGGCTTTATTAAAAACTAGTGTTCTATAATTCACAATACGAAGTAAGAGCTTTATTAGATTTTTGAGTAACAACTCTGTATTACCCAGATCACAGCTTCAGACAATTATTGCTCTTTTACTATGTATTACTTTGGGCTTCACTAACACTATGGTTCAGCATACCTTACTACACTGTAGTGATCTCTAGTGATAAAAATATAAAATCTCTTTGATTTTAACCCTAAAAGCAGGAAAAAAAAAATCGCTTTATCTTAAAACAATGTGAACATGATCAAGAGCTCCCCTGACATGTAAATAAAACCACATCTTAGGTTTTGTTTTTTTTAATAGCTCATGGTCCTTTCAAAATGAGAGTGTAGCTACCTCTTTTTCCTAAGAAGTGAGCATTTTCATCACAGCAACCATTTCTGAGCCACACACCAGCCACATTAAAAACAGAAGAAACTCTCCAGCGTGGAAAGGAAAAGCCTCAAAAGCTGTGAAAGCACGGGGAACTTCTGGTTTCTGAGCACTTTTCACAAACCCTGCTTCATTCAGCCAGCGGCAATGTCTCCTTGATACATGGAGCAGGAATCAGTGTCGTACATGTTACTTTACCAGCCAAAGGAAGAACAACCTTTACATTAGGCACCACTAACTGTTATTTTCTAAGACTTAAACAAATACCAAGAGGACTACAGCTATTCTACAATCACCCCAATGTGCTGAAAAGCGTTTTTGCATAATATAACAGGCTGTTCCTTTCCTCTACATTCTAACACAAATTTTAATTTCCCCTTTTTTTCTGAAAAATAAATTACCCATGATAATTTAAACTTTTTTTGAAATATTAATTTTTTTCTAATTAATAAGCTAAAAGCTGCAGGAATCTCAAATGTTGAGTTTTACCCTGAATACTTGAAGCTAATATAGGAATTTTTTTAAATAAAGGTATCAGTGCAGATATATACAACTCAAATCTTCACAGCTAATGATGATCCCATCAGTGTTTTTCAGAGCCCTAAGACAAGGCACTCTTAGTGGCTTTAATTCATGTTTCACGCAGTATACACAAGTCAGCTGACATAGTGTTAATTACTGATAAGATATATTAAAATCCTGCCATGACAAGTGCTGTTATCTCATGAATGATTATTAATTACTGTCTGAAAAACACATATATGCAGGTAAGACTAAAAGCTCCATCACAAAAGGGAAAAGAAAAATCCAGTGGACCCACTAACGCTATCAGAAAAGGACATGCAGGAATGTAACAATACATGTGATTTTTGTTTCTTAAAAAAAAAAAAGAAAAACCCTAAAATGCCAGTGGACTATGGTTCATTCAAAACATCTTTAGTATTCATTCCCAAAGATCTTGGTCTGCTCAGAAATTACTTCACAAGATCTATCCCAGCCATCTTTTGGAGCGTATGGTTAAGCTGGTCCTCTTGTGGTAGGTAGTAGGGGCAGTCTTTCTGAAGCTTTAAGTATCTGCAAAAATAAGGGGAAATCTAAATTAAAGGACCAACTAGACACAGATTGCGAAACTGCTTTATTTTTATTCTACTTATAAAAAACCACCAATGGAAAGTAAATTTTTTATTTTTCTTTGTATTGTTGTTTTTAATGGCAACTGGGTAAGAATGACTCACTGCTTAGAGTAGTTCTTGGGAGGATTACTTGCAAAACTAAAAAAACCTGAGGTTCTTTAAAGCATTTGAGAATTACAGTTGAATTTAAGAATGTCAGTCTTTTGAGAAATAACATTCAATTTCTTTCTCCCATCAATGTTTTCATTATATTAAAAAGAAATGCAACAGAGGGGGAAAAATCTAGTATGGTATTTGAAACATGAATATAGGGAGGATTTTTCAAGGAGCAACAAGATACAGTAAGCTGTAGTTAAAATGCATTACTTATAATCTTATATCAATTTTTCATGTTATGGACGATATAAATGGTTGATAAAAAAGTATATACTATTTTAAAAGAAGTAAAATTCATTCCAACTTTAAACAAACATTTTCTTATTCCAAACTTTAGTACCAAATTTATTTTACTATTATAGCTATGTTATGATTATGTTATGATCTATGTTACAATTAAAGTTAAAAAGGAGATTGTGCACATGAAGACCCAACCAAATTTTGATGTGATTTCTAAAACTGTATTATAGGCTTTCCTTCCCTCCCTCCTTCCTTCCCTATCTATTTATCTACATGTGTGCATGTATGTATAACCAGAAATTTTTACATAAGCAAATTATTTGGTGCTAATGAGAAGCAACTGGAAATTATAGGTATACTTTTATATATCCAACAGAAATGAATATTTCCACCAAAAGACATGTATAAGGTGTCTAAGAGTGTTCATGGAAAATTTCTTCATAACAGACCAAAACTAGAAACATTCACTACAGCCATCAATGTATAGGATAGAATTTTTAAATGGAATACATTTACAGTCAATAATAATAATAAGACCAATGACTCTACATAGCAATATGGATGAAACAGCCATGATGGTGAGCAATGGAAATTGGTCACCAAGAAAGTATATATATGTTTGCATGTGTTGACTTGTGTTTCTGTTTAATCAAATTCAAAGGCAGGCAAATTCATCCATGATGACAAAGTCAGAACAGTAGTCATCTTTGGTGGGGTCATTACTGAGGGCAGAAGAGGGAAAGATTTTCCAGGGGCTGGAAGAACTCTGTATTGTGGGTGCAAGAATATAAGACATGTAACAAGTTCATCAAACTGTATCATCAACAGGTGAGTACTTCCCTGTGTGTAAATTATACCACACCAGAAAGAGTTAAACAAAAAAAGTTCTCTTAGAGTTTAAACATTAGCTGGACTGTGAGGAATATGCATTTCTATAACCTGTGCAATGAAAAATCCTGGAGACTATGGGAACTTGTTTAAAGTACAACATGAGTACTGATAAAAAGGCAAATAAACTAAAAGCTTAATCACAATTTTGAAAGACTCAAATTTATGCCCCGAAGTATCTGAATCAGGTTTCCACCTAGAAGTAGTAGTTGCCCAAGCTGCAAACCCAGCACCTCCAGAGGCCAGTCGTCTCTGCACCTCTCCGTTCCTCCCACCTTCCTTATCTCCACTAAAGTTCCATCATTCATCCATTCAAGCCAGAAGCAAAGGAGTCAAGCTAGACTTTTCCCATTAACCAGCCCATCTCCCACCAATCACCTGCACCCCCAAGGTCCTTGAATCCATCCTGCTCTGCACCTCTGCCACGATTCCCAGCTCCCACCACTTGCGCTTAGATGAACATATCTGCCCCCTGACTGGTCTCCACCTCCTCATGGGACTGCTCTGTTCAAATATGGATAGGATCATGCAACTCCTAAGCTTGAAGTTTTTCAGCAATTTTCTTGCATTTTTAGTGAAAGTTGCTCAGTCATGTTCGACTCTTTGCAATCCCACGGACTGTAGCCCGCCAGGCTCCTCTATCCATGGAATTCTTCATGCAAGAATGCTGGAGTGAGTAGTCATTCCCTTTTCCAGGGGATCTTCCTGACCCAGGGAATGAACTCGGGTCTCCTGTATTGCAGGCAGATTCTTTACTGTCTGAGCCACCAGGGAAGCCCTAGGCCCACATTCAAATTCTCAAACATCATTTATGCAACACTCTGAGAAATGCTGCCCGCCCGTCCCCTATGCCTCCTCAGCCGGTGCAGGGCACACCGCCTTGAACCCTCTCCCTGCCACATGCTGGCTCCTTCACTTCGAGCAGCTCCTCCAGGCTCAGCTCCAACATGACCTCCTGCTCTGCTCCTCTGGCCCCACAGCTGGGTTGGTTCCCCCTCCTCTGGGTGCTGGCCTGGGTATCACTCTGAGAGGTTAATGATGCCATATTGGCTTCTGTCTGCTGCGGCACACCCACAGGTCTGTGAATCGATACCAGACAGGGCCTGCATTGTTCACTGTGTCTGGGGCAGAGCTGTACCATGCATGCAGGTGTGTGCGCTTCAGTCATGTCCAACTCTTTTGCGACCCTATGGACTGTACCTGCCAGACTCTGCTGTCCATGGGGATTCTCCAGGCAAGAATACTGGAGTGGGTTGCCATGCCTTCCTCCAGGGGATCTTCCCAACCCAGAGATTGAACCTAAGTCTTCTGTGTCTCAGGTAGATGGATTCTTTACCCACTGAGTCACCTGGAAGGCCTGAGCCTGTACCATAGGAGCTGTTTAATATATATTTCTTGAATAAACGAAAGATCAAATCACTAACAATAATATGCATATTAGGCTCTTATTACCATAAGCTAAGACCTTTAGAGCTGCCAGCCTAAAGCTGGTTGTGGGTCTTATTGATCCAATTAGAAAATGCTTGATGACAAGGGGCGCATGAGTGGCAGCTCTGGACAGAGGCAACAGTGCAATCAGCCTCCCTGAGAGAATATTCAAATGTGGATGAGTTACCAATGTCATCTCCATCTTCAGAGACAAAAGAGCAGCAGATTCAGCCAGAAACATTGATGTTTACACATCTTCATTTCAGATAGCACAATTATCATCACAAAACGTAACATAAACATTTTTCCCGGCATTGCTCTTGTTCAGTTATGCAGCTGTGTCTGACTCATTGTGGCCCCACGGACTGCAGCACACCAGGCTTCCCTGTCCTTCACCATCTCCCAGAATTTGCTCAAACTCATGTCCATTGAGTCAGTGATGCCATCCAACCATTTCATCCTCTGTTGCCCCCTTCACCTTCTGCCCTCCATCTTTTCCAGCATCATGGTCTTTTCCATGGCATGACATAAACATTGTTAAAGGAACCAATTAGTCAAATGGTCTTAAAGTATTGTATGGCAGGGAATATTAGGCTGGTGAATTTCCTAAGTGATTTGTTCATAAGTCATTCAATTTGTGCTATGTATAGTTTTTTTTTAAATATTTTTTTCTTTATGTGGATCATTTTAAAAGTCTTTATTGAATTTTGTTACAATATTGTTTTTGTTTTATATTCTGGTTTTTTGGCTCTGTATATGTGAGATCTTTGCTCCCCAACCAAATATCACACCCACACCCCTTGCATTGGAAGGTGAAGTCTTAAGCACTGGACCACCAGGGAAGTCCCCATGCTATGTACAGTTATGCTGTCAGATTGCTAGAAATAGGCTGTGTGGTATCAAGTAAAAATATGACTTTGAGGACAAGGTGAAAACCCACTAAGGAAGCAGAGGTTCCAAAATCAATTTTTTTTAATGTGATATTAAAAATGACTGACTTCTAACATGATCAATTTTTCAGATTGACTTTTTACTTCCTTTCCAAAAGGATGCCAGCAAAGCACTTATGAATTTATCAATATAAACAAAAGATGGAAAAATTTAGCTATTGGACAGCTTACTTTTCCACAATGAATCATAATTAATCTTCAACATTTCTGAGTCTTAAGTGAAAGGCTAATGCATATTAAGACAAAGACACCTAAGGATACACTATCTCTACCACATCAAAACAGCTCTCATAACTCATCTGTTCTTAAGTCTTCATTTCTATGAAATCCTCTAGAGCACAGAAGCTGAGAGTGTGAACTCTTAGAGCCAGAACACAAGAATCAAACTCAGTTCTAGCATTTATCATCTCTGTGATTTCAGGCAGGTTCCTCTGCCTTGCTATGCCTCAGTTTTCTCATCTGTAAAATGGAGATATGAGCATTTCACCTCTTGGGCCAATGGAAATACTAAGGGAGTTAATTCATGTGTGTGTCAAGAAGTGCATGATAGACATGATGCTTAACCAAAGTCAGCACTCTCCATCCCCTGGTGGGCAGCCGGATACAACAGTAAATCAAGGCAATTCCTGCCCCATGGGATTATCCCAACAATATTATTAGGAAATTTAATTTGCTACATTAAGACTGCGTAACCTAGTCATAGAAAGATCAGAGAAGGCATAGTAATCAACAACTGGATTCTGAGGGCCAGGAAAAAGTGAACCGATATCCAGCATTGTGCAGAGAGCCTCAATCTGAGTTTTCTACTGATTAAAGAATTTTAAAGATTAAAAGGTATTAAGGTAACAGGCCCCACAACAATTGTCACAGTTTCTGCATCACATATGTCATTCAACACTATTGCAAAACCAGTCACCTTACTGTACAAAACAGCAACTAATTCATGAATATTATTCTTTCATAAGACTGAATAATTAAATGATGCAATTTTATAAAGTAAGATCAAGAAAATAACAAGAAATAAGCAAACCCAGTACAATCATTACAAGTAACTACTGCTAACTCTCCACCTCACACCCTCCTTGGTAAAGGACAAACTATAGCGCGCAGTGCATCATTCAAATTTTTATGACACCAAATGACAAGTGACAACTTCTGGAGCAGGTCTGTCAGAATTCAGCTTCTCTTGATCCACCTCAAATATCAACCTAAAGTGAAAGAAACTGAAAGTGAAAGTCGCTCAGTCGTGTCCGACTCTTTGCGACCCTATGGGCTATTCAGTCCATGGAATTATCCAGGCTAGAGTACTGGAGTGGGTAGCCTTTCCCTTTCTCCAGGGGACCTTCCCAACCCAGGGATCAAACCCAGGAATCTGCATTGCAGGCAGATTTTTTACCAGCTGAGCCACCAGGGAAGCCCCAATATCAACCTAATTAATTAGTAAATAGTAACAGCCACAGCCTCCATTCACTGGGATATCATTATGTGCCAGAAAGGATACATATAAATCAAATCCTCATTTTCATTTGCTTCAGCTGTTAAATATCTCATAAAAAAAAAAGCACCTTATTCCAGCCCCCAGTCCCCTCACCCCTACAACCACTCCTTAGTATTTTATAATTATATTCCAAGGAAATTTGGGGGCTCATTTATAAAACACTACAACAGAAGCACAGAGCTTTCTGGTCAGAAAATAATATTATATTTCATACCTTCATTAAAGTCAGGTTGATATTAAAAAAATATCAACCATAACTAGAAAAAAGTGCTGTAGACACTTGTTATTTTTAGGAAAACATAAAATAACTTTCTTTAAAGGAATGGAGAGTAAGCAAAATGCAAATTCAGTAACGTGCTCTGCATTCTCAGGTAAGAAACAAGGCACACTGGCGTACTGCTCAGTAACACAGAGGAAGTTACAAACGCAGGACAGAAACACCAGCTTTCCCGACTCTGCTCATCTTTCCTAAACACAAAATACACACATATGGCCAGAAGTTATCCTGTCAAAGATCAGTTTCTCCATGGATTTTGTTTCTCATTCACGTTATAATGCCAACAACGCAGTTCCTTCAGTATTCATACATATTATAAATGTACAACGTACAACAACTATCAGAACTACCCAACCATTAAATAAGTAAATATGAGCTGTGGTATAACTAAAAATAGTCCTTGATTAGAAAAGGCTTTTCCCCCTTGAAATTGAGTATTTTGACCAATTTTGGCAGGCACAATTATTTCTACCAAAATCAGTACTTCTACTGATTTTTGTAGCACGTCATCGCTACAAAATTCACATGAAGCATAAAATGAAAAATACGAGTAAAAACTGAACCAATAAATAACATGGAAACAAAAAAAAAAAAAGGAAATAAAACACAGAAACAAGAGGAAATACATTTGAGAAAGAGATGTTGGAGAATCCTCACTTAATAAAATATTTTTTCCCACTTAGAGAATAAGACGTTTATATGTTAATTTCTGATGACAGGAATAGTTAATGTCTTCTCTAAAAGGCATTTGAAAGCATAGGCTTTGATTGAAATGCTGTCCCCATTCTTTAAACTCGATGATGATGAGATGTGTTAGGGAAGGGAGGGAAAAGCAGAGTGATGAGTGTAACACAGTGGGCTGGTAGGAAGGACTTCAGGGCACTCACTCACAAGTCCCAGTTAGCCTGGACCATGTGGGCTGCAAGGATGCTTTTAGGGAAGATGGGCAGTGCGGGTCAGGGGAGGACCAATGTCACTAATTCATGCACTGTTCAATTTTCATCTGAAGGCAAGTCTGCCTCCACATCCTCCATCAGATAGCCTGTCAATCAAAACAAGGGAAAAACCCCACAACCTAACCTCTACTACTATCACCATTATGATAGCAAAAATCATACAGTGTTTTGATCATGAACACTCCTCAAATTCTACCTCAACCAGTAAGTACTAGACTCTGTCTGATGTGTATTCCCCATTACTTTGGCTCAACTGGCCTAAACACACAAAATTTTCCTTTTAAATTTAGGATAGGTATAATTAATTCTCTTCTCTCAGGAATTCTACTCTCCATAGAATTTTTTCCATACAGCATCTTTTAAATTAAGCAAAAAAGAAAAAGGAAATACTTGTAACGAAATGCCATACCTGGTGGTACTTCTTGCTGTTCCTCTGCAGGGGGCATGTGCAGTTCTGAAATAATAAATAAATAATAAAATAAATTAAAAAAACACTCCATTACAGATTGCTGTCCAGCGTTTAAAGACTACAGATCTTTAAGTTGGCATGATTATTTTTACAGACTGTTTGGGGGTTTGATTGTAATTTATCATAAAGCATTAGGTTTTTGCACCAACACAATAAAGAAAAATGAGCTACAACTTTGTAAAAGTTTGTATATTTCTCAACTGTCCTGAACCACAGGCTTTAAAACATTATCTGCCTAACTGACTAACCTCAAAACTTACTGTCTGGCGAAGGAGATATGAACCAAAGCCCAAGTTTTCACCACAATTTTGCATCAGACTTGATAGGAAAGCTGTTGAAAGATATTTAAAGCATCTTGTTTCTTGTTAACAATACAAAAAGTTAAATTCAAATAGAATCTTTAAAATGTATCACTATCCTTAATAAACTCGTTTTTGAAAAATAATGCTCAAGGTAACTTATTCTAAAACTAGCCAAAAATATGGATACGAATTATAACATCTAGTCTTTTTTTGTAGACATCAACCCACTTACAACTAGAGAAACTGTAAGCCTCACCACCCAATGGTATAATGATATATTGATCTGATTCAGTCTATAATATTACATCACATGTTAGTATCTTCATCCCTAACAACACAGTGGATGGGCAGGAAGTACCTTAACTGAGACACTATCAAGAAATAAAATTGTTATCTTTCCTTTTGTTCAAGATTTTGTGTAACAGGCTTTGGTCAAAAAAAATAATATTTTATTAGTGTTTTCTAAAACTCAAAACATTTATGCAGCTATTTTAATCATTTTTCTTCTTGCATTAATTTGCTTCTACTTATGAGAATGCTCAAAACAGTTGGAAATATTTTAGATAAAAGGAAAAAGAAGCATCATACGTATTTTCTCCAACTGAAAGGACACAACTTTCAACCAATTCTGCCCATGGATAACTCCTTCTCATGACACCACCTCCTTCTACTTAGGGCAGCCCTCCACACCCTAATATGATACTTTCTACTATACAATCCTGATTTCATCTCCATCACTGCCTTTCTCATAATCTTTACTTTATCCTCGCATTGGTCACTAGAGTGCCTGCCCCCAATGAAACAGAATTCTAACTCTCTTATTCACTCTCATCCTCCAAGCCCCTGAGCACTGTCAAGACAGCAAATAGTTAAGTGTGTGATAAATGCTTGTTGAAGAAATGAAGATAACTTTTTATAAAAAGTAACAGATTTCTGTTAAATTAACTTACCTTCTAAAATTGTGTTTGAATTGTCTACAGCATGATCTAAAAAAAAAAAAAATTAAGCACATCTTACATTAACTCATTTTCACAACTTCTTTAAATTAGTTTATTTGTTTGGAGACCTAAATTTGACTCTTTTTAGATTGGGGTTTCTTATAGAGAGATTCATTAGAATATCAACTTTAATTTCTAAATTATAGTCAAAGAATACATCAATAGGCTGGGGATGTCTTTAGTGGTCCAGTGTCTAAGGCTCTGCACTCTCAACACAGAGAGGCCCAGGGTTCAATCCCTGGTCAGGGAATTAGATCCTGCATGCTGCAACTAAGACCTGGTACAGTCAAAAAAAAAAAAAAAAATTTAAAAATCAATTGATTCTAAAAATAGGTTGGCATTATCTCTGCTGACATAAACCTTGCACCATAAACAGGATAAATATATCAACATGATCCAGTTCCTTAGTGACTTAAGAATGTCTTGTATTTCTGACTACATCTATCTTTGTTCCACAAGTTATACTCGTTTTAACAAATGCAAGGGGAGCTGACTTGCAGGAAGCTCAATACCTTACCTGAACTTTCTGTCCCTTCATTTTGCAATGGCTCGTACACTACAAAATACACAGAAAAAATACTCCTTTAGCCCAGTATCTCATTAAAACACAAGAGTGGCCATACAGTTCAAAGTCTAGTTTATTCTTGAACCACTGCGACTTCATTACTAGTAAATGGCAGTTTATAGAGTACGGTGGGGAAGAGTTTGGTTCTGGGGTGAAACAGGCCTAGATTCAAATTGCAGAGTAGCCTCTTCTAGCCAGAGGAACAATTATATGTGCTTCCTTCTTGCAAAATGAACAAAATTAAAGTTCCTCCTCAATCACTTGTTAACAGGATCCCATACTTTGTTTACCCCTGGGTGGTGCTGAATTTCTCTTTTATCCTTTGTGACTGTAGTGGAGGTTCTGAGTTACCCACAGCTCTGTCTGCTCTACACTCTGGATCCCAGACCTGGCAGATTCTCTACTTTGCAGAGTAAGCAATGCTCAGATGTTCCACCTGGGGCAAACGGCCCTGCCTCCAGCCCGAGATGAGGGTTTACCGGGCAGGTCTTAATCCACTACCTTAACCACAGCCCAGGGCTCACCTCTCTCTGCTCCACTGCTTAGGCTCTTGTCTCTGCCACCATCTCCCCTCGTGTCCGGCTAGTTCATAGCTTCCCTAGTCAGCCTGATTCCTGCTTTTCCCATCTTCCAAAATGCCTCAAATGTCCTCGTACCCTAAGAGCAAACTGTGTTATAGTCCTAGCACAGTTACAAATGTATTCCCCTTGATCATTTAATAAAGAAAAATATCGAGCATTTACTATCTTTTAGATATTATTCCCAGTGCTTGGGTAGAGTGAGGGACAGCTTTTAACATGCTTTTCTATCCTTCTGGTGGTGTTTGGAAGACAAAGGAACAGTGAATACTTGCTCACTCTGTCATCCTGAACTGTGTCCCATTTTAATATGCTCTTCTATCAACTGAAAAACAAACAAGCCTTTTCTTTTTGTTGCTGTTGTCATTTTTATTTTATTAGTTTATTTATTTTGTATGTTTTTTTTTTTGAAGTATAGTTGATTTACAATGGCTCAGTTGCATAGCAAAGTCATTCAGTTATACATATATATGTGTGTTTGTGAGTGTATATATATTTTATATATATATATATTTAGATTCTCTTCCATTAAGATTGTTCTTGTCCTCTCTCTCCTTCATTTCACAATCTAATTTCTTCAGAGTCATTTGCACATGCTGTCTTCTCACTTCCTCTCCTCAACCCACTCCAGTCTGTCTTCCAGCGCTGACCACATGCCTGAAAAGACTCCTCTAAGACTACCCACGAGCCCTCGTTTAACCCAGTGGACACTTCCTGCCTTTATTGAATCGGATCTCCTGGCAGCTCCTTCCCTAACAAATGCTCTCATCCTTGGACTCCAGGACAACCATCCTCTCCTTTGATTCTCTCCTTTCTCCTCTTCATCATTTCACCTTTTTCTTAGCAGGCATTAAAGGTTGCCTTTCATCAGAGTGCAGCCACAGGGCCTCCTCTCATCTAGCTCTCTCCCCTCTCTTTTAAACTACCTCAGTCTTTGGATTCAATCATGATGCATATTCTGAAGATTCTCAGACTCAGTCGGGAATAGACTTCTCTTCTATGATCCAAATATCATCCATCGGCTAATCTGATATCTCCCCTTGGATGGCTTGGCAGGCACTACCCACACGGACAGACTGCTCATGACCTTCTGGCCCCAAACCCGTTTTCCAGTCCATCTGTCGTAGGAAAAAGCACTCCATCCACCAGGCACATTAAGCACGAAAGTGGCTGTGGTTCCCAATACCTCAGGTCTTATTTTTACCTTGTTAACATTTTAAATTATATTTACTACAATATTCTGCCTATGAAGATATCTTTACTTTCACAACATCTTACTTAGCATTTTATCTAATTTTATACTTCTTTTAAATTTGATTTTAAAATTCTCTATATCTAGTCTGCCATTTGCATTTGGAACACGTTCTTACGAGCATATTTGGAAAAACACAATAATGACTGGCAGAAATTAGAACACTATCTCAAATCCTACCTCGGCGTGCAATTTTTAAATTCCAAATACCTCTTTTCTCCTTTAAATTCAAAAAAAAAAAAAAAAAACCTAAATGCACTCATAGTGGCCAAGTTATTTAATTTATTAAAAAAAATATTAGTCCCTAGAGATAGACTCTAGCATTCTTCTGATGGCATCCTTCACATTCCATTAGGACCTGGTAGGCTCAAATCTTCAAATCACATGTTTAATAAATTAGCATACTGGATCTACACATAGCTCTTCCTAATTTTCTTCACTTGAAATTCACCAGCTAACATGAGACCACAAGGTTTTTTTTGAAAGTAGACTTCATATTATTCATATTTGAGTGTCAAGCCCTAAAACCATCCAGCACATAGGAAGTCCTCCACGTCCAACTCAAGACCTACACATCTCTTCATCCTTCTTGTTTCACAGAAAGTTATTCTCAAATGGCTTCTTTCCTTCTATGGAGTCATCTTTGAAGATATTGAAATAAGAAGGATCCACTGTTTGGCTCTATCATTTCTTAGTCAAATGAACGTATGCAAAATTACTTACATTCTCTGAACCTTACTTCTCTCATCTGGGGAGTAGTGAAAACATAACCGACTTCAGGAAGTTTAATGAAAACAGCATGGGAAGTGCTGGGGCAACAAGAGTAGCTGCAATTGCCTAAATCAGCATCTGATGCCAGAACTATTTTCTCTATGCTGCTTTAAGCCCAGAATGGAGTTCTTCCATACCTTTCTCCATGGAGAGCAGTCATCTTCATTTAATGAAATTAATTTGCAGAAGCAACCAGAGTAGTTAAACTCTGACTAAAGTAGTCTTCACTTCCCTGATAGCTCTGTTGGTAAACAATCCTCCTGCAATGCAGGAGACTCTGGTTCGATTCCTGGGTCAGAAAGATCCTCTGGAGAAGGGAGAGGCTACCCACTCCAGTATTCTTGGGCTTCCCTTGTGGTTCAGCTGGTAAAGAACCATCTGCAATGCAGGAGACTTGGGTTTGATCCCTGCGCTGGGAAGATCCCCTGGAGAAGGGAAAGGCTACCCACTCCAGTATTCTGACCTAGAGAAATCCATGGATACAGTCCATGGGGTTGCAAAGAGCTGGACACGACTGAGCAACTTTCATTTCACTTCACTTCAAAGCAGTCTTCAAGCACAGGACTTATATTTAATTTAAAAAGAGCCACAACTATAAAGCAATGCGATTAAACTTTCCTGAAAAATTTATAACTGCTTCCTAAAGCAATGACAGAACCACTGGAATGGATAAACCATCTCCTGAAGTAAACTCTGAAAACTACCCATTGCTGGGCTGCTTTAAGTTATGGTATTTATAGCTAAAAGTATCACTCTCCATACTTTACAGTCAAACTCTGATTAGATTTTAAAACAAGTAGGTAGCTTAACGTTAAGAAACATTTTCAAACCTTGTTCATCATAGTCTCGGTAGGTGACATCATCTGCAAAAAAGAGAATAAAACCAAAATGAGTATTACTTTAGTCATTATTTTTTAGTCATTTTAGCTAAAAAAGCACAACTAAATCTCCAATACAGAATTCTGTTCCTTTATATATTTAATGACCACACAATCAGTGAGAAAGGCCTCTGCCCAAAAACGATAGGAAAGGACAGGTAAATTATTTTCATAAAAATTTCTCAAATTGGCATAAAGCAAGACATGCTGAAGAAATTAATATCCTGTTTTATTATGAGGTGGTGGTACATGAGGTGAAATATGAAAGCCTGAAAGTCTTTTTGAACAATCTATGCAAAGCAAAAAATCCTGTATTAGGCGTTAAAGTTATCTTTGACCCATCAAAAGAAAAATCATCATGGTAACAGAGCATTGCAAGCATAGAGCCAGAAGTAATGTTTAAAATCTAATGAAAACATTCATCAAGTACCTGTTTCTTGGTACGTTCTTTCAGCACCATCTACTACTACTGGTTCACTGGAATCTAAAAAGAAAAAACATACACCTTTGCCAAACATGAAAGAACATACACATTGCTAGACACTACTCTAAAATATTTATAAATTAGCTCTAATTCTAAAAATAGTGTAAGACAGACATTATTATTATTTAATAAAATTTAAGCTGAATAACAGGCCATAATTTCCTCTCAAGTCACAAAGATAGGAAGGAGCAGAATTAGAATTTTCACCACTTCTGGCTCCACTATATCATCCTGCCTCATTCATTCCCAAATATTCTTGCCAGTATTCTATTAATATTTACAAAATCCCAACAGTGATCTGAAAAACATCTCCTTTTTCCCCATTTCTCCATGTAATATTAAAGTATATTCAGAAATTTGTATAATACCTGGGCAGGCAAAAATGACTCAAATATTATAAAGAGATTTCTATTTTGAATCAGAGTGAATCATTAACCCTGGGTGGAAATGACCTTGGTCACTGCCTGAAACAGAAACATACATTACAGACCTGGATTTTCCTGCTCATATATCATGTCTTCCATATCTTGACTGTAGACTGGCGAAGCTATAAATTAGGAAACAATTAAGAAGTGACAAATATGTCTCAGAAAAGGGTTATGCTTGATATTTAAAACAGGAAAAGCACAATTTCTAGTGGAGACAGAAATCAAATCAAAATGATGCTCAAACTTGCATTCATTCATGAAACAAACAGGTACTAACTTGTGCTAAATGCCAAATACAAAGATGAATAAGAAAGTTTCCATCATCAGTGTAACTGAAGCACAAAATCATGGAGCTATATTCTCATTTAGTTAATGAAAATTCAATGACATTCACAGAACAAAAAATGAGGCAGAGACACAGAGCAGTGCAGGTGAGCCCTCCTCCCAGACACACAGCAGGCACCCGCCCAAGAGAGCCTGAGTGAGGACCCACATCCTAGCCCCTCACTTGGACTCAGCACCTGAGCACCCCCAGACTACAATGCAATTCTCATGCTTATAGACACCTGCTGTTGAAATGACATAGGTCCTAAATGCCAGCCAACAATAAGACGTAATCCCATAGAAAGAGGGGTCTATTCCAACCCTGGGAGAAAAACTGGCCAACACAGGCTTACTGGAAGACGGTACGTCCATCTCCAGTGTGGCCATACTTTCTGGGGACACATGATATGAGACAAGACACAACTCTGACCATTCAATGACTTGGTAATTTAGGACTAAAAAACAGGCAATTCTACAGCATCTTTTTTTTTTTCAATTATCTGCTTAAAATTTTTTTTCTATTTATTTTTATTGAGGTATAGTAGGTTTATAATGTGTTGATTTCTGCTATATAGCAAAGTGATTCAGTATACATATATATATAAATATATATTCCTATTTATACTTTTCCCACTATGGTTTATTACAAGATATTAAATATAGTCCCCTGAGCTATACAGCAGGACCTTGTTGTTTATCCATTCTACACACGGCAGTTTATATCTGCTAATCCCAAACTTCCACAGTACCTTTTGACTTAATAATTCCATTCCTGGGAATTTATCTTCAGGAAGAAGACTTCAAAAGCACAAAATTATATTCATATATACATGTATCTATATGTAGATATATACACATATCTATATATGTGTGTACATACAAATATATATATAACTGTGGTATAACATATTATATAATAATAATCACTTATTATGTATTATGTGATATTTGATATAAAGTATAATAGTTAATACATAATAATCATTTTATCTCTCTTTCTTTTATAGGAAAATATTAATTAAAACAGAATAGTACCAAATTAAAATCTTACCTGTCTCTTCTATATGGTAGCTATCTTCAGTTTCTGAAAAAAATAACATTAAATAAAGATTACTACCTTAATAAGTGGTATATTTATATATTTTATATGTATATTCTGGATGAATGTTTATCACTGATTTTATTTTGAAAGCGAATAGGTATTAAAACAAAACATGAAAATATCAATAAATATCTGCTAAATATCTTTTACTAGAACTACATTTAGAAATGCCTCACATATTTTTCTTATAGGATCCACTTAACAACTCCACAAAGATGACAAACACCGAAACTTGAGCTAAAAAGGAAGGGTGATTTAGTCAGAGTAAAGACTTGGGCTTCCCACGTGGTGACTGTGGTAAAAAATCTGCCTGCCAGTGCAGGAGATGCAAGAGGTGGAGGGTTCAATCTCTGGATCAGGAAGATCCCCTGAAACAGGAAATGGCAATCTGCTCCAGTATTCTTGCCTGAAAAATTCCATGGACAGAGGAGCCTGGTGGACTATAGTCCATGGGGCCATAAAGAGTTGGACATGACTGTTCTCACAACACAGTGGCAAAGGCTGTGTAAACATCTCAACCCCCTTTGCCAATCTATTTTCTAGACATGTCCTGCCATTTTCGGAAGCAAAAGTACAGTCTCTATATGGAAACACAAAGGCAGAGCCAAGGGACTTTAGATGTTTGGGGAGCTGAAAGGTCAATGTGTTGATACCTTCATCTACATACCCCTGATGGCCAAGTGCTGCCACTCACATGACCTCTGTTAATTTAATAGCCATATGTACATAAGTATTTTTAATTTCTGAAGACTCATAACAAGCAACTTTTACGTTCAAACTGAATCTATGTCCCAATTAAAAATCAGGTCAGAAAATAAAGTCTCTTCAATTTATGAATTTTTTAGAAGTGTTTCTGCCTACTCTTGATTTATAACTCCTAACCTCATAAATATCAAATTCCTTATGTTTCCAATTATTTGAGTGTCTTAATTCAAACTTATTGTACAAGCATCATCTAGAATATCAACTGTCAATCTTCCTTAGTTATCTTGGCCAAAGATGGGAAGGAGCAAGACATCCCTGGGAAATGATGAAATCATTTCATCAGCATTCCTATTCAGAAATGTTTTCCTATAGAAATCATGATATTTATAATATCAGAAGGTCTAAAGTTCAAAAGCTAGTCTGTAAACGTGTATTTTCAATGCACAACACAAGTGAGATCATACACATATTGCAAAGCATTTTGAACTTAAATTTTCCTCCCAAATTATGCATCTGATACAATTCTGTAGGTTGGTATGGAAACCAAACCATCACTTACGATGTTATTTCTATGGAAAAGTGTACTATCTGCTCTCAACAGCAGGCATGAACATAAGCTTTTGGAAATACATTTATTCATAAATTAGGAGCTGTCTGCTTCTCAAGTAGTTCTCCAATATATTAAATATATTAATATTTATTAATATAAATTTGTGAGAAGTACATCTATTTGTGAAAAGTACATCTACTTAATTCCTCATAAGGTTTATGCTTTAAAATAGTCCCTGCAACCATTTACCAACAGCATTGTGTGGAGGCTACCTATTCCCTCAGTTCTTGCATGGCCTGGACAAGTCCAATGAGCTCTGCCTGATTCCCACTGGCTGCAAGCACAGACATTCAAGCCTTAACCCATTCAGACAACAAAGCGGGATGTGAAGGCCCAGGAGACAGTAAACAGCCCAATGACACCTGTGCTCAAACCTGGCGGCACTTATATACCCTCGAGGAGCTTTTACAATCCCCCATTTTGGAGGCCCCACATCCCAAACACTCCAATTCACTTTGACTAGGGTGGGCCACTGGAATTCTTTTAAAGGCTCCACAGGGGACACTGAAATACAGCCAGGATCAGAAGCAGTGCAATGGGATGTTAGCCCATCTTAGTGGATCTTATTCCTAAGAGGTTCTCTCTCAATCTCGGACGCTATGGCTCCAGACCCTCCTAGCTTTACTAGCGCTGTGGATCTGATCTACTGCCTGTTTCTCACTGTTCTGTCTAATGCTCTGAACTCAGCTTAGGCTGAGCTAAACCTTGAACCCTGCCAGGCACCTCCAGTCTAGACCCTCTGTGGCCAGTGGTGCTATGCTGTTCAGTTCAGTTCAGTCGCTCAGTTGTGTCCGACTCTTTGCGACCCCATGAATCGCAGCACGCCAGGCCTCCCTGTCCATCACCAACTCCCGGAGTTCACTCAGACTCACGTCCATCGAGTCAGTGATGCCATCCAGCCATCTCATCCTCTGTCGTCCCCTTCTCCTCCTGCCCCCAATCCTTCCCAGCATCAGAGTCTTTTCCAATGAGTCAACTCTTCCCATGAAGTGGCCAAAGTACTGGAGTTTCAGCTTTAGCATCATTCCTTCCAAACAAATCCCAGGGCTGATCTCCTTCAGAATGGACTGGTTGGATCTCCTTGCAGTCCAAGGGACTCTCAACAGTCTTCTCCAACACCACAGTTCAAAAGCATCAATTCTTCAGCGCTCAGCCTTCTTCACAGTCCAATTCTCACATCCATACGTGACTACTGGAAAAACCATAGCCTTGACTAGACGGACCTTAGTTGGCAAAGTAATGTCTCTGTTTTTGAATATGCTATCTAGGTTGGTCATAACTTTCCTTCCAAGGAGTAAGCATCTTTTAATTTCATGTCTGCAGTCACCATCTACAGTGATTTTGGAGCCCGAAAAAATAAAGTCTGACACTGTTTCCACTGTTTCCCCATCCATTTCCCATGAAGTGATGGGACCAGATGTCATGACCTTTGTTTTCTGAATGTTGAGCTTTAAGCCAACTTTTTCACTCTCCTCTTTCACTTTCATCAAGAGGCTTTTGAGTTCCTCTTCACTTTCTGCCATAAGGGTGGTGTCATCTGCATATCTGAGGTGATAGATATTTCTCCCGGCAATCTTGATTCCAGCTTGTGCTTCTTCCAGTCCAGCGTTTCTCATGATGTACTCTGCATAGAAGTTAAATAAGCAGGGTGACAATATGCAGCCTTGACGTACTCCTTTTCCTATTTGGAACCAGTCTGTTGTTCCATGTCCAGTTCTAACTGACCTGCATACAGATTTCTCAAGAGGCAGGTCAGGTGGTCTGGTATTCCCATCTCTCTCAGAATTTTCCACAGTTTCTTGTGATCCACACAGTCAAAGGCTTTGGCATAGTCAATAAAGCAGAAATAGATGTTTTTCTGGAACTCTCTTGCTTTTTCGATGATCCTGAGGATGTTGGCAATTTGATCTCTGGTTCCTCTGCCTTTTCTAAAACCAGCTTGAACATCTGGAAGTTCACGGTTCACATATTGCTGAAGCCTGGCTTGGAGAATTTTCAGCATTAGTTTACTAGTGTGTGAGATGAGTGTAATTGTGTCGTAGTTTGAGCATTCTTTGGCATTGCCTTTCTTTGGGACTGGAATGAAAATGGACCTTTTCCAGTCCTGTGGCCACTGCTGAGTGTTCCAAATTTGCTGGCATATTGAGTGCAGCACTTTCACAGCATCATCTTTCAGGATTTGAAATAGCTCAACTGGAATTCCATCACCTCCACTAGCTTTGTTCATAGTGATGCTTTCTAAGGCCCACTTGACTTCACATTCCAGGATGTCTGGCTCTAGATGAGTGATCACACCATTGTGATTATCTTGGTCTTCAAGATCTTTTTTGTATAGTTCTTCTGTGTATTCTTGCCACCTCTTCTTAATATCTTTGGCTTCTGTTAGGTCCATACCATTTCTGTCCTTTATAGAGCCCATCTTTGCATGAAATGTTCCCTTGGTATCTCTAATTTTCTTGAAAAGATCTCTAGTCTTTCCCACTCTGTTGTTTTCCTCTATTTCTTTGCACTGATCACTGAAGAAGACTTTCTTATCTCTCTTGCTGTTCTTTGGAACTCTGCATTCAGATGCTTATATCTTTCCTTTTCTCCTTTGCTTTTCGCCTCTCTTCTTTTCACAGCTATTTGTTAGGCCTCCCCAGACAGCCATTTTGCTTTTTTGCATTTCTTTTCCACGGGGATGGTCTTGATCCCTGTCTCCTGTACAATGTCACGAACCTCAGTCCATAGTTCATCAGGCACTCTATCAGATCTAGGCCCTTAAATCTATTTCTCACTTCCACTGTATAAGCATAAGGGATTTGATTTAGGTCATACCTAAATGGTCTAGCGGTTTTCCCTACTTTCTTCAGTTTCAGTCTGAATTTGGTAATAAGGAGCTCATGATCTGAGCCACAGTCAGCTCCTGGTCTTGTTTTTGCTGTTACACGAGTGCTATAGACTCTGAGGATTACTGCGTGGCAGGGTGGGGTGTGTTGTGTAACCGCTTGCTTCGTATTGGGTGTCATCAACCATCCCGTGACCTAGTTTCAGCATAGGCTTGTTTTCTTGTGTCACTCTTTTCTTAATGTTTGGCTGCACCGGGTCTTCACTGCTGTGTGCGGGCTCTCCCTGGGTGCGGCGAGTGGGGGCTGCTCTCTAGTTGTGGTGCACGGGCTTCCCACTGCGGGGGCTTCTCTGGTTGCAGAGCACAGGCTCTAGGGCTCGTGGGCTTCTGCAGTTGCGGCTCTCGGGCTCCAGAGTGCAGGCTTCAGTAACTGTGGCCCATGAGCTTAGCTGCTCTGGAGCATGTGGGATCTTCCCAATCCAGGGACTGAACCTGTGTCTCCTGCATTGGCAGGTGGATTCTTAACCACCAGGTAGTCCTTCTTGCATCACTCTTTAGAGATAAAACATCTCTCGAAAAAAAAAAAATGTTTCCTTCATACTCTTTTAAGTATAATATGATATACAATTTGCATATTTTCAAATAACATAAAGCAGAGTACAAACTTGTGGCTTAAAATCATTTATGAATTCATTAATGTCTCAAAGGTCTACTTTAAGAAGAATACAGAGAACAGACCCCAAAAGAACAAAGCATGCGGACTTAATTTAGCAGGGCTCTAAATAACCATGGCAGTCTCATATTAAAACAGAACAGAACAAGTATATGAATGAAAAGTTTTCTATATGTCAGTAGTGAGTAGCTACCATTCTAACTGGCCTAATGCAAACAGTACAAAGTAAATGACTCAACTGATACTTAAATAGCTAGCATTTAATTTAAAATATTGATACATGCAAACCAGTCAATATGAAGTCTGGTCCACGTGTAGACTACATTGGGCCTGCCTCCTGGTTTTCCAAATAAAATTTCACTGGAACACAGCCACACTTACTCAACTGGGCATTGTCCAGGGTTGCTTCTGCCCCATGGCAGCAGAACTGAGAAGCTGCGATAGAGGTTTTACAGTCTGCAAAGCCTAAAATAATGACCAGCTGGCCATTTACAAAAAGAAAAAAGGTTTGCCAATGCCTAGGTTACAAATTGTATTCTTCCTACTGTAGTCACAGAGTTCATTTTAGATCAAGATCTTTGGTAGATTATTAAGGTCAATATTTCATCAGTCACTTGAATTTTTTATAACAAATGGTATTCCAGGATGGAGAGTCCAGTAATTGTACTGAAGGACTTCACTTATATCCAATAAGAAATGCATAAATTCTCAGAATTCCCCCTACTGTGCTTTGAATTTAAAAACTAGAATATTTATTTATTTTAGGGAAAAGACTCATTTTATTGGTTTTTAGCTTCAAGTTAAAGAAAAAAATCTTTAGATAAAAGTTAAATATTGGTTTTAAAAAACTTTAACAATCCTAATTACAAATGACTCATTGTGCTTTATTCAGAAACCAAAAACAAAAGTGTTTCTACCTTCATGAACGGCTCCAGTTCCCATGGGTTCGTATCTGTCATCTGCATCACTTCCTACTAAGACATGGTCTTCGGGTTGCAGTTCTTCTACTGGTCCTTCTGGTTCTTGGTGCAGGTTCTCTCCTTGAACAATAATAATGAACAAAGTGACAGAGGTCTATGCCAAGGGCTCCTGGCAGCAGCCAACACAAACACCAGCGTCCCATCTGCAAGGCTGCACGTACCCACTGCAGCTGCTGGGCACATCCTGCCCCTCCTCCGGGCCACTGCACACGCCAAAGCTCTGTCCTCTCTCTGGCCAAAGGCTAGTTCACCTGAGGGGGCAACCAGTCTTTTTTCACTAGAACTTACACTCACCAAGGACGGGGCCTTGCCTGTTTTAGTGGCTCTGTCTGCCCAGCCCTGGGGCTACGATTAGCCATGAGAAGGTCTCAATCCATATTTAATAAGTGAATAAATAAACTCAGAATTCTTACTACATTTGCCTCTTCAATGATGGCTACACCAGAGAAAAGGTCACCTTGTGATCTTCTGTTGAGAATTGACATAAAATTCCACATAACAGTTTTAGACAACTCTATGTACAAGTTCTACTGCAAAGAATTGCTAAACCATACGCAAGGTCATCAGCATTAGGTCAGATGCATTATTCTTTGCTTCTAAAGGTTCCTGAATTTAGCCCTTAAGTTATGTCAAGAAGCTCCTTTTCTGTTGTGAGACTGGCATATACTTATATACTTATACTTAACTGTTTCTCTTCCCTTGTATAGATGTTGGACATGCTGCGTGACTCCACTGCAGCATGGGTTCGCTGGTCATTGTGGTCTGAGACATCCTCCCAGTAGTAACTTGACATGGCCTCATGCAGAGAATGTTCCACATATACCATTCTAACTAGAGAACTCAAGTCAGCCAGACAATGGTGTGCAGTGCAGTACCGCTCTAGGAATCAGGTCCAGCTAGATCCACCTATACCAGCTGTGTGTGACCCTGGGCCAGGGACTTAACTGCTTTGGGCCTAAGATTTCTCTTCTGAAAAAAGGAATAATAAGTGTACCTACTCAGAGCATTGTTATGAGGACTGAAGGGCTTAGAAAAATGCCTGGCCCATAATAAATAAGGGCTTCCCTGATAGCTCAGTTGGTAAAGAATCTGCCTACAAACCAGGAGACCCCAGTTCGATTCCTGGGTTGGGAAGATCTGCTGGAGAAGGGATAGGCTACCCACTCCAGTATTCTTGGGCTTCCCTGGTGGCTCAGCTGATAAAAAACGACCTGCAATGCAGGAGACCTGGGTTCAGTCCCTGGGTTGGGAAGATCCCCTGGAGAAGGGAAAGGCTACTCTCTCCAGTATTCTGGCCTGAAGAATTGTATGGACCACACAGTCCATGGGGTCGCAAAGAGTCTGACACGACTGAACAACTTTCACTTTCACTATAAGTAAATTTTATTGTTGCTGTGTGGCTGCTGTTAATATTTTTACCAGGCTGCTGTTAACATTTTTACCATCATCATCACCACAGTGATAACAATAATACAATTTCTACTGCTACTGAACTTTCCCCTCAAACTGCAGGACGGTATTCTTAGTCACTTTCCTTGCTGAGTTCTTAGTCACTTTAGTCACTTGGTGTGGCCCAGTGATGCAACTGGGCCATTTGGCCCTTTTATGTTGACACTGTTTTCGGTCTTCTTATTACAGCCTCCTATCTTGTTTCTCATTTCAGATTTTCTGCTTCTCAGCACACCGATCAATTTTTCCTGTCACTAACTGTATGACTCTTTTTTTCTTCTAGTCATGTTCCTTATTTATTTATTCAGTGTAATTTTACAGGTTTTACGTGGGCAGGGCTGGGCTCTCTTGCCCATCTATTCAACAGAAGCCCCTGTTTTCAGCAGAAGCACCATACACCGTCCGAGCGTCTCCATGACCCAGGGACGGCCTGCCAGGAGGAAAACTGTCTCCTGAGAGCTCACGAGACCTCAACAGAGGCACGGCCAATACCCTCTGCAACTGCCGCCCCAACCCTATGAGGGAGCAATTATCCAACTTTGAAGGGTAAAGGGCTTGAAGAACTGTGCTAAAGCTACACAGCTAATAAAAGTAACTGCAGGACCAGAACGCAACAATGGAACACAGAAGGATGGGGACAGAGAGTCTACGTTAGAGACAGTGTCAAGGAGGCAAGTGTGGCCTGATAAGATGTGAAGACTGGACACACATACAAAGATACTAACAGAAGACAGAACAAGCCAAAGGTCCTAGGGCAGAGACAGGCCTGGCGATTACAGAGAAAAGAGAGGCCAACTAGGCTCAAGAAAAGTGATGAAGGGGAGAGAGACCAGGCCCACAGTAGGCTTGGCCACATCAAACACTGGGTGCAGAGGAGCAAAGATGGAAGCAAAGACCCAAGTCGATGGAAGAGGGGATGGTGGTGCTGACACTGCAGAAGTCAGAATACATTTTGGAGGCAAAGCTGAAGGGACTTGCTGATGGATGATGCATAAGAGGGGAAGAGGAGAAAGAAATCAAGGAAAACTCCCAGGATTTTAGCTTTGGCAACTGAATGGATAAAGAGACCATTAACCAGAATATAAAAGACTGGAATAAAACATTTTTTTCAGTGGAGCTGTGAGATGGAGAGGAATTTCAGTTTTAGGAACATTTTGAGTCTGAGATATCCATAAAACATGCATCTAGAGATAAGAATAGTTATCTTATCTCTAGTTATTCAGTTAGGTAAATCCAGGAGCTTAGATGAGAGATCAGGGCTGCAGATATATATTCATAAGTAGTATTTAAAGCCATGGTCTGTGGTTTTCTGAGGAGAAAGTCTTGACAAAGAAGAGATTCAGGGAATCCAGGTGCTAGACTGGCTTCCTTCCTCCAGTGTCTGGCTTCCTGCATCCATCCACACAGACGTCCACCCCACCCTCCACCTCCTTCTCCCCCAACCTTGGCTGAAATTTACTTTGAACAACCATCTCGACTCACTCAGATCCCCAGTACAACCTCCCTGTCCCATCTTCCTACTGACAATTCCTCCACCTCATTTTTCACGCAGCAGACAGAACACACAATACTCCTTCACGCCCTCCAATGGTTTCAACTCCTCTTAGCATCAAGTGAAAACATCCCTTCCCCTCATCTCTCCACCTGTGTTCAGATCTTTTTGGTCCCTGGACTTTCAGACATGCCATGCCCTCTACTTAAAACTTTGCTAACAACCTTTGACTGGTGAAGCATTGCACCATCCTCCAGCTCCTAAATCAAAATGTATTCCTCCAGGAAGCCCCGGTGACCCCAAAGTCTGAGTAAGTCCCACACAGCATAATGTATTTCACCATCACAGCACTTACCTCATCATACTGAAATCAACCATGTACTGAGATTTCATCATCCTTGGCTTAGGTTAAAGTTGAAATTTTAAAAAAAAGATGTAGGAAAGGAAAGCCTGTGTTTGCTCACACCGGCAGGTGAAGTAGCTTTTCTGGCTGAGAAGCAATGGTACTAAAAGGACACAGGCTTCTAGACCCCTACTAGCCAAGGGCAAAACCCTCAAACTCAGCCAAAGCTGGTCTCCCCAGTGGAGCACAGATGGAGCCTGATGGATGCTTTATATTTAACCGCAAAATACCCAAGATGGACTGAGATACTTTAGCCGGCCTTCAAAAGCCCAATTTAAATGATGGAGAATTGTTTGTTTTTAAGAAACATAATTTTTTTCCTTTAGGGCCACCTTCAGCTCTCACCAACACACTAGAAGTATCAGAACACCACATGTTCTGCTCTCTTCAAAACCCTCCTGTTACATTTTGGTGTGGCGTGTGTGTGCAAAGTTGTTTCAGTCATGTCTGACTCTTTGAGATCCCATGAACTGTAGGCCCCAGGCTCCTCTGTCTGTGGGATTCTCCAAGCAAGAATACTGGAGTGGGTTGCCATGCCCTCCTCCAGGGGTCTTTCCTACCCAGGGATCCAACCTACAGCTCTTGAGTCTCCTGAATTGGCAGGTGGGCTCTTTACCCCTAGAGCCACCTGGGAAACCCTCTGGGGGTTCTGTGTTTTTATCAACGGTGAGTCAAGAAACAGTCTTAGCAAACACTGGTTTCTAGAGTACCATTTAATATTCTCCATACAGAACTTAAACTTTTTAGTGTAAGAGCTAAGGAAATGCTTTACATTCTCTAAGTAAACAGCATGTTCATGTCTTCTCTAGTAATATGATCTATATAATTAAAAGTTTCTTTTTGCTCTGGTGGCCACCCAAGCAGTCAGTATAATTTGAGGGTTGAAAACAGCTCCCAGAGAGCCTGTTACAGTTTGCCTGGTTCTCTTCTATTTCCCTCCTCCTGTTGTTAATGTTATTTGTTCTTGACGTATCGTTGGTCATGCTATTGTTGGTCTCCATTTATTAACAATAAAATGCGGCAAAACAAAACTAGTGCAGTGTTATTTTAAAAACACTTGTCTTCTAATAACTTTTAAAAGCTCACTCAATTAATACTTAAATTTTAAAATAATATCAAAGTCATTTTATGTAGTTAACCATCATTTTAGTAATACATGAAACATATTTTAATTCATACCATGTTCTGAGTATACTGTTTCATCAAGTGACTGAACTTGTTCGTGTACTTCATCTTCAATATTCTGAGGTCCTAAAATAATTAAAACATAACTAAGTAGAACAAATTTAGACATTAAAGCATAACATGAAATATGACCTCCAGGTATACACATTAAAATGAATATATTGGATTAATCAGCTATGCACCTTTTTCATAACAGCTCAATCCTTTGTTTTGGGTTGACAAATATGGTAGATATTTAAAATTGGTTTTGAGAGAAGATATAAATGCTAAAAGGCTTCTCCATAAGATATCAAAAAATAAGAAATGAATCAGGTTCAGATTTTTCTTAAAAAAAAGAAAAAATTATTTCGGTTTCTAGTTAACAAAGTTCACATTCATAACAGAATAAAGAAAATAGGAAGGGCAACGTTTTCAGAAAAGGAAGTGCTGGGAAATGAAGATAAAATGCAGAAGATGAAGTCAACATACATTAAAGCACAGAGGCAACCACTGTCTTTCCCAGTAGTCAGGAGAAGAGGCCCCTTGGCTGGTGTGAGGGTTGGCTGCCTGCTCTCAGAAAGTGTTAGGAAGTGTGAGTAGAAGACCCTACAGGACAATCCGCTCAGCTTTGGAGATGGTCATCTGACAGTCACATCCACAGATTCAAACAGATTTAAGTCGCAGACGTGAACACTAGTCATGACACTGCGACTACACCGTGGGGCTTATCGTATTCTCAGGCTTATTGCAACATCATACACAAACAAGAAGCTATAACTACATTGACACTACTACAAATTTCCTGTCTAACAGCCATCATCTATGTTCATCAAATAGTAACAGCACCAGACTTAATATCATGAATGCCATCACATGAGATAAACACCGAGAACATCAGTTATACTGAGAAGGTAATCTTCAATGACAAAAACAGAGTAAGTTAATTTGAATTTCAGGTTGGAAAAAAGCAGAAGACTCTATTTTGCTAATTATTCTACAAAACCGTTTCTAAAGCACACAGAGTGCCTTCTAGTTTTACAGATGCTTACATTTTACAAACTACTTTTATACCTATTCTCATAGAATTCCAGGGGAGCCTGCCAATCTCTGCTCTGCCCTCACACAATGCCCACGAGAGCTTTCCAGCTGAGTTCCCAGTTTTAAAATTGCTGACAGCACCAACCGCGGAAAATATAAAGAAAAGTGGAGATTGGCACTCTGTTCTTCTGTTAACCCTTTAATGGCTCCCTTTGCCTGAACAGATGAAAGTCTAAGCTCCTTGAAACCTCAGAAGGCAATACAAGACCTCCACAATCTAGCCTTCCCATGCCTCTCCAGTCACACCTGCTACCAGCACTGGCTTGAACTTGGCGAATGCACCATCTGTTCCATCTTTCCATGAGCTTCGGATGCACCTCCTCTCTCCTTGGGAGAGTTAAAAGGTTAAAAAAAAAAAAAAAAAAAAAGCCAGGCTGCAATGAGTTGAAGACTAAGTGTAAAATAAGACAAAAAAACAACTACAAATTCTTCTTTCAAAAGTGTGGCTAGTACAGTGAGAAGAGGGACTGGAGGGCTGATGAAAAGAAGTGTAGGGATCAAGTGAAAGTTAAGTGTTAGTCAGCCAGTTGTGTCCAACTCTTTGTGACCCCATGAACTGCAGCTCACCAGGTTCCTCGATCCATGAGTAGGGGTCAAGGAGGGCAGCTATTTTATTGTGTTTTTAATGAGAGGTATGTACCTCTGTTTATAGACTAGGTAGTTAGAAGACAGAAGGTAGAAATCCAAATAAGAGGAAGGTTGGGAAGGTAACATTTAAACCAAAGCAAATATCACCAAGAAGTTGAAAAGAGTATGAGCTGATAACAAACTGAAGGATTTGGAAGTTTGGGACAGGTTATCAGTAATATGCAAAGAGTAATACTAACAAAGAATAAAAAAAGGAAGAGAGAAAGCAAATGGTACATTTCAGAGTGAGTACCAGCTTTGACAAACAAGGTTTTTAAAAATTAATTTAGTACAAAGTAAAATCTGAGGTGCTAAATTCAAATATGCATTTAAATTCTGAACAAGAAAGGAAAAAAATATCACTCTTGCTGCAAAGTCAGGGCACGATTACGGCAATTGTACAGGAATGTGAGAGACAGGAACTTCTCCTGGGATTATCTGAACAACAAAAACCTACAGCAACATTTTGATCTTTAATAAAAGGAAGAAGAGTAAACCAAACAGTATTCACCAATATATAGTGATAAAATCCACGCAACTACCATCTGGATTCAGTGGCTAAATCGCTGGTAAAAATGCAGTGTCATACCTAACACTTCCAATAGGTGGCAAAATGAAACCAAATCTTTGAGAACTACTGAGTAAAAGAAAATGTGCAAAAATAGTACTTCATAATAAAAATGAAAGCATCAATAGGAAATGAGAGTAATGGAATCAGACTTCATTTACCAATCTATTAAGCGATTTCAGGAGTTTTTATCATATGGGTCACTGGCCCTTGAGTGACTGAGGAAATACTTGAATTGATGTGTGAATTTATGTAGATATAAAACAGGCTTCACAGATGATCCCAAGGAGTCCTGGGAAGTCTTTCATTGTAGACAGGAGGCTCATATTAAAAAGACTGGGAGCCCAATAGACCTACTTCATTAAATAATGAAGAAGAGGGCAAAACTAAAATGTCCAAGACCTAACTTTACTTTCAGTATAATACAGCACAGTTATCCTGGATTTGGAATCAAGAAACACAGCGCTTAGTTCACAGTGTTTCTAACTATGGTCTCAGGCAAGGAGGAGCCTTCTGTGTCTGGACTCAATCTCAAAAATTAAAATGATCCTGTGTGGATTTTTTCTAGGAAAAAAAAAAAGGGAGAGAGAGTTTACTATAAAATTTCAGAAGACAAGAAGAAAAAGGATTGAGTTGGCCCACCCAACCAATGAAAGTTTGTTCAGGTTTTTCTGTAACATCTAATGGGAAAATGGAACGAGTTTTTTGGCTAACCCAGTATTTCATTATTCTGCGATCATTGCAAAACAAAATTATGGATAAGACAGGACTCTGGAAGCTGCTACCTTTGGGTACCTGGGATGCAGCTAGGTGCGTTTGGTCAGAATCAGAGGAAAGCTTACCTGGGCTCTCCAGAACCTGATCTTCCAGCCAAGGGTACATGTCTGCCTCTTCTGGTGGCACTGTTGGCTTTGGAGCAGGTTTTTCTTTAAGGCCTGCATTTTTATTCACAAAATTAACAAGTTTTTTTTTTCTTTTTTAAAAATTTTTTTGACACATTAAACCAAGTAAAATAATATTTCCCAACACTTCATCAATACTGTTAATTATTCAAAGATTTCCAGTTTCTATTACATGAGAATATTGATATGCTTATAAAAAAAATAAAGTCGGAAAATAGTTCAGTCTTTGAATTCACCAGGCCTTTAACAACTCTTTACCTAAATTAACCTTTCATCTAAAAAACAATAAATCATTATTTGAATATTCACAAATCTCTGAAAGATCAAGTCACAAAAAGTAAGTAAAATAAAATAACAAGTCATGCCTGAACTTGCCAAAAGAAGTTCAGTATAAGTTCAGTCTCCTCTCGTATTCTTAAGTGACTAAAGAACTTCTAAGTTTTGAACTCCAAATTCAGCAATAAGACAACTAAGATATACTGGAACTTTCTACTCTTATTGCCTGCATGCCTTTCTTTGATTTATATATAATTAATTACTCTTCTTGAAAACTATAGCTAAATATGAGAAGAAAAAACACATAACTCACTATGTACAACCTTCTAAAGTTAACACATGCAATTCCATTAAAAATTCCATAAAAAATATGGAAAAAACTTCTTTGGCTTTTCTTTTTTTATCTTAAGGAAAATAAGACATCAGGATAAATTAACACAAAAGATGATTTTAAAGTCAATACTGCTCTAAAATCTTATATATTGCTAATTCTTTGAGATTTTGTACGTAGCACATTAAAATGCATCCTAAATTAAACACAACAATTTTGAAAACTAAATTAGACTATCATAAGCCTGACAATTCCATTTATCAAACCCTGGGTTCTCTGTTACCCCACTGAGAGTCTTGTACCAGGAGCAGGTATTAAAGGGGATGTGTCTGCATGTCAACAGCTGGAGTGAAAAGATCAGGACAGAACAGAGAGGCCTTTTCTAATCTTAAGCACCTTTAACTCAATGTAGGTATACTGCTGTAATCTGGGAAATCTTCATTTACTCTCCTGCTCTGGTTCTTTGTGTTCTCCCTGACTATTCCCTCTTCTATAGCTCTTCATTTTTCTCTCATTAACAAAAACATACTCCTACCCCGACTCGCAAACCCTAAAAAAGACACTGAAGCAGAGTTCACAGGACCCCACCTCATCACTGACATTTCCTCTAGGAACTCATTTCTGACACTTACGCAAAAATCTAACATTAGAAAACAAACACCAACGCATACAATCGTGTTCTGCTCCTAAGTATAGATTCCAGAGAGGGCATACACAAATAAGCGCAGATCCTAATTATAGTTCACTTTCAGGGGGTGGGGGTAAGAGATGAAAGCCTTTAGTAAAACACATCACATTTCAAGATCCAAATTCAAGGCTGAAAACTACCCCATGCACTTTTCCACTTCAATAACCTATGCTTAAGAGCTCTCAACTGTTACTGGGACAGGTATGGACCTCTCCATGGCCAAGTTCTGCTGAATTAGTAGGGTAAACTTTTCATCTTCCGAATCAAGAGATTCATCTTTGCACTCTCAGCACCGCAGAAAGCACCTGGTACATAGCAAGTGCCCAAGGACGCGGGGCACCCAGCGAAGGGCTGCTCCGCTTTTTAAATGGCTGCACACTCCACAGGGTCCCAGATCTAGCTGTACCAGAGTGGCTCAGGGCTGTAGAGGAGGGAATGGGGACTCATCAATTTCCCTGCTACTATTTACCAGAGATGCCCATCTGAGTTCTAGCATCATCCACCATTTCAGTACCACAAGCCTAATCTGGCCAAACAGTCCCAGTTTATGTCTGTTGTCCCGGTATAATTATTTCACTCTCAAAAGTATCTCAGGTTGGATGAAAAATTACAAGGTCATTCTACTCAGCCTATCTGTAGCAGGCTTTCAAACTGTGCTCCATGGGTTTGATAAGCAGTAAAATATGTCCCCATCAAACAAGAAAGATTTAAGCTGCCTGAAAATCCCATTCGTATAGGATTTAGACAAAAGTTTCATTTGAAAAAAAATTTGAGGCAAAAGTGCCTGAAAACTACTACTACACATTAATATCCAGACCCACATTGCCCCTAATAACACCTGAGAGTTGTCTCTAAAGTTGAAACTGTAAAACATTAAACACAATAGGAGGAAGCAAAAGCCCATAACGAGAGAAAATACTGAGCGTTTTTCTTTTCTGTCCAAAGTGGCAGCTGAATTGTAAATTTAATAACTGGTCATGGTGATTTTCCAGAGGTGAAATCAGCGCAAAAATAAACTATTTTGTAAACTTCAAAGAAGCTGAAGTTCTTATTAACATCTTTCCTTCCCTAGACTCTGATAAAGGCGCTAATATTTAATGAAAACGCATTCTAGAATAATTCTTATTGATAACCTGTATGAAAGCTTTTACTCTGGCGTTTCCAATTTTTTTTTCTTACCCAAGTCCATTTTAGCCCATGAATCCATGAATAAGTGTTCCCCAGAAAACAGCGGTAAATCCATGTCTCGTACAAGAGTTTAGACAAAAAGTAATCAAAAACTAAACAAGAAAAATAAACATGAGTAAGGCAAAGGAAAGGTTTCCAAACTGGATTTATTGTGAGGTACACATGGCAAGGATGTACCACTGAAATAAGTGTTCAGTCAGGTTATGAAATGAATGTACTGGTTTTGATGTTGCTGGGGCTGCAAATAACAAGACACCAACTCACACTGGCTTGAACAAGAAGGACATTTATTATGCACTGGCTTCATCCTCAGGGTGGTAATCAGGTCTCCTGGGCAGCAAGATCCTCTCTGAGACAAGACTTCGTCCAAAGCAAAGAACCACCTCTTCTTCCACTTCTTTCTTAGGCTTGAATAAATTTTTCCTGCAAGTTCTTACCACTCTTCCCATTTTAATAGTCAAAACCAGAACCCACTTCTATTTCTCCACTGGCAAGAGCAGCAGAGTGACCACAATTGCTGATGGTGATTATCTAGGGTTGAATGACCGTTGCAAGCCAACCACAACAGCTCCTGTATGATTTGGAAGATCATAGAATTCTCTTAAAAACATACCTTGTGTTCAGGTCTTTGACCGCATAAGATAAATTAGGAAAAAAAAAAAAAAAAAACTGAAGGCGATGGTGGGACAATATGAGAAACAATATGTTTCATTTGAAACAATATGTTTCAAACAGCACTGAAACGTGTATATTACCAAATGTAAAATAGATGACCAGGGCAAGTTCGATGCCTGAAGTAGGGCACCTAAAGCTGGTGCTCAGGGACAACCCCGAGGGATGGGGTGGGGACGGAGGTGGGAAGGGGGATTCAGGATTGGGGGGAACACATGTGCACCCACGGCTGATTCATACCGATGTATGGCAAAAACCACCACAATACTGTAAAGTAATTAGCCTCCAATTAAAATAAATAAATACATTTAAAAAAAGCTTATATTTAATAACTGTGTAATTTTGCCTCCAATTTTAATTCAAAATGGAAGAAGTTATAAAAAGTAAATGACCTGAGTACTTTAAATCAACTGTTCACAGCAAGTTTAATTACCTGACACAATTACCCTAGTCCGATATCAGCTTAATTTATTCAATACTACCCAACTACAGCAGACCACCACGGGAAAGAATAAATGGATTTTCTTCCCAGAAACACATAACATTTTAAAAGTTACTAAACTGCATATTGCATTCATTCATACAACAAATACTCAGCACCTACTAACTCAAGGTGAGCTTCCCTAGTGGTTCAGTGGTAAAGAATCCACCTGCCAATAAAGGAGAAGAAGGTTCCATCCTTGGGTTGGGAAGATCCTTGGGTGGGTGGCAACCCACCCCAGTATTATTGTCTGGAAAATCAAATGCACAGAGGAGCCTGGCGGTCTACAGTCCATGGCGTCACAAAAAGAGTCAGACACAACTTAGTGACTAAACAAGACAAGCCTAACTCAAAGTGCTGTTCTATAGAAAACCAACACACAAAACCCCTATCGCCCACAGGAAGGGAACAGTAAAAAGGTAAGAGACATGAACTCTTTAGAGTATACGAGATGGGAAAGGGACAGACCCTTAGGGAAAAGAGGGTGGGACTATTCACAACAAACTGATGAGGAAAGGACCTACTGATAAGACTGAAACAGATTACCGGAGGACATCAGGGACCTGGCCTTATGAGTTACACTAGACAAGAGTCTCCAGGTAAAGCTCTGGACCAGCAAGTCCAAAATTCTTCAGCAGGGAAGGTGCTGGGAGTGACGAAGGACCAGGTGGCCAACACAGGCGAACAGCATAGGCCTGAGCATCAGAACGTTCCCAGAAACTTGGCTTTTACTCTAAGAGTGAAGGATCGACTTTTTACAAGAATTACACACAAACTGCCTTCTCACCAAAATCTGGGAAAATAAGGATTATACATAATACGATGCTTCATAGGATTTTACACACTTCGCACATAAAAGCAAAGATATTTTAAAAATATAGTCCCTCAATCTTTTATATGAATCTTCACTAATTCAGTGGTGTACAGATTAATAAAAAACTGATCTAATCCATCCAGGTTACTCTGGCTGCTATGGTTCATGTGGGAAGTACTCAGGACTGCTACTGCTTCAAATGCAAGCAGTCTAACAGTGTAAATCAATACAGCCCAAGAAGAACTCTAACAGGTACAAGAAATTTGAGACACATTCTGGGAAATCAATACACCAGAAAGGCGCTCGTACTAATTGACCATGCTAATCCTCACTGTTGTTCCCGGCTTGTATACTCAGCAGATACGATCTTGGCAGGCACCCCAAAAAGCAGTCCTACTGCTGCGAATTCTAAGAGCTTCCATTGACATACAGTAAGAGCTAGATTCAAATCATCTTCACACCACCCAAGATGGACAGACAGATTCCAGGAAGAGGGTGACAAATCAGAAGAATTAAACACTGCTCCAAAGATCACTAACAGCCTGGTTTCAGGACCAATGAAAGGACTCCACAAAGACTGGAATGGAGTGGACTCAGTTTAATAGCTCACAACATGAGGTCATGTGTAGGCGCTCAGGAATATGAGCCAAGAATTCCATCTGAATTTCATCCGAATCCCATCTTGAACACATAAACACTGCTACAACTGTGGTCTCCACAAATACAGAAAGTAGATAAAGTAGTACCTCCTTATAAGGCTTTTAAGAATTTAATGAAATAATTTAAACCCAGCAAATATACACTTTTCCCCATCAGTTACTATTTTCCTTTATGTCTTCTAAAGAAACAAACTTAACCGCACCCTCCCCCCCTACACATACACACAACAACATGAACAAGGCTAAAGGCTATTTACAAGGTGGTCAAAAGCAATTATTGAAGAAGCTTCTGGGTTTTTTAAAATTTTTTTTCAGCTTTCTAATATTATTAACAGTGTATACAGACCTGAAATATATTTTAATTATCTATTTTGTATGTTTACCTTTCACGGGGCTTCCCCAGTGGCTCAGATGGTAAAGAGTCTGCCTGCAATGCAGGAGACCCGGGTCCTCCTTTCAATACACACACACTGCATGCCTGTTACTGTCAGTCACTATGATACGTAACTTTATTTAGGCATGGGACTTAAATCATAGTCTAATAACAGAGTTCAGCAAAATGATGAGCATGATAATTGAAAGGTACACAGTCCAACCACGCGGGAGGATCAGAGAAAGTGAGTACAGACACGACTCAGCTGGATCCTGCAAGTGGATTTAAGAGTGGGAGCACACTAGAGGCAGAGGGGAGGTGGGCACTACAAGCAGCAGTCTAGTTTATTTTTCTCTCCATCCCATTTATGTCAGAGCATTTCATGGCAGGGGCTATTCTCACCAGGGCCTAGAATAGCTTCGAGTACACTGCAGAGACTCAATATATCTCCAGTGAATCAGTACATGGGAAAGAGAGATGACACAGCATGTGGGGTTTTAATTCATTATCAAAAGCAACACAGAAACTTAAGTATATACCTTGTGCTAACCTCTTAGGATACAAGAGAAGTAATGACTAAGGCAAGGAAGAAGTGACAGACTTCTATGATGTACAGATGGTAAAAAAGTGTAATAAACACATATACAAAGTGAAATCAAATGAGAACAAAGAAAAATAGATGATTTTCTGCTCTGCAGGGCTTACAAAATGGAAGTTTTTGCAGGAATTGATTTCTACGTAAAAATGACAACCAAAATTGGTAATAAACATCTAGTTTCTGTGTTTTTGATTGGGGGCAGGAGGAGAAGGGGATGACAGAGGATGAGAAGGCTGGATGGCATCACCAACTTGATGGACGTGAGTTTGAGTGAACTCCGGGAGTTGGTGATGGACAGGGAGGCCTGGCGTGCTGCAATTTATGGGGTCGCAGAGAGTCGGACACAACTGAGTGACTGAACTGAACTGAACTGATACTCAAGCAAGTGGAGGAGGCAGGGTATGACATGGAAAATTGGTACTAAGGATTTTTTCCAGTACTCCAAATAATATTTTCATGAGAATAAGCTGTCTTGGTCTGCTACATAATGCTCACCCTAAGAACAAAAACTTTCTCTTTAGACAGAACCAGGGTAAAATGTAAAGAGCTTAACAAAAAATAAACCCAATTCACCTGTATTTATCAAATGACAAATTTCTCTTACATTCCTCTAATCACCTAAAGGTATTGCTCACCAACAACTGGGATGAGTTCTATTCCCACCACCCTAACTCTGTGATACCCATTCGGCCTCATCCCATTCAACCCTTCCTATTTGGGCAGCAGCAGCAGGAGGCACAGAGTGAGGAGGAGAGAGGGGGAAACAGTTCCATAAATTGCCTGCCTTTGGTTCAGATGAAGTATAGGGTACAAATATTCACTGTGTGGCCTACCCTGCACCAAGTTCTAATTCTTCTGGTAAATGCACACTAATTTGCATTGAGGGACTGGTGTTCCTATCACCCCACAGTTTTAAGGGTGGTACTCACAGGCCCATGGTCTTGTGGTCACAGCTTTGCGATCCCATCCCCTACTCTGTATGGATAAGGAGTAACTATGAGCCACAGGGGACTCCAGGTTACCTGAGAAGGAAGACCACCTCCTGAGAGAGTCCAAAGATGGAGAGAGAGATCCAGACACTCTCCAAGCCCCCAGACCTAGCATAACCAAAGGCCAAAACCTACTAATACTCTTGGACTTTACAGTTATGTGAGTGCATCAGTGCTTTTTTGTCCATATAAGCCAATTTGAATAGATTCCCACATGTAATCAGAAGAATTCTGGAAAATACTTAGAAGTAAAACCAAATGTGTTCCTAATATTCTGAGGAAGAATGACAAATGCCTTTTCCATAGAAACACAGTTACAATGAGACTTGCAAAACTGGAAACTAGGAACTGAATAGGTTTTTGTGGACTGGTGTACAAAATCTCTGAAGACCATAAAATTGCTTCTATGGAAAAATGTGTTCTGAGTACAAAGCAAACTTATAAGTAAGTTTTTCATGATTAGACTGGGTATGAAATTTCTCAATTATACTATATACTTAAGACTACATTTCTTCATTACTTTTTTTCAGGCTTGACATTTCACATCTTCTGTTTAAGCAGTATCTTTTAACTAGGCATTCTTGTGGCTTTAGACATATGTAACAATAAAAAAGAATTACTTTTATATGTCCCCTTCAAAGATCTCAGTAAATTAGGACCCAGCACACCCATTTCACAAAGATACATTAGTTGCAAAGGATAAAGGACTTAAGCATGTGTCCTACCATCTGTTGATAAAAGGGGAAGAGGGAATCATAGCCCCAGTGCTTCCAAATTTTTAATGACTAACTGCAACAACTTGGTAGAATTATTACCACTATTCTGCCAAAAGAAAGGGAAACATGAGTGCTGACAACATACCAGCCACTCACACAGATAATGCCAGCTGTTCCCACAATCACCTTGAGGGACAGGAGAGGAAAAACCAGCATTTCTAAGATACATTTTATAGTGAATTAACTGAGCAATGAATTTGGAGAACTATTGTCAATGGACATTAACGGAAGAAACAGTGGGGGATACACGAGAAAGGAAATAAAGTCAGAGGACACAGTTGAAATCACCAGGCTCATTTTATGGAAAATGACATTTACCATTAACTTAGAACGTTAACATTTAAAATCATACTTGTTTATTACCTTTCTTTGTTTTATAATAGAAGTATATACAGAAAGTCCTTGTTACCCAACTAATCATTATGAGACCTCTGAAGTTACAAAGTTGTATGGCCATAACACTACAAAATACTCTATAAGCCAACTGTTTGTAGAATTAATTCCCTGGGATTCACTCAAACTTTCATGCTGATGGATATACGTCAATTTCTTTACTAGCTTCTCCCTCATTTTGAAATGTTGCAGGACCATCTGTATACAATGCAAATCCATAAAGTGAAACAAAAATTTTGTTAAAAAAATAAGATTTTAAATGGCTGATTACAAACGATGTTAGAAATAACACATAAAGGTATTAACCAATGAAACAGAAGTTACACATCGTAACTGAAGGGGAAAAAAAAAAAAACCAATGATGATAAAGTGCTTCCAAAGTATTTTGAACACTAAAAGATAAAAGATTCCTGGAAACACTGATAGGCTCTCAAATATTTTTGAAAATCTGACCATCTGTACTATGACTACTTCTCACATGGAAAGTGTCATACAAAGTTTAAGGGAAATTATGCCAACAATATCACTTTTTAGAATTCTATGCATCATCTCTTAGAGCAACTTAAGAAGCCTGTTAGTGATATAAGATATATATATACTTATACTTTATACTCTTAGTACTTAATTTTCACTTTTCAGGACTTATTCTAACTCCCAACTACTGTAAATTATGAAATTTTGTCCCTATTTTTAGTTGACGTTTCCAAAGGATGACCTTTTGGGTTTTAGTTATTTAAACAGTATGAAGCAGCAGAATATAGAAATAATTATGTATGGAGTAAAAAAGCAAGTAAAACTAAGGAAGCAAGCATAGTTTTAACCCATTAATCATGACCAAAAGCATTATCTTACACTAAGTTTTTCAAGTAAACAGTGTCAATGCATCTGGGTGAAGTGTCATGTCAACTTCAATAAAATTCAGCTGACACCTTTATTTACTGAAGAAAATGGCAGGAAAGAATATAAGCCAATCCCCAGTTCATAAGAGCTCTTGAAATGTTTCTGATGTTTAATAGAGAAGTTTGAATTCAATTCGATTCTTGAGCTGTGATTCAAAGGAAAAGTCAGTGATAGAACTAAAATATTTTCAAGTGCTTTGCTAAATAGCAACACTCCAGTATTCTTGCCTGGGAAATCTCATGAAGAGAGGAGCCTGGTGGGCTACAGTCCATGAGGTCCTAAATAGTCAGATATGACTAAGTGACTAAACAATAGAACAACAACAACAAAAAGAAAATAGATGTTTATTTGCTTACACTGATTAGTTTTTCTAAATTTTTATCACCAATTTCTTAAAGTTTAGCATTTATGTACATTATGCCCTGTAGGATTAATCGTCTTTCAAAAACCAGGGTAAAGATTACCAGAATGCCCTCACTAAAGGTAATTATAATTCTCTGCCTTCCTCTGCAAGGGAGGGAAAAATAAGTCATCTGTACAGAAATTAACAGGAAAATTTGGTACATAAATTTAAAAACTCAATCTATTTATCTTGGCAAGATCAAACGTCAGGATATGTTTTTTAAAGGTTATAATTTTATATGGTTGGTGGATATAGTTCTGCTTTTCATTCTGTTCAGTTATTAGAGCCTCCCTCTTCTTTTCCCAGAAACTCTATTCTAGGGGAAATGTCACATGGTTTGAGAGGGACACCACCCCTACAACCCTCACCCAAAGATTTATGTATAGGAGCCAGCCTGGGAAGACGGACCCAACCCCAACTATAGAACTGGCCACAGATGCTTCCAGACCCAACCAGGACAGCTGGATTCCTATGACTTCTTTCCCAGAGCCAGCCCAGAAAACTGCATCCTTGCACAAGGATGGCTATACTAGAAAGATTGTTTCCAGGACGTGTGGAAGGCTACCACCCTCATCAAATGGTAGAACCTCCATGGAGAATAAAGTCAAATATAGATCAACAGAACCAAGACTTGACAGAGCAAGAAGAATCAGCTCTGATTACAGGTGCGTACTTGAGATCTATTAATATTCACTTCAAGCCAATGCCCCATATTTGCCAATCAAATGAGCCATAAAATTCTCCGTGGTTTACTGTGCTCCTAGAATTGATCTATAAAAACAACATAATCCAGACTGATCAGCACATGAAACCCCATATTAACACATGTGACGATTTCTTTGGGCCTCAGTTTTTAAACAATAAAATCATAGGGCTGGGTTACAGATATTAGACCAGATATTCTCTAGGCGCCCATGCTGTGTAATTTTATTATATCAGTTGGAATTCTTGTCAACTAAATGAATGCATGTGCTTGGTTTTAAGCAGGAAAAGCTGCGCCAATATTATAAAACATGCACAATACTTTTAGAAAATTTTACACTTAACGCTTCCTCATTTCTGACTTGAAATATCTTTAATTGGGCCAAAATCTCTGCTTTTAAAAGCTCTTCATAGAAAAAGCTGAAGAATTATTAAAAAATAAAATAAAATTTTTGTGGCAGCACTTACAATTTTGTTACAACCAACCAGGGTGCTCCCCTCAAATTCAGTAACTGAATTTTGCCAGCAGTCACCATTAAAGACTTAAGACTTCATGCAGAACAGCACAGACTATTTGTCGAAAAGTACTTCTTACTGCAATTTCATTTTATTCAATGTTTTCTGAATTCAATTTTGATCTCTAGTTAGATCTCAAATTGGTAACTCCTTAGAAATGGTCAACAACTATGATACAATCAATATGAAAAATACGCACCATTCCAACAATAGAACTGAAAAATTGTGATACAAAATCAAAGTACATTATAACTTGAAATAATTAAAACCTTTCTATAATGATTCTGCATCTGTAAAGATACCATAAACAAGTGTTCTAAAAATGTTCTTCTACATAAAATTCTCTTTTATCCAAGGCTGGTTCTAGAATTCTCAAAACACAGTGAATATCCAGTGTTTATTGGGCGACAGGAGAAGGTGGGGGACGGATGGAGAGATACTGAGGAGGGGTGAGGAGTGAGGTGGCAAGGAGGGGTGAAAAGGGAGGTAAAGCAGACTGCAAAAGACCAACCAGGAGAGAACAAAAGGAGATGTAGAAGGTGGAGCTGCATGGGGAAGAGCCTCAGGAAGGGGCAGTCCCCAGAGAGGCGGGGGAGCTGGCTGGGCCATGGCAGTGAGACATGCAGGCGACATCCTGAGGAGATGCCCTCAGAAGGGCTTGGGGAAGGGTGTGCGGTGCAGGAAGAGAAAGACAGGAAGGAAAAGGGGAAGGAGGAAGGGAGTGGAGAAAGAAAAGAGTAGGTGAAGAAGAAAGGGAATGCAGGAAAGAGAAGGAGGGAAGAAAAACAGCTAACAGAAAAAGAAGGGAACTTCCTAACTCCCTATTTCTCATTCCTAAAACCTGCAAATCACTCTGCATATAAATACTATTTAAAAGTTTAAAATTCTTACTTCACTCCAATGAAGATATTCTATTTTAATAAATTCATTACAATTCAGATTGCATATACATTTATCTGGATATATGATCAATAAATTAATAAAAACGGACCTTATTACATCACATTTGTATTACATATTTTTTAAAAACTTCATCTTTTAAACGTAGGAGCATGAGACAGGTACCTCAATTTCAAAGAATTTATTTGCTGAGCACCAATAAATATATTCAGTGGCTACATGACACATCTTCCCCAACCAGAGCAATACTAAGCTTTCTATGCTCTTTAGCAGCAAATCACGATGAAGATTATTACCATTTCCGACTTGCTGCTGCTCCAGCTTTAGCTCTTTCTCTTCTGGTTATTTCCCTTGGCTAAGTGTGCGTGTTTGGCAGAGCTTCTCTCTTCCCTTCTCTCATCTTTGTCTCTGGGTACCACTTTACCAGGAACATCCTTGATATTCGTGGATTTCCTCCTGTTTTCCTTGGCTTTAGTACCTTTCTCCAGTCCCACTTTCTCCTTTTCTCTGTCTTTTTTACCCCTAGGAGCCTCTTTCTTGGAAGCATCTGAAGCTGCAATCTTCTTATCCTTCCGATCATCCCCTTTTTCTCTCTTCCCCCTCTTTCTGTCTTCAGGCTTACTTTCTTTCCTTGACTCCAGCTTGTCTTTTTCCTTCTTGAGCTCTTCTTTAGTGAGTTCTTTAACTTTCAGGTTTTCCAATTAAAGGAAAGAATGTTTATTGAAGGCATCTCAATTCATAGACAGCAACTTAGTGCAAAAGAATTACCTTTTTTTCTATCTCCTCACACACGAGACGATCATTCAGAAAGCGACTTTCATTCACTAGTTTTAAACTGGCTAACAACAACAGATGCAAACCTCTATGAGGTATCAGCTATAAAAGAAATGCTAGAATCATATTTTTCTAGCTTGCAATATTGTGTGTTTGTCTCAAAACAAGGTTAACATGCAAGATTAATAAAATAAGCCCATCCACAAAGGCAGCACTTTACTCACTTTAACAACTCACATTTCACAGCTATTAATAACATAATTAAAGGAACACTGGCAATGTAAGAACAAATTTTCCATAACTTACAAGTATCTGCACAAAAATAATTTAAAAATCTTTAGCTCTAACAAAAAAATTATGTCCTTAAAGTATTTGCATTTGCATTCCTTGGAAACAAATATATTGCACCAATGAAAAGTTAAATACCATTTAATTTTCTCAGTTTAAAAAAATACAATTTCCATGAATATGAAATTTTAAGGCTGTTATCTATAGTATCTAAAACAAAAAAGAGAACTTCTTTTCTACTCTTATTCAACATCATGGAATCAGTATTCCTTTAAGTATATTTCCTGCTATTTTATGTAGCGCCACTCCAAGCTAACACCTGTGCTGTCCATGCTCACAGGAGAGACAACAATTGAATCTACAGGTGATTCCAAATATCACAACAGGTGCTGCTTTCAACTTGCTTTAAATAAAGTTTAACAGTCCTGACTGCAAAAGCTTTGAATTTCAGCTTCTTGCTTCTCTCATTAAGAAATCGTAAGAGAAGCCAGGTGTTCACTGTATAGTGTAGCAGGTAAGCAGAAACAAAAAAGAGATTTCTTTAATAAAATATGGAGGATGTTTCTGCACATCAGAATCATGTCAAACTTACTCAGTACAAAATGTTACTCAATTCTTCCTGCCAATTTTATTAAAACCTCCTAAAAATACACAATAGAATTCATAAATCACCAACCATCCTCAGAGCCCTCATTCTCCTTCAGCGCCATTCAGAGTGACACAGAAAAGGTTGCTGGCAAAGGCAGAATGCTAGTACAAAGCTGGCAGGTCTTACTCTGCACACAGTTTTAAAATATTAAATCTTTAATGTTGAATTTGCCTCTCTAGATCAAGAAGCAAAATTATACTTTATTGGCCATTTATTTCATAATTATTTACATAAGAATAAAATGGTAAAAATTCTGTTCTCTTCCCAGGAATTATTCAGGTGGGATACTAAAGTTAAAACATTAAAATTTCTTCCTCTTAAAATTAAAGCACAAATCACAAACCCTATAAACCAGACAGTAAAAGTCTGACCTGTTAATGTTTCACCAAAATCAAACTACAATGTGCCAAGCACTGAACATAAAAAAATGCTATAAGTTTATGTATATATATATATAAAAAGCATGCACTTTCCCCATGCCCCTCTCCCTAAAGGACAGAAATATTTACAAGTGTTTCAAGTGAACAAGAAAAACCATGGGGATATAAAATAAGCCTGCAATAATAAGTGTTAGATCATATAGAATGCTTAACAGGTGTAATGATTTTCAATGAATTAAAATATCAAATACAGCAAATTATATGCTGGCATAATGCAGTGTTCCAGATTATAAGTTTTCACTTTACTGAAAATTACAAGTTTGATCACACTAGCTTTAACTGTGCTCTAAGGCAGCATCAACAGCTTCTGGAGAAATGAAATCAATTGCTGATGAATTCATCTGTATTTCCAACTTAACTAAAAAATTTAGACTAAGAAATGTTTTAGAAGAAAAGTAGGATGTGTATACTGCAAACTTAGTATGTGTAATTTAAAGACTATTACAAGGTTTTGATAATTTGAAAAGGAAATTATTTAAAAGCCTGAGGCAGAAATTTCTTTAATGAAATCTTGATAAAACTACTTATGACCAAAGGTGCACCCAAAACCAAAAAGCGGTAACGTTTAGCATTAGTAGCTGCATCTACAAAACACGTCTATAAACTGTCATGCATTTTCAAGCATTAAACTTGATTCACTCAAGGCTAATTTGAAAAACAGAAAATACCTTTAGCCTTGGTTTTTCTCTTGGCTAACCCACCAGGTCCCTCTGTTGGTGTGTACAAGATGAAAATAGGTTATAAACAGAAAATAGTAAGGTAATTAAAAAATAACTGTTTATAAAATAGTTAAAACAGATGCATTGACTAACAAATTTAATTCAATTCACCATTTAAAAAATACACTCTTCCAACATACAAAAATATCTATCATTTGTATGTCATTTTAGAACCTTACTCTATCTATAACCAAAAACTACATTTTTTTTTCAAAAAAAAAAAAAATATATATATATATATATTTTGATTTAATTAACTTCACAACCTGCTTTAGATCTGAAAGAACTGTTGGCTTCAGAAATGTCTAATTACCACTGGGAATGACATTTTCCTCTCACTGGTTCCCAGATGCCAGTGGACTTCTGCTTAGACACGGATGATTAATTACAGGCACCAGAGTTGAAAGAACCTGGGGACCCCACTCAGTCATCACTGCCTCTCAAAAACAGGAGAGCACATTTATATAGAATTTTACTTTTTATTGTCTAAAGTATCATTGCTTTACCCCTATAGCTTCAAACTTTTTCTATAAAAAACTACATGAGTAAGAATTATACAGTTACAGAGGGATATATTTACTCTTCATCTAAAAACTTTCCAAAGGCTTTCTATTTCCTCTCTAGGCAAATGAAAGTTCTGATAATGTATTTATTTTTTAACCTTCTAACAAATGTCAGTGAGTTGGACCGTAAAGAAAGCTGAGTGCCAAAGAACTGGTGCTTTCAAGTTGTGGTGCTGCTACTAATGCTAAAGACTCTTAAGGGGCCCATGGACAGCAAGGAAATCAAACTACTCAATCCTAAAGGAAATCAACCCGGAATATTCATTGGAAGAACTGATGCTGAAGCTGAAGCTCCAACACTTTGGCCACCTGATGCGAAGAGCTGACCCATTGGAAAGGACCCTGATGCTGGGAAAGACTGAAGGCAAAAGGAAAAGGGGGCAGCAGAGGATGAAATGGTTATACAGCATCCCCAGCTCAGTGGACATGAATCTGAGCAAACTCCAGGAGATAGTGGAGGACAGGGGAGCCTGGCAGGTTATAGTCGATGGGGTCACGAAGAGTTCGAATAAGACTTAGCGACTAAACAACAAAAACCACAAACGTCAACACCATCTCCCTACAATTTCATTCCCAGCCAGCTGATGCTCCCAGTTCTATCTTCTGTTCACATAAATGTTATCTTACACTCATGCACAGCAAACTTTCCAAAGTGGCATTCCAGGTTGCCAATCCATTTCCATCTAGTGACGCCTGCTCGTCTCCTGTGGATGCAGCGCCATGTACAACCTGTCCTCTACAGTGAAGGTCTCGAGTGCTGTCCCAAGAGAACCCCTACACCCTTTTACACATACAGTAAGTCCTCTACATAAGAACAAGTTCCATTCTGAGAGAGCGTTCGTAAGTCTAATTTGTTCATTAGTCCAACAAAGTTAGCCTAGGTACCCAACTAACACAATCAGGTATATAGTACTGCACTGTAATAGGTTTATAATAGTTTCCACACAAATAATACATAAAAAGACAAACACACAAAAATAAAATATTTTTAACCTTACAGTACAGTACCTTGAAAATTACAGCAGTACAACAGCTGGTATATACAAGGGCTGGCATCAAGTGAACAGGCAAGAAAGATTGGAAGAGGGAGAGGAGGTGGGAGATTGTAGAGCTGAAGGACAGTCAGCAATAGGAGATGGAGGGAAAGCTGCAATGTCACTCATGCCTGACACTGCTGGAACACATGTTTACATCTTTGAAAGTTCTCAACTTGAAGGTCTGTATGTAGAAGACTTACTGCACTCCTGCTGGAAACCATGGAACCCCCTCACTACATTTCTCAAAACCATGATCACACTCCCACTTCCAATATGAGATATTTTTATTCCTGTTACACTCTTTGAGTCCTCCTCCATTCCTAAATCCCTTCCCCTTTCTCTTTGTGGAAATTTGTTTCCATCAAATGCAATAGTTCATATGAGAATGGTCATTTATTTTGGTTGAGATATCACCACTGTCATTCTGGAGAAAATAAAGTAATACTATATCTTACCACTGACTACATTAAAAACAGAAATGTGAATTACCTGTTCCATGTGGCTATCTCTATCTGTCTGGTTATTTGATATACATATATAACCAAAACCAGTGTGTGTGTCTGACTACTATCTTTCACAGACAAAGCCCAACTGTTTCCTAAACTCTATCAAGAATAGCATACCACCTTGTAATACTGAATGCTATCTTGGACCACCCCCCAATAAAGTCTATTTAGATAAAATATAAAACCCATTCTTTTAATGACAACTTTAAAATTCATGAGTATTACCCAATGTGCAAGAGAAATTAGTATAAAGCATGAAAAAACACTTTTAATGATGCTACTGCGCCACCCCCATTCCTACACATTCTTGACTGGCAGGCCTAGATACTCCCTTACAAAGCCAAGTGGTGGGAATCAGACTATCCCCTTCAATATTATGATATAGTCAAAACTGGTGAAAAGGCTAGAGCTAATCTGTGTCATAAATAAGCCAACACATTAAACTGACATCAGATTAGTTGATTAGAAAAGAAAATATAAGTATGTGATTTAAAACTTTGCTTTTATATATTCCTAATTCCAGACAGAATTAAATTATCATTCATATCAATGGCTAGTGTGGACTCTCCCTGTAATACTGTGCAAAATCAACAACGTACCCTCTTTTTCTCCTTTTCTTTATGACTATAGCCAATGCACAAGAGGGCAAAAAAAAAAAATTAACAATTTCATCAAACAATATAATTCATAATAATAATTCCCTAAAAATAATTTCTAAATACTATGGAGAAAACTGTATCAATTGGAGTCTGAAAAGAAAGCATCTTTGTACTCTTTTATTTGGATGAAAGTTGTTTTTATTGGTAGAATATGTTCTAATTGAAGGCAATGATCAGACAAGCATTACGATGTGACTATGGGCAAAGAGAATGGCAAAAAAAAAGCAAAAAAAAAAAAAAAAAAGCATCATCATGTTTGCTTCTTTTTTGCCCTGTAAGTTTACTTTGATGGTTTTAAAATGATTATTATTAATAGCTCAGTTGATGCTTTGGGAATTCTTATACTGAAAATTAGGGGAAAAAAAATTTTTTTAAAGCAGGTCTTATATTTTTCTCTTAGAACCTGAGACAGTTGCCTAAACGTAATTAATGTTACTGTGGCAACTGCCTCAGAGACACTACCTCAGATACATTTTCCAAGTGAAAGGCGACGGAAGAGGTTAAAATGCTGAATCACGAAGCCAATGGTCGGACCTGCGGTTCCACCACCACGTTAGAAGGCTGGCTATGTTACAGAAACCCAAGTAGGCTTTCAGGGAGTTGGTCACAGAATGGGTTGGCTGGGTATCATGTCATATTTAGGTCATCCCAGTCACTCCCACTGTCCCTGGTGAGACCAATGAGTCACCCCGAGCCTGTTTTGTATCTTCCTCCTGCCTATCACAGCATCATGATTTATTTCAACGCCTATTACCAATGAGCTCCAGATGCCCAAGAGAAGATCCTGTGAGTTAGTCTGTCACTCTAGAACGTGAGTTTAGTCTTCGTAAAATACAAGCGAGGACATTATACACCAAAACAGAAACCTGATGAGCGCCTACAGTACAGGGAACTCACTCAATGCTCTGCGGTGACCTCAATGGGATGCTGACTCACACTGCTGTACGGTAGAAACTAACACAATATTGTAAAACAACCATACGCCAATTAAAAAAAAATAAAAGATCCAGCTGCAAAACACACACAAAAATGAGGCATAACTAAAGAAATACATTTTTAAATGTGTAAGTGATATTATGGCAATAAAGTTGAAAACAAACCAAAAAACACTACACCAATTTTCTGTTTATTTTTAAATTGATGGCATAACAATATTATCACAGACATTTCCGAAAAAAGGAAGCTACAAACCTTCCACCCCTCACGGATAAGGGAAGATCAGAACATCGGAGAATTGAAAGACTAAAAATGTAAGAAGAGATTACATCCAGAGACTGAGAGCATGGATAAAGATAAAATGCAGACTCAAATGCAAATGAGATGGCAGAAAAATCCCCTGAAGACCTTTACTAGCATAGGTCAGGTCACTGTATTAACTTCAAAGTGTCAATCACTTCTCTTGAAAAAAAATATATACCCAATAATGTTTTCACTAATTTAAGCTTTAAAAAAAAAAATCAGTGTTTTATTATACAATGAGTAATTCCTAAAGTTCTCATCACCAGGACCAACCCCAGCAAATATTTAAAAATACCCTATGTTGGGCTCAGCTTTGAAGAGGAGTCAAAAACAGGCTAACCTCACTCCCAACTTCAAGAAGTTCAAAATTTAGTTCATATCTAATCCTGTGTGTCACACGGTTATCTCAATAAATGACCAAGGCAGAGAATTCAGTATACTGTTTAATCAATCAGCTTGTGATGATAAAGTCTGCATCACTGAATTTTATAAAAAGTGTGCACATCCAGAGTGATCAGAGAAATTTCCATAGCCCCAAAATGCAGAAAATGACTTCATAGAGCAGGATCTGATTTAAGATGGGTCACTGAGTGTCAGTCCCCAAAAGGTGTAACTGCAGGTGTTCAAATTCATATCTGTCTATACTTCTATCTGCTTCTGCTAATTCTCCAAAATTACAAACATCAGGACAGACAAGAAAACATTTTGTTCCATCTAGCTAACTGTAAATGAGAATAACCAGAATTCAAGCATAGAAAACAGTTTTTCTTACATGTTTGCATTCAGCTCTAAATGATAGGGAGGTAATTTCTAGAATAAAGAATCAAGTGCAAGATGAAAAAGCAGGATTGTAGATGTTCAGTTGCTTAGTCGTATCTGACTCTTTTGCAACCCCATGGACTGTAGCCCAGCAGGCTCCTCCGTCCATGGGATTTCCCAGGCAAGAATACTAGAGTGGGTTGCCATTTCCTTCTCCAGGGGATCTTCCCAACCCAGGGATCAAACCCACGTCTCTGGCAATGGCCTGAGGCACCTGGGAAGCCCGAAAAAGCAGGAATCACCCACCATTCCATCATGTCCAAGTCATCTATCTGCAAGATAGAGCAAGCTGGCAGCTGGACATCAGGGATCAGTACCCAGGAGATGCCTCTCCAAATGACTTAAACCACACCCCTCACATCCCAGGGGAGATAAAGGGCTGAAAGAAACTGAAGTGCAAAAATGAAGTCCTCTGAATGCCACCTCCTTGCTTTTGCACCAAATTCCAGAGAATTCAGTGCCTTTTCAATTGGACAAAAAGCAGTTTCATCTGAGGAAGGGCAGCTCAGAGGAGACAAGGCCATGTGAACTCAGAACACAGTCCTCAAAGTGCTTTCGGTTGTTCCAAAATGGAAATGCAGAGTAAGTATGTCCGTGCTAAGTTGCTTCAGTTGCATATGACTCTTTGCAACCCTATGGACCTTAGCCTGCCAGGATCCTCTGTCCATGGGATTCTCCAGGTAAGAATACTGGAATGGGTTGCCATTCCCTTCTCTAGTGGACCTTCCCAACCCAGGAATTGAACCGGCATCTCTTATGTCAGCTGCATAGGCAGGCGGGTTCTTTACCAAAAATATAGAATGTAAAATTCCTTAAGAACTACATATACTCAAACTAACAATTACCTTTTTGTCTTTTTTTGTTCCTAAAGCTTAAAAGACACAAGCTAGTAAAGGATTTCTATGATCAAACAGAAAATGACACAATAAATCTTTAGAAGATTAAGAACTATAACATATACAATAAATAAAATGTAAACGAGACCACTTTGATCAGCTTCAAAGTACTTTATACCAGTTTGGCAAATACCTTTATTTTCTCACCAAAGCAAGCCGTGGGCACAAGTTGAAGGCTGTCACAGAAGTCAGGGGTTCACGAGTTACCTGGATTTTATCATCATCAGAGGCTTTTCAAAGGGCTGATCAGCAGGGGTACCAAAAAAATGGCAAAGGAAACCACATCCTTATTTTTCACTTACAAAAATTCAGCATAATTAATTTCTGTACATAAAGTGTACATTAGTACTGTGACAAAAAAGCAGTCTGATGAAAAATTAATGCTTCTGAATATTTTTAACACACAAATTTCATTATTTACTTCTCATAAACTGATCAAACATCTTCTAGCGTTAGTAGCAATGAAGCATTAAGAAACAAGACTGCCTTAAAAAATACATCTCAGACGCTGGACTAAAGGAATTTCTCTGAGTGAGGCTTAAGATTCTTTTTGAATTTAAACCTAACAAACTCTGATATGTCACAGTACTCAAATTCAAAGTGAAAAAACATGATAAATAGGACAAAGACAGCAAAAATTTTCAGAAAGAACATTATTAAATCCTACTCGTTTGCTTCAAAATATTAACATTCCAAAATTAGAAGCTTTTGATTGTCAGAATCATTAACAGAATGAAGCATATTCCTTGAATAATTAGGAAAAGACAAACTAGGGTTATAATAATCATTTAAGCATTAGGAGATCATTGTCCAATGTACATGTGTGGTAAGTCTCACAGTCCTGTCTGACTCTTTTCAACCCCACAGACTGTAGCCTACCAGGTTCCTCTGTCCATGGGATTCTCCAGGCAAGAATACTGGAGTGGGTTGCCATTTCCTTCTCCAGAGGATCTTCCCAACTCAGGGATCAAACAAACATCTCTTCTGTCTCCTGAATTGGCAGGTGGGTTACTTACTACTAGCGCCACCTGGGAAGGCCCCAATGTAGAACACATGTATCTGTTTCCAAAAGGAGTTATGAATAATGCTTTTAAAAGTAAGATTAGCAAACTAGACAGTTTCCCCCAACACATGTAAACATTAAGTCAAGGGGAAGTTGATAGGTTCTAGGGTTCCGATTTGAAATTTTACTTTCAGGCTCTTATTTTGACAGCCTGCAAGAGAGATTTCTAAAAAAGAAACTAAGTTGGTCATATTCCCTTCTGAAAAAAATGGTGAATAATCTACTTTCTGAAAGCAACTTGATTAAAAGGGAAAAAATAAGAATAAATATTTGAAAAGTAGAAATTATAGTTAAATAAAATGTTAAAAAACACAAATATTTTCCAATGTTAAGCTCTATAAAGAACCAAAGCTAAGCTAAGTTTCACAGAGGCTCAAAAAGATATAAAAACATGAATCACCACTCTCAAAAAGGGAAAAAGAAACTAGGAATCTTGGGTTTTATTGCTCTTAAGCTGTAAGAGCTTTATTTGAGGTGGGAAATGAATGAAATCTCATTTTAAGAAATGCATGTTATCTATGTCTAATAATACCATTGCTCTTGCTATCACTGAAGCAAACGCATTTTAAATGAATTAATTCAAAGGTGTTTTTAAGGTTTTCTAATGGCAAAAATAGATTTTCAAAAAAAAATTTACCACTTCAATGAATTTAATTTTAAAAACCATATTATACCTAAGCCAAAGTTGATGGCTAATTAATAAGGTAATATAGGAAAAAATGGAAAAAGACCGTAATTTAGCATGAATAATTTTAATATGTATAACATTATTTAAGATACATATTCACATTTTCCTTCCTGTGTAATAAGCCTCCTTTAAGAAAAATACAAATTACTTTCTCTGGATGTATATTTGGAAATGAAATTAAAAATAAATTTTGCTTTCATAGAGAGAAAGATTCAGACACACTACTATCTGAATACAGCAATTGAACTACCCTAAGGCAACAACATGGGGTTATTTTCAAAGCACCATGAATACAGAATTTGACACTGAAATCTGTTATTAATCCATCTGACAAATCAACCTAAACAAATTACAATAAAAAATATCAGCTTTTTAAAGAGCCATAATTTTACACATCAATCAAGTTAAGGATCAACAGAGAAGCATTGAAGGCATGAATCATGCTAGCAATATTTTTATAATCAGTTCTACTGTAATCATCTTAATGAATAGCATGTTAGAAAGACAGGCAGCAAGGGTTAATCACAAAACAATCTATTAAGTTTCTGAATTTAGTTGAGTGAGCACATGAGTTGAAACAAAACGATACAGAAACCAATTATACTACCAAGAACATCATTCTCAGCACTTTGTGAACCACTAGGAGGAGAATGCTGCTTTCCTCAAGTGGGAAAGTCAAGCAAGGGACTAGTGAGGCGCTATACTGGGGGAAAGATCACATGGTTGCCTTGTACTGTCCCACCAAGCTGCCCCACTGCATGTTAAGCCCTGGGTGAGCGAAGGAAAGAAAGAAAAAGGAGACTGCTTCGGGGGTTCATAAGCCAGTGACTTTAGCCCCTGCATCAAAGTTATTGGTTATGTAAATCCAAGATGACGCAAGTCTTGCCCTGAACCCCTTCATTCTGTGACGTCCCATCAACGCCATCTGCGGTCTCACTTTCTTCTTCTTCTTCTTCTAGCATTTCAAAAGGAGTCATTATATCATAGAGAAATGAGAGGAAACCATAAAACCAATCTGAACTTTCCTCTGCTAAAATATTAAGGACTTCCTCAAGAGAATCAATATTTTCATTACTGCCATCTTTGGTCAGGCCTACATAAGGATAAAGGAAGAGAGAAAGAGAAAATGAGAGCAGTTAAGTGGAAAAAAGAAGCGTTCGAAGAGTGATCTCAAAAAAGGATGTGCATCATGGTCAAGGACATTTACAGAAAAGACATTTTGGAAAATAAAGAAATGGGCTAAGATGCACATCTTACAATCAACTCTCAATCATACGGACTAAAGGAAAGGCGGCTGGATCAATCTTCAGCCTTCCTATCAGTACCTCACTGGGTTTCTCATCAGAGAATTGAGAACCCAAAAAATACAAAATTGCAGCAGCCAAAACTGACTCACCCACTTCAACGGGAAAAGTGAGTAAAAGTAATATGAGGATAAAAAGACACTTCTAACAAGCCCCACCTCTCCTCATTTAGCACCCAGATATTATCGAGAGTTGATTATACAAATATTTACATACACCAATAATATTTACATACACCAATAAATATTCACTGAAAATAGAAACATTTGTTTCATCAATTTTTTTTCCTTTTAGGAGCTGGAGTTAATTTAGGAAACTCTGGAATTAACATGATTAGCAGGCTTACTGTTCAGCTTCCATAAATGGGCACCAGTGTGCTCCAATTCTACCAGATAATCAACTTAAATTTTAACACTGTAAAATGTCAGCTTCATTATGCTGTGATTACTTGACTCATGGTCCTATAATTCTGATAAATAAGAGTCAGCCAGAATTAATAACGATTCGTTCAGCCTACCAATATGAAACGTGATCAGTCACCTGCACTGGGAACATTCCAGAGTTCTCTACTTATCAGCTCCTGAAATTAGCTTCTACTGCAAAGATCCCTGATACCTGTTATTTTTAAGTCTTGGCCCCCATCAGACCCCCATGATGGAAAGAAAGCAACATATATATTGTTTTTTATCATTTGCTGTCTTCCTGTGAAGAACTGGCTTTGAGTATGACTAGCCTCTTGCCTCCAGCAGGTCTCAAAGTCCACAAACACTGTCAATCTCTATAATTTTGACAGGGTGGGAAAAAAATAATCAGGCTGGAGGTTTCTGGCTGTAAGAAATGTGAGCATCCATGATTGTAGAGCTTTACAGGTTAGAACCACCTAATTCAGTATTCCTGGCTTTGGCAATACAAAATCTGTCCACAAAGCGTAACTACTGGCAGGTAAGGGATAATAATAAGACAACTAATCTAATATTAAAGGTTATAGTGAACTTTCTCTGTTATTAGTCCACAGAAGAACTACACTGCACCATTCTTCATGTATCTGGGGCGGGATGGGGGACACAAACTACAGTTGGTATTTAAATAACTTTTTGATCAACCCAGGATGTCTCTTCACTGAATTGAAGAGTTAACTAAAGCTATGAACAGAGATCTGTCTTCCCACTCAAGACTGGATGGAAATATCATTGTTTCTTCTTGTTCAAAAAGAAGCTACACAGAGAAGCTGTGTATTTAGAATAAATGGGCAACCTGTGTGGCTCAGGTGGAAAGAGTCTGCCTGCAGTGCGGGAGACCTGGATTCAATCCCTGGGCCAGGAAGATACCCTGGAGAAGGCAATGGCAACCCATTCTAATATTCTTGTCTGGAAAATCCCATGGACGGAGGAACCTGGCAGGTTACAGTCCATGGAGTCGCAAAGAGTCAGACACAACTGACCGACTAACACATATCTAGAATAAATATATTTCTTGTTCTCCATTTTCCAGTATAAGTAATTTCAAGTATTAAATATAAAATATAAAACTTTATTACCCCTCAGTATGTCAGGCTGAAGTACACAACAAATGGGTAGAAACATTTTAAAAAAATGTTAATTACCCAACTAAGCAACCTTTCTGTGGTTCTTAAGACAAAAGAACTAGTCCTAAGAGAAGAAGAAAATATGTGCTGGGTACACAATTCTTTGTCTCAAAGAGAAGGCCTGAACCAAGGAGCAGGGTGTGAGTGCCTTTGACTGGGCAACAGCCAGCCTTCCCTTCTGCACACTCATGCACCTGTCAGTCTACAAATATTTGTCAAGGCTCTACGAGTCACCTTCCCTTTTGTTCTCTAGCCATACCTGATGCCAGCTGAGTACCAGTCGTGGACAAAAGGATGACTATGTGTCATGTCACTCTAAGAAAACATTACTTCTGAAGCAGTGTTACTCTAAGAAAATGTTACTCAGTATTTATTCCTCTTTCCTATTGATTTCACTTGGGAAACATATTTTCAAAGAATGTATTTTTGGACAGTATAATTTTCAATTATCCAAACCTAAATCAAAGACATTTATTTTAGATAATGTGGCCACAAAACTAGGAAGCCATATAAACAAGACCAGGCTTAGGACATTTTCAAAGTATACCATAAGGGCCATGGCCAGAAATAAATAATAAAATGAATGATAGCTATTGATCTTGTTATACTCACGTATTTCATTTTCTCTTTATATTTTAAAAGAAAAGCCAAACTTTGAAATGTGAAAGAAATGTAAATATGAATGTATACATTTCCTGAAATGGATCAAATTTAGATACATGCAAATTTAAGACTCCAGGAAGAAATACTAATGAAATAAATGCCAAACCTATGGAAGTTCAGCATAACTAGGAATATTATCACACCTGCCCTGCCAAGCTCTCACCTAATCTCTGACTTCCTCCTCTCATCCCTCTTGGGCATTCCCTCTGCCTTAATCCAAAGCTGTTATACTAGATCTTCAGCTTCTCCAAGGAGAGCATATCCCAAGGTCTAGCTCTTTTGGGGATACACAATCTGCTCCCCCATAATCTCTCCCTGAGCACCTGAGCCCCCCAAAATTCACTTGGTTCTTGAAATCACCCTCCAGTAACAGAGGCACAACTCAGCGACAACAACAACCTCACAACGTAGAAAAGAACTTTAGTCATAAAATTCAATTCCCATCAAGGTTGTAGATTCATGCAGAGAATCTAAATGCTATAGAATAAGGTTAGAGGACAAACAGTTCACATCTGTTTCCTTCATCTTTACCAGAGCCACAATCCAACTATGAATTAGTACACATAATACAGTAAAACAGTGTGTCATAGCCTTTTTGCATGTAATGGTCAAATTACCAAATGAACCTTCACGTTCACCAACTGGGTTCTACTCCCAGTATATGATTCTTATAAAAAGATTACCATTTGCCGATTCCACATACGTGGCTACCCACAAATGAGAATGTTCTAAATTACAGTTAAACTCTTAATGGCCGCTTAAAAATACTAAGGGGAAAAAATTTTTGAAATCTAAAATTCTAAAAATCAACTTATTAATGTGATTTTGAAGTAGAAATAAATATGTGCTACAGAAGATATATCATTTTAATTTTTAATAGTTGGTGTTTCCTAATAGACCAGATAGCTGATTTTAAGCACCTTAAAAAAAATAAAAACAAAAAAACAACCAAATGTAATAGGTAATATTATTTCTAAAACAAGGAAACTTGGCCCATATGAAGCTATTTTTAAAAAGCCCTGCTATTCAGAATTTGTCATTTACAGAAAAGTAATAAAATAATTAACCACTTAAAGGCAAGGAAATCAGCATTGTTCTGATATAAGTTTTATATGATTTTCTTTCTTTCACATGCCAAGGATTATAGTCTTCTGAGGACTTACTGTATTTATAGAAACCCAAATTTAGATATTTAATGACAAAATTATATAGAAAATTCTATTATGGTTAAGACAGGAAAAGAAATTTCATGGGTACTGAAACCTTTCACTGTTAAGTAGCAAATATAATTCTCACTGAGCAGTAACAAGTTAACAAAGTCAAAATTAAAAAGTTTTATTATATTTCATTAGTTACAGATGTAGTATCTCCCACTTTTTCATATCCATAAAATATACACAAAATTGTGTGAGAATTTCTTTATGTTATTATTCTATGAAGCTTATTATGTAATACCTTACCATATTTGCTATTTTTCTAAAGACTTCAGTGTAAAGTGTTTTGATACACACTATGCTATATACTAAACAAAGGAAAACACGCTGTTTAACAAGCAGAAATACATATCTCATCAGGCCAGATTATATAAAATTTGTATTTTAAAATTAGCATCATCTTTTATAGCATAACAGCATGTTAAAATAAATGAAAAAATATCACCTCTTTATCACAAAAAACATCTCAATGATGAAGACAGGTATTTCTGGTGATAAAAAAGAAGGGTCAAGACTTAAAAAAAAATCAAGAAATCTGGCCAAAGACTACTAGTTTATATTTTAATGTTACCTTCCAAACCTTCATAGGACATTTTGAGACATTTACTACCACTACTTTATTTCAAAATGAATTTATGTAAGCTTTTAGAAATTCACACTTTCAAATGGACATGAAATATGTCAAATGATGCTAAAGAATGGCTGTAATTACCATATCTGAAAACAGACTAGGACATTAAATTTTCAAATGCTATGTTTAAAACATAAAATGCTTTAAATCTAAAAACACATATAAAATGATATTACCAACTAAGAACATCTGTGCAGGAGCTGTATACTTATCTATTTGTAAAAGTAACTTGAAATGTGAGAGTTTAGGGAAAAATAATTAAGCTATTCATTTCATCCTAACAAGAATATATAGTGTGGGAAAATATCTTCCATAAATTGTAAATGATGGACACAGACATTATTAAAATTTAAATATTATTTTGCTTCCAATATTTTAGCACCACTAACTTAAGAAAAAAAATGTGTACTTGCCTAATAAAACTTTGGCATCATCCACATCAAAATCTCCATCACCATCAGCATCATAGATTCCAAGTTTTCCTACAAGAGGAGAAGCAGAGAAGGATATGGGAACAAAAGGAAAACCAAATTTAATAAGGTGTTACTACTTCTTACTGTCCTGCATATTAGTTATTAATGCTACCAAGCAAAGCAATTCTTTGCTCCTTTCATTACAAAAAGCTATGCTAAATGATAATCTCACTTAAAAATGAAGACAGTTCACTTAGAGATTATGGAAACATTCACCTAACAAATATAAGAAATATAACTGAGATAATATTTTCTTTCAGGGCTTAACAATACCCTGATATTTAATCATTTCAGAATAATATTTTTAAATTTTATTGCTAAAAATATTTTAGACAAAATTTTCAACATATGTAAGGAACAATACGGATCCATTTCTAACAGTTACATGAAATTTAATGTATAATATAGAAGTTCCTCATATTATCAATATTCAAAACTAAATACCCACAAAGACTCAAAGACTATATATAATTCACATCAAGTACAAGTACTAAAAATAAAAGGATAGATTATATTTTATAATAAGGACTTGTGACAAGCATCATGAATCAACCTTTAAAAAAGACTGTTCTGGAAATAAAGTATGTAAAACAGGCCTTTTGAAATTACAAAGGAACACTTACAGTTATCTTACTTAAAAACATAATTAGCACCAGTCACCTACTACTAAGGAAAAACAAAAAGAAAAGACTTAAAACAGACAAGCTGAAAAGCCAATATTAGCAGAGACGTCCTCCTTCAAAAACACTTAAGTATGAATTTTAAGGCATAATAAAGCTTTATCATCTCAGAGCACTGTTATGTTCAGCATTTCAAATGTGAGTCAAATACATTCAATTTCCTAAAAACATCCAAAAATCGACATGATTTATAATTCATCACTGGACAATGGATGTGAAGAGGTTTATTAATTTCATATTTTTAAACAATATTTTAAACCACATTCACAAATACAGTATCAGTACCAAAACACTAGTTGGCAACACTGCCACCACTTCTTATTAAAAAGTAAATTAAAACATTGCATAACAGCATGAAGAACTTTGGGAGTAGAATAGGTATGACCAACCTGGACCCTCCCAGAGGCCTTGTCCTACTTAGGAAAACATTTAACTTGCTATGTAGAAGTCTGGTTTACAAAGCACACATATATTGAAAATGATAATAGTAAGAAAGATAAGGAAGTTATCATTTCTATACCTAAGAAAATATAAATGAAAAGTACTGGTCTGCAGTTGAGGCTACATACAGTACAGTTCAAATAACATTAAAAAAACTCAGAAACTCTGTACTTTCTGAGAAATTTAAAAGGGAAAATTGGTCCTATCACTTATATTCTCTAATGCAGGTGATAACTAAAATAGTAGCCTAAGGGTGCAGTTTTAGAGACTAACACAAGTAGACTTAAAATTCATCTCCAAGAGCCTACCTTGAAGTACCTCTGACAAGTTATAACGGAAGTCCTTTGCTTTGGCTGCATGCATGTAAAAACACAAAATTGTTACTTGCGCTTAAATATTCTGAAATTAATAATGATGACAGCACAAAAATCAAAAACCAGTGAACTCTACATTTTTACTTATTTACAATGTTGAATTTTATGTCAGGTGAATTTTACCTCAATTACAAAAAAAAAGAGACTTGATCAAGTGTAACAAAACAATCATGAAAGTAAAAAAAATAATCATGAAAAACTGCAGTGATTATGGGGAGAGAAAGGGGAAAAGGAGAAGGAAGGAAGACAACTATCAGAAGTAACATGACAACTTCCTCCAAACGCTGTACAGGGAGGGAACACCTATATACGAACTCACACACACACTAGTCCTCCCACAATTTCAATGAGGACACAGAAGGGTATGCTTTGAAATGCTTTAAGTCAGGGTCTTGCTAGTTATGTTTATGATCCATTCATTGGTCCTTGAATAAATTCAGTGGCTCATGACCTATTTTAAAAATTCATAATATAACAAAATGGAACAGAAATGACAGACTATTGCATATCATGGGAGTGTGTACTGTTTGATACAATTTTTCTGTGCAAACAATGTAAGTCTATTTTTACTTCAACAGATCATGTTCAAAGAAGTTGAAGCCATCACTCCAAGCTAACCCTGCTAATGTCCCCTTTTCTTCCTTCCCTACTGAGAACCACTGGAAGGCTACAGAAATTAACAGTACTAATAAGAAACAACATGAAGACCCTTACCTAACACTTCTTCATAATCAACAAGATCAAACCAGACCACAGCTACTGATGTCCAGACTCCGAGCAGTGCGATGACCATAAACCACGTGAAAAATGAACTTCCAGAAAGTCCTCCTTTCCTCCCGTTCCTGAGTCCTCCCTGCTTTGTCTCTGTTAAAAAATAAAAGAGGGAAAATGTCATTATATAAGAAGAAAAAGCTTTATGGAACCTCTTTTCACTGAACTATTTCTCCAGGAATTTGATAGTGCTTACAAGGCTAAATCACTTCAAAGTTAGTTGCCACTTAAATTCTTAAATCATGTTTCACAAAGATTTTGAAAATGGAAAAGACTTATGGTTCGACACAAAACCACATACCTAAGACACTAATGTTGAACTAATGAAAGAGATAAACTACTAATGACTATTTTTAAAATAAAAATTGATATGTGTGTTCCAAGTTCTGTATCCAAACAACCTAAATAGAACCTCCTTCAAAAAGTTCAGAGTCTATTAACAGCTTAATAAGATCACAGAGGTAGCCAAAGCCTTTTTTCCTGCTCTATTTGGTTTCTGTAGAATCTGGAAAACACTAACTGCCACAGAAAAAGCTTTCCCCAAAATGCTCCATATTCTTAGGCAGAGAGACACAGAAGGAAGGAAACTATTTATAGGAAATAGAGGTCAGGGAAGAAGAGAAGCCAAGAGGTACGGTTCAGCGCTCCTTCTACATAGGATCCACTGGGACCCACAGACACAGGGGAAGGTTTTCAAATCGGTCTGGATGCAGAAACACCTTTGTAAGGTCCTGTTCACCAGAACTGTCATGCATCATATTTGATACACTTAATATACTTTATGTTGCTGTTCAGTCCCTAAGTTCCATCCAACTCCTTGCAACCCCATGAACTCTAACCCACCAGGCCCCTCTGTCCATGGCATTTCCCTGGCAAGAATACTGGAATGGGTTGTCATTTCCTTCACCAATATTCATTTTAGAGGATTCTAACAACTTTAATCAAGTTTCCTAACTTACAGTGTTGGAGGGCGGGGGATAAAACAGGAGCTTGAGATGAACACACACACACTATTATATACAAGATAGACAACCAAAAAGGACCTACTGTATAGCACAGGAGACTCTACTCAATATCTGTGATAAACTGTATGACAAAAGAACCTAAAAAAGAATGATATATGTATATGCATAATTGATTCACTCTGCTGTATACCTGAAACTAACACAACATTGCAAATCAACTAGACTCCAATAAAAAAAAAAGTTTCCTAACTCATTGAACAAAATTAAATAGACATTAAAGACAGCCTAACCCAAAGGAGTTAAAGCAATAATGTGCTGATGGAAGAAAGTACCTAGAAAATATTTGAATATAGCAAGAGTAGACATAAGAACTTGAAAAGAATGGCAGGAAGCCATTTATGATTGATGCTCATAGGTGACCAGAGCTTAACTATAAAACTTATAGTCCTTAACTATTAGAATAATTGTTTAGTACAAAGTAATAATGACTTTCAAATTAATTCTGCCATTAAACCATTGTTTCAAACTGTTTCACAGTGTAAAAAATGTAAAACAAATTTTGCAAAGATTTTTATTCAAAATTTTTTTTATAAAATGGATTTATCGCTTAAAAGGTAAAAGTCAAAGAAAGGGTAAATGTTACTTAGCTAGGACATGAAATGATTAGCATTATTTTATCCATCCCTTCATAATGTCAAATAAATGAGGTATTACTCCAGTAGCATCAATCTTTTTACTGTTATTATTTACTAATTCCATGAAGGAACAAAACAGTAAATTATAGAAAGGTGTTTTTTCTGAACCATCGTTTTAGTGGGACTTTTAAACTGACACCAAATAACACATTCTTGATATGTCACTTTGTAAATATGGTGTGCTTAGTCCCAAAGGGCAGATCAGTTTCTGTCCAACCAAACTAAAAAAACCATAGTAAGATAAACCCTTCTAGAGAGTTTAAAACTCCCCAAGCATATATGAAACTAGTACCCTGTTCCAAACATATTCTGGAAAAACATCCAGTAGTTTGTTCTTCTTTTGTAAGATTAGATGAAGATGGGGCTAGGGACAATCAGAAATTTGATTAAGGAAAGGCAAAATAGAAGATGTACCCCAGCATCTGGTCAATTATGTAACTAGAACTATAACTAGGTGAATTACAAATCAACCATTTAACGAGCTTTGGTAAGCATTATTTTAGGGATTTCATATTTATACTCCAAGACTGTATACACATTTAAAGTTTTAAAAAACCATAAAAGCAATTCATCAAACTGATTACTTTTTTGCATTACAGAATATCATCCCCTTGGAGCCAAGAACTGTTATAAAAGTGGGTCAGAAGTAACAGCTGATTTTGCTTCAATCTGTGGATTAAGCAATCCATGGAGAAGGGGAGAAGTGCCTTAAAAAAGAACTAAAAATCAGAAACAGATCTCATATTCTTCTTTATCAGGATAGTCAAGTGATCCATTTTCACCATTTATTTAAAATAGTGTTCAAAGCAGAGAGACTCATATTCTCCACACTAATAATAGAACCCTTCCAGTGACTGCTTAGGTAGCTGAGAGCTGGAAGCAGTTTCAACATGTCTATTTTATGTTTCTTAAACACATTTTTGACATAAAAAGCCAATACAACTTGCCTTCCATTAAAAAGAATATCTTAATTCACAAAGAAAAGCAAAAACAAACACATACAAAAATGTAAATCAACACACCATTAAAGAACAGTTGAAGGTTAATGATTCAATTTGAAATAGCAAAATAAAATCCCAAAGTCCTTTCTTTGCATTTATTGTCTGCTTCACAAAAATTAGGTCCGTTTCCACACATAAGGCTCTGCTCCAGCCAACTAAGTATGTTCATTAATACAAGACAGGAATCATAAAGCCCTTAAATTTCCTAAAATTTCCTAAAACTTTACATGAAATCTAAATGCACACAATTCTTTTAAATCACTGTAATGAAATTCTAAGACCAAGACAAGCCACTTGTTCATTTATCTGAAGTTTGTAAAATGTTGTCTCTGATATTACAATTCAATAAAAGATCTTCTAGGTTAAGACTCTAAAACTTAACATTGATATTAAAGACATATTGGCCCATGAAAAAGTAAACTACTTGAAACACTGAGATCTCCAGGAGTTTGAAATGGAAAGCATAGAAGATGCAGTCAAGCACTTAGCCAAAAATATCTGAACAGCGCACAACTGAACAAACAAGCTAAACAACTGCCGTCTAGTTTCCAAACCACTTTTAACCCAAAGAACAAAAATATAGCTTTACCTTCTGCCATTTTGATTTCTTCAATCCATGAATAATATATATGGAAGGAAAAAAAAAACCAAAGCCCTGTGAGCAGGTATCAGGCACGACACAGGCCCTTTGCTACTGGCGCTGTGGACAGGCCAGCAGTTCCTTGGGCAAGGCCTCTAGAGCTGAAATTGGACCTGATTGCAAACTCTGCTCACCAGTTATTTTTAGAGGCCTCTTCCTCAGGGCCAAATACTGCTAATCACTTAGGCTGAAATGCTCTGCTAAGAGCACAACAGCCTTTCTCCCACTTCTGGGATGCCTTTCTGGGTTGATCCTATTCCCCAACTCCAAAACCTAAAAAAAAAAAAAAAAATCAAGCATGCTTAAAAAAAAAAAGGAACAAATGTGCTGCCAGTTTGGGTTTTCTGGAATCAGTCTTAAGTGCTTTTAGCCAAATACCAAATCATTCAAAACTGAAATAAGTCTTGCTATAAAATGCGGCCCCATGCCCAGCAACAGCTTGAATTGACCCTTGGGAATCTAATCCAATGCCTATGTGAAAAGTCCATTATTTAGTTTGTCCTAATGAAACAGAGCCCTAAAAGGTAAGAAATGAATCAATGCTCTAGAATTCTGAATCACAGACAATACCTTCCCAAGACTAATTCCGCCAACAGCAAATGCAAAGTGACAATAAAAAATTGTTTCCTAGAGAACAGGGAGAGAGAGCTGGGCAGGAAGACACAGTGGGCAGGGGGAGTAGACGGGGACAGAAGGAACTCTTCACCAGTAAGAGAATCATCTAGGAAACACTAGATAAATCATCTCAGGAAACTGGAAAGAGACTGCATAACTGTATTCTGATTTTTTTTTCAACTTCTCCCTACCCACTCTCCAAAGATTCTCTTCTGGGAAATAAAACCAGCCCAATTTATTCACTGATTCAAGATTTGTTATTGTCTTTCAGTTGCTAAGTCATGTCTGACTTTGTGACCCCATGGACTGCAGCACACCAGCCTTCTCTATTCTCCACTGTCTCCTCGAGTTTGCTCAAATCCATGCGCTAGTGGTAAAGAACCCACCTGCCAGTGCAGGAGACACAGGAGATATGCATTTGATCCCTGGGTCAGGAAGAACCCCTGGAGGACGGCACGGCAATCCACTCCAGTATTCTTGCCTGGAAAACCCCATGGACAGAGAAGCCAGGTGGACTATGGTCCACAGGGTCTCAGAGCTGGACATGAATGAAGCAACTTCGCAGGCAAGCACGCTCATGTCCACTGAGTCTGTGATGCTATCTAACCACCTCATCCTCTGCCACCCCCTTGCCGTATTGCCTTCAATCTTTCCCAGTTTAGCAGCTCACACACTTCATTAGAGCTCTGATCAATACACTAAATTAATTTAGCACATACTGTATCCAGAGCGAGGCAGCAACCTTTCAAAGTTGTTTATGAGTCTTGAATTTTTTCAGTCAAACTGAATACTTCACACACAAATGAAACAGATCAATGTCCTGAAAAGGAGTCAGCACCTATGATGCCAATATTCAATGGCCCAGAGCCTGGACAGAGTGAACAGAGCAGCAGAGACACCTAAGCAAAACTGACCAGGGTCTTAGGTGCCCTGACCAAGAGCCATTCCTCCCTTCAAGGATCTGTCCCGCTGAAGTCAGTGTGGACTAAAATGTTGAATGATAAAGAATCATCTGTTGATAGGGGTTTAAGATAGATCACCAACCAGCATACAGATTTCCTAGACAAATATTTCAGAAGCTTCTTTTGTTGTTTTCAGAGAGGAAGTGAGAGTGACTGGAGGCCCTTCTTGGGAGCACTGGAAACCAAGCCATCACACTTACATGTGCGTAGCCCATTTCAGACTCAAGAGACCTCAATTCAAGTTTCAAAACCTTTGATTTGAGGGGAGTCATCAAACATCTGGGCCTCCATTTCCTTGCCTATTAAGTGTCTGGCAGAATTTCTAGTATCATCTTTTTCTAGATTCCACATATAACAGATGTCATACGATGTTTCTCCTCCTCTGATTTACTTCACTCAGTATGACCCTCTCTAGGTCCATCTATGAAGATGCAAATGAATGAACTTAATGAGGCCAGGAGAAGGGATAGTAAGAGACTTCGGAATGGACATGTAGTACACACTGCTGTATTTAAAATGGATAACCAACAAGGACCCACTGTATAGCACAGGGGACTCTGCTCCATGTCATGTGGCAGCCTGGATGGGAGCAGAGTTTGGGGGAGAATGGATACGTGCATATGCATGGCTGAGTCCCTGAGTTGTTCATCTGAAACTACCACAACATTGATAATTGGCGATCCCCCAATACAAAATAAAAAGTTTAAAGTTCAGGGGGAAGAAAAGTGTCTTGGCACAAAGGAGGCCTGCAAATATTTGCTGAAGTCATGCATACGGCACATTGTGATTGGAGCCATCTGGACTCATGCACAAGCCTGCTCAGCCCCAATTTACAGCTCTTTTCATGGCCCTGGGCCTGCCACCAAGCCTGCAGAGGCTGCGAGGGCTTCCTCTCTCCCTTTATGGGCCTGGGCAAGGCCCTAATTCCAGGTCTGGGGCCAAACGTTAAACCGAGACAAGAATCACAGCTACTAAGTGTGGGTACGCCTCACCCCTGAGGATCCTTCCATACAGCTCCAAATAATTCTTCTCCACAAATCTTTACCACATATATTTACACACCCTAGAGTTAACCTTCTCCTTGTTTCTTGCAACAGTTTTACAGGTATTGCAATAAAATATCTTACCTCCTCAGTTTCACAATAATGGCAGACCTGTTATTCTAGATAGGGCCATTAGGATGAAATCTCTCTAAAATAACATTGCTTAAGGAAAAAGAAACCCTGAATTCCAAGTAACTATCTCTTATAATTGTTGCTTGATTGCTAAATTGTGTCCAACTCTGCAAACCCATAGACTGTAGCACACCAGGCTTCTCTGTCCTTCACTATCTTCTAGAGTATGCTCAAATTCATGTCTGTTGAGTCAATGGTACTATCTAACCATTTCATCCTCTGCTGCCCTTCTTTCGTCTTCAATCTTTCCCAGCATCAGGGTCTTTTCCAATGAGTCGGCTCTTTCCATCAGGTGGCCAAAGTATGGGAGCTTTAGCATCAGTTCTTCGAGTGAATATTTGGAGTTGATTTTCTTTAGAATTGACTGGTTTGACCTCTTACAATAATAATTCAATTTTATAAAATCTTTTAAATAAATAAAATTTGCATATAGCAAATCATGTCTTTATGACCCTAACAAAGAGAAATGAAGTAATATTAACTATTCCTTGTAACAGCTGCTGGAACTAATAGCAAACTCCTAGGTTCAAGCAAAGACTAAACTTCTACAGTGTGCTCTGAGATTATTAGTGTCAGCCTGACATCACTGGAGACCACAAGAGCCAAGACCTATGTCCATGGAGTCCAGTGCTCTTCTTGCCTCTAAAACTGAGGTGAAAACCCATCAGGATTCTCACAGGGCAAGAGTGATGACTTCCTCCAAGCCATCCTCCTCATGGCTTACCCAATCACCTATCACTTACAGTGGTGCTGCTCAAACCAGAGTCACCTGGAGGACCCGTCAACACAGATTGCTGGGCCCACCTCACAGTTTCGGTTCTGTAGGTCTGAAGTGGAGCCCAAGATTATGCATTTCTACTGATAACAAGGTGATCTGATGCTGGTCCAGGGACCACAGAAAAAGAGAATCACTGCATCCCTAATTCTCAGGTCCTGGAACAAGGGACTGAATCTGCCTTGTTCATTAATGTACATTTGCCTTGCACCTATTTGTTAAATAAGCAGGTAAATTCTTTCTCAAATCCTTGCTGTCACAGAGTAATCAAACTTCTTCCTGCTAACACTTCAGAAATAAGGGAGCAAAGGGACCCAACAAATATTCCAATAAACCCCAGGTCACTTCAAGCTTCCTCATCTCCAGGAATTTAATGATCCTAAAATTCATTCGTAAGAGGAAAAGATCTATAAATTATTAAGAAAGAGAAATCAGGGAAAAAGTCCAGTAGTTCCCAAACACTGGTGATGAACCCAAAATGGTCTCGGACCAAGACCTCATTGCTCTTTGTCAGACAAAGTCCTCACTGATCAATCCTGGCTGAATGACACCCAGCTTGAGCACAAAAAGACCTGAGCGTGAAGGACCTGTGTAGTCCATTCGTCAGCCCGCTGGCCAGACGCCTGAAGCACTTAACACCTAAGGCACCCGACACCTCTCCTGACTGACCCTGTGGAAAAGGCATGAGAGACCGGAGGAGTGACAAGGGGCTGCCATGGGTTTTAGAATTCAGTAAAACAAAATGAAGAAAGCTGTTTCCATCCGCATCAGGATAAACGCAGAAAAGAGAAACAATTAGCAATAACTATCTAAATCAGCTCCCGAACAATTTTTGGAAGCTTTATTAATCTTTGGAACCCCAAGTTGGGAACCACTGCCCCAACTCATACTTCTGTCTGGATTACTGCTGATTCACTGCAGAGAGAACAACTGTATCAGAGCACAGGCCCATCAACCCCACCTAATGACTCTGTGGTAGACCAGAGCTCCACTAGCAAGAAGCTAAAAATACAATACAAATGGGAGCTAATCCCAAATGCTCATGCCAGGTCTAATGAGCAAGTTCTTAAAGTTTCATTAGTTCTTTCTACAGAGAATTTAATAAAGAGAAAAGACTTAGAAACAAAAAACACCCCCAGCTTGTCAATCATTTATCTTGTGTAGGTAACAGCTATTAGTATGGTACTGAAATTTGGTCTCCAGCTGAATCTAGAGTGATAAAGGTATTCTTAAAAAAGTAAGTGGTGGTGTCCATGCAGAAACTCTGAGGTGATAAAAGTTGTTTCAAAAAATAACAACAAAAAAGTTGTTGTTACTAAAAACAACAGAAAAGCATAACGCTATTTATTTATGTAGCTCTAAATCCGAGGCAATGAGACTAGGTCACAAAGCCATCATGCGTGACCACCACCGATTTACAGCTGTGTCCCTGAGGACTTTTTGACTTTAACCCATTTAGACAGCAAAAGATATGCAGCCATCCTTCCCAAGAGCCCACACTTTCTAGGGTGAAAGAATTCAGCATTTACAATAAAGTGACCAAGAGATGCAAGAAGGAAGTAAAGAAAAGCATTAGCAAAAACTATAAGGAAAGCTCAGGCTTCCCTCATGGCTGAGAAGGTCAAGAATCTGCCGGTGATTGCAGGAGATCTGGGTTCGATCACCTGGGTCAGGAAGATCCCCGGAAGGAGGGAATGGTGACCCACTCCAGTATTCTTGCTTGGAGAATTCCATGGACAGAAGAGCCTGGTAGGCTACAGTCCATGAGTTTGCAAAGAGCTAGACATGACTGAGCGACTAATACCTTCACATATAGAAAACTCACGTGATAAATTACAAAACATATGCATTTTAAAAATTACAAGAAAAAAAGCAGTTGATGCAATTGTGTATCACAATACATTCTGGGGACAAACTTCAACTCTTTACTAAATAAGTTAATAATAATGAAGCTGATAAAACATAATAAATTAAAGCAAGAATGCCTGTAATTGTAAAATGCATAGTAAAGAGTTAACTTTACCCAAACAGAGGTCTGGCTTTTGCCCTTATCTACTTGGAGGTACCCGACATGTCTTACCTGATAGGAGTGATTGGTTTGCTTGGGGGCTTTGGCCAGTGGACAGTCTAACAGTGTGATGTGCAGACTATATGACTATATATATCAGTTAAGGGCAGCCATGCTCTCAGTATGTGATGTTGTTTAGTCACTAAGCCATGTCCAACACTTTTGCAATCCTATGAACTGTAGCCTGCCAGGCTCTTCCGTCCATGGGATCTTCCAGGCAAGAATACTGGAATGGGTTGCCATTTCCTTCTCCAGGGGATCTTGCCAACTCAGGGATGGAACCCACGTCTCTTATGCTGGTAGGTGGATTCTTTACCCCTGAGTACCAGAGAAGCCCAGTAGGTGATGAAGCCCCAGTAGAAACTCTGGGTACCAAAGGCTTGGATGCGCTCCCCTCATTGGCAATACTCTACATATACTACAAACTGATATCCTTGAGGAAAATGGGAGCTTTGTGTTCAGAACCTTCCCACTTTGCCCCGAGTCTCGTCCTTTGGCTAGTTCTAATCTGCAGCCTTCCACTGCAATTCAATTGCAATGGTGAACAGAGCACGAAAGAGGAAAGTTACCCAGTTCTGAGTTATTCCCACAAACCATCAAGCCTGAAAGCAGCTGTGGGGACCTCCTAGGCTGGTCTCCTATTGGCCAGCTGGTCTGAAGTGACAGCAGCCCTGGGGACTGGCCCACCTTCAGCCGAGCTGAGCAGAAGCACAGAGAAGCAGGAAGGGCAGCTGCAGAGAAAAGGCAGCAATTACCAAGCAGTGTGCACTCCCCTACCCCACACACCACCGCCACCTCCTCCCGCCTCCTGCAAGGTGTCCTAGCTTCCTTTGCCTGAAGAGGGCAGGAAGAGAGAACCAGGGTATATACCATCATGCCAGCATATCACTCAAAAAGGCTGACTGCCAAGCAAGGGGTTTGCAGGAGCAAGAGAGGGTGGGGGGCTCTGCCAGGAGGGGATGTCCCAGAGGGCTGGAAGGTCCCACCAGACCTTCCAAAGAACTCACAGGGGAAGCGTTTGGCTGCCTGTCACTGTATAGTCCATGGGGTCTCAATGAGTCAAAACAGGACTGAGCGACTCTCACTTTCACCTATTGTCAACCATGAACAGTTGATCTTATCAACCAGCAGGAGACTGACAGGGACCTAGGAGAAGATAGAAGCTGGCTTCCCTCTCTCCGTCTCCCATCCCCAGCACTCCCAACAAACTAGAGCCTGGAAGAGACAAGAAGGACACTGCCCCAAAGCAGACCACACGGAGAGAATGCAAACATCACTTCTCCCACTGCAGGCCCTTCTGCCTTCCTGCCAACAGGAGAGGAGAAATTCTGCACTGAAAATGAGATCATACTTAAAGCAGACAGACTTCCAGAAACGCAGAGTGACTGGGGTGCTAAGGAATCCACCCCAGAGATGGTCAAGAGCCTCTGCTACCCAGAGATTAATCTAGTCCAACTAACCACAGTGACTGGAGGAAAATGAAGCTTCATGATAACACCCTGCCAGACAAGCCTACTAAAGAGAGCAGCTATAAACGTGGCTGCATGTTAGGCCGACACACAAAAAGCTGCCAGTATTCGACCACAAAAATGGCTATTTCATAGGATTCGAATGAACAATACATGAATATTTGAAAAATATTTTATTACAAAAATTTCCCAACACACAACAACGCTGAAAGAATTTTATGTAGAATATTCGTATGCATATCACTCAGTTGCGATGATTAACATTTTATTATCTTGCTTATGTTATGTCTATTCATTCCTCAATATTCATTCATGAATCCATTTTACATGTCTAACTCATTTCAAATTAAACCTATAGACACTAGCACACTGCCCCAAGTATTTCAGCTCCTACCTCATAAACCACAGTCCAATATTTATCATTTCACATACATTTACATAAAATGAAATGCCCTAATTTAAAGCATACACTCCCTGAGTTTTCACAAAAATATACACCGTGTAACCCAAATCTCTTATCAAGACACAGGACATGGAGGCCCTTATCAGCCAAATTCCACAGCAACCCCAAGCCCAGGGACAGCCCCACTGTTTCGCTTTTTTATCCCCTGTAGGTTAGTGTTGCCTGTTCTTGAAATGTCATAAAAATGGCATACCTGGTATATGCTTGTTGGTGTAAGGCCTGTCTCCCTGAGCTTTACATTCTGAGGGGCCACGTATGTTATAGGCAAGGGTACTGCATGGCTTCCTGTTGCTAGGAAGTATTCCGTTGGACAAATACACCTGAGTATACCAGAGTATTCTCCGACTGACAGAAATCTGAACTGTTGGCAGGACTTGAGTATTACAAATAACGCTGCTGGGAATATTCTTGTGCAAGAAGATTGCTTCCATATTAGAAATAAAAGCTTGTGCTTCTCCTGGGAAATAAATACCTAGGAGTGGAATTGCTGGGTCACAGGGCTCAGGCACACTCAGTATGGTAAGAAACTGCCAGATCTTTTACTCAAGTTGTTCCACCATTTTATATACCCATCAAAAATGTGTAAGAGTTCTTTTGTTCTAAGATGTTGTCAACATTTGCTGTGGTCAGTCTTTTTAATTTTAGCCACTCTGATGAGTATGCAGTGGTATCTGTTGGTTTAATTTGCATTCCCCTGAGGGCCAATGTTCCAGCACTTTTCTCCTGTGCTTACTAGCCATTTATTTCTTTTCTGTGAACTGTCTACTCAAATCTTCTGAACATTTTTAAACATTTAAAAATGTTTTCCTAAGTTGAACTGTAGGATGTCTTTGTATTGCCTGGACAATAGCCCTTTAACAGACAACACGTGTTACAAAATTTTCTCCCAGGCTGTGATTGTCCTATTCCTTATCTTAAAGCATCTTTTAATGGGTAAAAGTTTCCCATTCTGATGATGTCTTAACTCGTTAATACATTAATAAAGTTAATGAATTAATTTTCTATGTATTTTAAATATATCACCAAATTGGAAAATGTTACTTAAACCTTGACAGGGTTTCCATGACTTACATTCTGAAATGTGACACTGATTTCAGCACTTTTACACAAGCACTGTGTGTGTAACACAAACATTCACAGAAGCCACGTTACTGGCTCAAAATCCGTGCCCATGAGAAGGACAGTCCTGAAATCAAAGTCCAGGAATGTCAATTAAAGGTCTGCTAGCCACAGACATCACAGAGGTAAAGCAAGAGGACTTTGATCATTTTAAGGAATATTTTCATTAGCTCCAATGAGTCACAGAAAGTTTCCAAGCTAGTTGTTTTTCCCTCAAATTTGACGGGATGGACTAAATCTAATTCCTCTGCCACCCAACAGCCCTGCCAAGACTGGAACCTCTTCTTTCAAAAACTAGTGTACTTGTGTTTTTATCTACATGTTTTCCCCCAACTGCTCATGACTCCACATTTAAATTACCCATCTGTTGTGAAGGAAGAAATCAGCTTCTCTTTACTGTGATTTTTCACCTTATCCACCTCCTAAGTGCTACAGAATATCACAAAAAGCAACATATTTTAGGGGAAAGGCATGTAGTTTACCCATGAGACTTTGTGGAATAAAATCTATCTTAATTTTTAAAATCTTTTAAATAAAAGAGACATCAACAATTCAAAGGTGGAGCGGGCTGTTTGAAGGATACTATTGGAATAAACCAGGAAGGTTTGAATATAGACTTAAATCAGTTAACAGTGCTGTAAGTAGTGTTAAACCTCCTGAGTGTGCTAATTATATTGTGATTGCATAGGCACATATCCTTGTTTTTAGGGAAAACATGCTGAAAAATTCAGAAATAAAGCATCATGATTTAAATAAACAGTTCAAAGGCAAAATGAATAAATAAAATGGTGTGTATATATCTAGAGTGACCTATAGAAAATGCAGAGCCATCAAAACAACTAGTGAATCTAAACAAACTTTTCTTATAACTATCTTGAAGGTTTGAGTTTTTTCACACTAAAAAGTTGGGAAAATCCAGATTTCCAGGCCCATTTCTAGTCCTAAAGAATCAGATATTCCAGATAAGGTATTCCAGATAAGGGTTAAGAATGTGAAAAGTCTCCCCCCAGGTTGATTCATGATTGGGTTCTGGATAAGTAAAAAATTGAAAAATTTTAAAACTTCAAGTTTCAAGGATGCTTCTGGAGACCCTCAGAGAAATCTGATCAGAAAGTGCATTTAGGTAATACTGCATCAGTGCTGCCTTTCTGATGACTCAGACGGTAAAGAACCTGCCCATCTGCCTGTAATGCAGGAGACATAGGTTTGATCCCTGGGTTAGGAAGATCTCCTGGAGAAGGGAATGGCTACCCACTCCAGGATTCTTGCCTGGAGAATCCCATGGACAGAGGAGCCTGTAGGGCTACCGTCCGTGGGGTCACTCGGCTGAGCCACTAACACTTTCACTTTCACCATGTCCTTAGGAGGGCTCAGGGTAGGAAGCAGTTAAGCCAATTAAACTGTCATGATGTTACCGTCAAAGAGGTCCCAGAGACAGACAGACAGACAGACAGACAGACAGATAGACAGATGAGAAAGGAAGGAAGATCAATACACAGAGAGAGCTAACGTGCCCAACTGCAAACAGTTGGCAAGTCCAGGTGAAGAGCATACAAGCCTTTCAATGGTCTGAACTTTTTGCTGTTAAATAGGTTTAAAAGTTTCAAAACAAAAGGTTAGAAAATATAAAAATAAAAACAAAATTGAATTGATTTAAAAATAAATGGAAGAAAGGAAGGAATGAAAGAATAAGTGAAGTCAATGATCAAGTCCTAAACCCAACAGTAATGGAAAGAACACCAGTTCCACGTCTGGCCTCTGATTTAGGACAAACCAAAGAGAGAATGCTCCTCACTCCACGTCTCCTCCATGCAGGTTCTACCAACAGATCTCCACCTGCTCACTGGCCATTTCCACTGGATGCCCTGGGTTTCACCTCTGATTCATCTGGGATTATAAGCCTAACTACTCTGCCACCTCCTGGATAGGGGGGCGGGGGGGAAGGCTCCATCTGAGCCACCATCCCCTGGGTTCTCACCCCTACCCCACACTCACCCCAAGATCTCACCCGAAAGGCACTTCCTCCCATCAGTCATCTCCACCACTACCCCCCTGAATAAGCACTCCCCCAAATTCTGGATGCAACCCAACCTATGCAGAGTGGGATGGTCCTCTCCCTCACTCTGGTCCCCAATTATACTAACACACAAGGGGATTCCTAGTCAGACACATCAAGCAGGCAGCACCCTCTGAGACCACAAGCAATTAAAAAAACCCAACCCAAACAAAACAAAACATTAGGCCTTCTCGAAAATATACCTACTGCTTCAAGCCTGTCCCAGCTTATCCACAACAATGAGCTGACTCTGCAGAAGTGTGCAACCCTGTCCACCCTTCCTTTCCAGGACTAACTGCCCTCCCCTCTGTGCTCTTGAAATTGACATCAACCCATGAAATCAGTAATGTGCAAATGAACGCAGTCGCCAGTTGTGATCCACACTCTATCACAGGAGCGATGCTTTGCCATCTGAGAGACACAAGGTGATTCTCAGAGATGGTGTTAAACCCTTGGTGGAGTCAGGAAAAATAACAAGATTGTATCCTGACCACTTGTCTAGAACACTCATCAAAATGCACAATGAGACACTGAACCTGTATACCTGCAGTGTCTCCCACTGTCCACGGCTTTCTTCTCTATCCACTGAAAAATGATTTTCAATTCTAGAATTTGCTTGGAATTGTCATGAGACATCAGTTTAGAGCTGGCCTGAATCTACTTTTCTTTCCTTTAATAAAAACAGGCCATTGGTCCCTCGAGTTTCCTTGTCACCTCTCCTAATTTGCAGGATTCCCCAGAGTATAACTGCCCAGAAAATGTTAGCTGGGACTGAGGTTTTGAGAGTCCTGAAAAGCCTCAGCTGGTTCGTATTTTTTAGTCTTCTTTTCCCTACTGGACGGAGGAGCCTGGTAGGCTACAGTCTATGGGGTTGCAAAGAGTCGGACACGACTGAGTGACTTCACTTTCACTTTTCCCTACTCCCTGACCACACGCACACTTCATCCATCCAACAAGTATTTACTGCTCTGCGGCCCAAAGGACAGTGACCTTGCCAGGGGCTGATGTTAAATCTGTTCTGACCACTGTATGTGCTCCTTGCAGAGAACAGCACCTGGACAGAGTAAACCCCATTAACTTCACTGGACAATTCACAGACACACACAACAATGTAAATATAAATGTTTTTGTGCCATCTAGATTGTACAAACTGAATTGATGCTTTCAAACTGTGGTGCTGGAGCAGACTCTTGAAGAGTCCCTTGGACAGCAAGGAGATCAAACCAGTCAATCCTAAACGAAATCAACCCTGAATATTTACTGTAAGGATTGATGCTGAAGCTCCAATACTTTGGCCACCAGATGCGAAGAGCCGACTCACTGGAAAAGACGCTGATGCTGGGAAAGATTAAGGGCAGGAGAAGCGGGTGGCAGAGGATGAGAGGGCAGGTCGGATGGCATCACTGACTCAATGGACACGAGTTTAAGCAAGCTCCAGGAGACAGTGAAGGACAGGGGTGCATGGTGTGCTGTAATCCATGGGATCACAGAGTCGGACATGACTGAGCAAGTGAACAACAACAGAAGGTAAAAGAAATCTAACGCACTCCCAGGTGGCACTAGTGGTAAAGAACCTGTCTGCCAATGCAGGAGACCTGAGATGCAGGCTCAGTCCCTGGGTCAGGAAGATTCCCTGAAGGAGGGCATGCAACCCACTCCAGTATTCTTGCTTGGAGACTCCCATGGACAGAGGTCTGGCAGGTGGCAGTCTACTGGGTTGCAAAGAGTCGGGCATGACTGAAGCGACTTAGCAGCAGTAGCAGCAGCATTCTGAAAAAACCAGACCACAGGCTGGTTCTGGGTGAGGGACAGGAATGACCGGGGCAGGTCCAGCCAAGACCCCATGGGCTTCATCCACTCAGCTGCCCCACCCCCATACTCCAAGTCTGTCCCTTTCCTCCCTGTCTTGCCCCAGCTCAAAAACCAAAGTGATAGTGAATGTCACCACATGCTCAGGTGTCCCCTAACTCAACTCTCACTAACTCATTTTGCCCTAACTTCCATACCCAACCCTTCCCTCAGCTCCACCTTCACCAAACAGACTGGCCCCCCACCCACCCCGGCTGAGGTCACCTGGAATAAAATTCACCAGGCACTCAGCTCACCACCCTGCACTCAGATTCCACTGCATAAACTATCGCAAACACTGGTCTCTTGGCTGTGTTCTAGAAAAAGCCAGCTAGTCTGCTGCCAAAGGTTCCTAGGAGTATGACCCAACAAAATCTGACCAGCTGAAAAGGCTGAAGTCGCAAAGCTTTATGCCAGTTATTGAGAAGCTAATGTTTGGGCAGAAAGCACAGGTATATTTAACAGGTGCTGTCCTGACAGGGTACAGTATCTTCCCAGGAGTGGCTAAATGTCTGTAATACCATCTTGGATAAAAGTCTTGCCCTAAATAGAACGTTTCAAATAAATAACTCAGATTAAACAAATTCAGCTCAACAAATAATTCAGATCAGCAGAATAAGGTGCTTTCAGCTCTATAATCTAAGACACAAAGTTATCAAAATCACAGGATGGTCACTTTTTAAAAGGCTTTCACCATTTTCTCCATGCACCTGAATATTCATTCCTTTGACTAATAACTCTTGAAATCCCTGCCGTACAATGAACAGAGAGGCCACTTTGCTTACAGTCCAGGGGAAGAGTAAAACAAAAATAAAATAAAAGTTCATTTTGGTGAGTACTAATATTAGGGTATTTAGTGTGGGTTACAGAGAAGGCAAGGGTGACCCACTCCAGTATTCTTGCCTGGAAAATCCCATGGGTGGAGGAGCCTGATGGGCTGCAGTCCATGGGGTCACTAAGAGTTGGACACGACTGAGTGACTTCACTTTCACTCTTCACTTTCATGCATTGGAGAAGGACATGGCAACCCACTCCAGTGTTCTTGCCTGGAGAATCCCAGGGACGGGGGAGCCTGGTGGGCTGCCGTCTATGGAGTCGCACAGAGTCGGACACGACTGAAGCGACTTAGCAGCAGCAGTAGGGTGGGTTAACTCCCAGGTGGCTCAGAGGTAAAGAATCTGCCTGCCAATGAAGGAGATGCAGGTTCAAGGCCAGGGTCGAGAAGCTCCCCTGGAGGAGGAAATGGCTACCCACTCCAGCATTCTTGCCTGGGAAATTCTATGGACAGAGGAGACTGGTGGGCTCTAGTCCACTGGGAACACAAAGAGTCAGATATAACTTAGTGACTAAACAACAACAACAATATTAGGCTAAAAGAGTATATGGGACAATGTGGATGAAAACAATCCCTTGGGAAGAACCATTCTCTTGAATTTTAAAGATATAGCACTTTGAAGTACAATCTTCTTTATAAATGTTATTAATAGCATTGGACTTCCCTTGTGGCTCAGCTAGTAAAGAATCCGCCTACAATGTGGGAGACCGAGGTTCAATCCCTAGGTTGGGAAGATCCCCTGGAGAAGGAAAAGGCTATCCACTCCAGTATTCTGGCCTGGAGAATTCCATGGACTGTATAGTCCATGGGGTCGCAGAGAGTCAGACTCAACTGAGCAACTTTCACTTTCACTTATAGTTTTTCTATATTTTTTAATTAGGATTGTCAAACTTTAGTCTTAAGAAGGAAATCTCCATAACTCTTACAAAAGAATTTTAAAAGCCAAAACCAAAAACTAAAGGGAACAAAATTTTAGCAGTATTTCAGTATTTACATAATTTTAGCTTATCAATGAGTCACATTTAAGGCTAAAGTGAGAGAAAATCAAAATGTTGCAGAACAAATAAATGCCTGCTTCTGCCCAAACTTTCCTCCTAATCAGAATGAATGAAACATGAGTGTTTCCTTCTGGCCTAAGTACTTGTATGTCGAAACTACCAGAAAGGACTTGCTCACATTAAATAATTCTCCACATCTTAATAATTTTTATTTGTTTAACTCCAACACTTATAAACATCAAGAGGATTTTGCAATCTGTCTTATGGCCCATAACATAAACATTTAAAAAAAAAATGCACGCATGTAACACATAATTCTGGAGCACCTTTGATATTCAAGGCAGAGTGGAAGAGACACAAAAAACACAGCTTACACCATCAGCGCCCTTTTGACCTGTGAGAGGGAAGTAAGACTTTTCCCTGTAAATTTGTTCACACCATATTTACTGAGTGCCTACTATGCACAGACCATCATTTAATCAGTGGAGATAAAAAGGAAATGGAACATGGTGTTTATCTACACCAAACCCTAGGAGTAATTCTCCCAGCCCCAGCAAGTACTCTTGACTAGGGTGAGTGAGCTTCGACCCACCTCCCATTTTTGTATGAACCAAGGCCTAAGAATGGTTTTGACTTTTTAAATCAGTTGAAAAGAAATCGAGAGAAAAATGTAATAACATAAAAAAATGATAGCGACTGACTCGCACTGTTGTACAGCAGAAACCAACATGACACTATAAGTAGTTATCCTCCAATTTAAAAAATTAGAAAAGAAAAAAAGATAGCTGTTTCCTGGGAGATCATGTGACCACCATGCTTTTCTCTGATCAGAACAATCCTGGTCATCCATTCCCAACCAGCGGTGGTGAGACAGGCAGTGTGGAGCCAAGGAGCCCTGTTCTATGCAAAAGGGAAAAAGGCCCCTTCTTCTGCAGTGTGTGAACAGGGAGCAAGAAACCCCAGGGCCGCCAGCTGCCGTCCTGAGTCCCAGAGGGGCCAACCTCAGGATGACAGACACCGACACTGAGAAGTCACGTACTCTGAGGACTTCCTAAGCCACTGATCCTACCACAGCTGGTGCGAGCACATCACAGCTTTTTTAATGAAATCAATTCCTAACTGTTTACGGGGGTCTGCATCTGGTGTCTGTTCCTAACACAGATCATAAAGTTCTTGCCTTTATGATCAAGCAAGAACAAAAGACAACAGATGATCACAGTACAAAACTGAACATCTGTTCCGTTCAGGAGGGGTATCACCATCACCATGTACCACAACTGCAGTTGTTAAGAAACGCTTACTATGCATCACTTTGCCTAAGCGTGAGTATTATTCTCCATTTGAGAGATGAAGAAATATTACAAGATGCTGAGAGAGATTTGCTGACTTACTAAAGGTCAAAAATGAGTGGCAGAGCTAGTCCTCAGGTCCACTGCAGTTTAATACTGTGTTGTCACACTTTTCTCATCTGCTAGAGGAACCTGTGGATCAATGAGGATGCTAAAACAGAACCTGCAGAGGGCGCTACAGACACTCATGCTGGGGGTGGCGGGGAGGAGGGTTGCAAAACCCACTGGGAAGATGATCAAGGGGAAAGTAGAAGAACTGATGGGGTAGCTGCATCTTGACAGACACACAGGAGCCACACAGGGAAAGAGCAAGTGCGGGGCTGACACTGAAAAAGCAGCAAGCGCAAATGCAGAGACCTCAGAGTGACGAGACGTGGATGAATTAATAGAACTATAAAGAGAGCAGTTTAAGATTGGCTAGAGAGAGTGAAAGGGGCAAGATCATGAGGAGCCTGCTAGATGGTGCTAAGGAATTTAAACTTGAGGACCAGGAAGACTAGGCAAGGTTTACAAATAAGCAACATGATCGAACTTGCACTTTATGAAGATGACAATGCCTGAAGGATGAAATAGGACCAGTTATGAGTCATCTAACTCCTTACTCCTTGGAAAGAAAGTTATGACCAACCTAGATAGCATATTAAAAAGCAGAGACATTACTCTGCCAACAAAGGTCCATCTAGTCAAGGCTATGGTTTTTCCAGTGGTCATGTATGGATGTGAGAGTTGAACTGTGAAGAAGGCTGATGCTTTTGAACTGTGGTGTTGGAGAAGACTCTTGAGAGTCCCTTGGACTGCAAGGAGATCCAACCAGTCCATTCTGAAGGAGATTAGTCCTGGGATTTCTTTGGAAGGAATGATGCTAAAGCTGAAACTCCAGTACTTTGGCCACCTGATGGGAAGAGTTGACTCATTGGAAAAGACTCTGATGCTGGGAGGGACTGGGGGCAGGAGGAGAAGGGGACGACAGAGGATGAGATGGCTGGATGGTTTCACTGACTCGATGGACATGAGTCTGAGTAAACTCCGGGAGTTGGTGATGGACAGGAGGCCTGGCATGCTGCGATTCATGGGGTCACAAAGAGTCGGATACGACTGAGCGACTGAACGGAACTGAACTGACTGATGAGTCATCTAAGGGCTCCCCTAGAAGCTCAGAAGTACAGATATGCCTGTGATGCAAGAGATCACCTGCAATGCCAGAGACACAGGTTTGACCCCTGGGTTAGGAAGATCCCATGGAGGAGGACATGGCAAACAACTCCAGTATTCTTGCCTGGAAAATCCCATAAGCAGAGGAGCCTGGTGTGCTACAGGCCATGGAGTCACAAAGAGCTGGGCATGACTGTGCAACTGAACAGAAACAGTAAAACGCTTAGGCTAAATCTAATCAAAGAGGCATATCACTTTGGGAAAAAATTATACAAAGTCATTGTAAGACAAATATATAGGAAGTTGCACCACGTTTATGTACAGAAATACTCATTATTACATGTGTGTTCTTGCCCCAATTTGTGCAAACTCCGGGAGACAGTGAAAGACAGGGAAGCCTAGCATGCAGCAGTCCATGGGGTTGCAAAGAGTCAGACATGACTTAGTGGCTAAACACACACACACATTTGTCCCAAACTGTTTTATAAATTCAATACAATCCCAGTCAAAATCCTGAAATATTCTTCATGAAACTTAACTTGATGTGCAGATTCTAAAAAGACACAGGCAAAGGAAGGTCCCCAAACAGTGAGGACAATGATGAAAAAGGATAGAAGGACCTGCCTAATTCCACATACCAGGAACAAAACAGTCATAGGTATCTATACACAATAGGTGATACAGATTAGTGTATAAAGAAGACACTTCAACTAATGGTGCAGGACATTTTCATTATTCATTCTTTAAAAATATCAGATCCCTACCCAACAGTATATACAATAAAAAGCACACCCCATAGTTTAGACATCTAAATGTAAAAGGCAAAATTCAGTAGTTTATAGAAAAAAAGAAAATGTTTTATGATCTCTGATAGAAAAGATGTCCTAAATAAAGCACAAACCATAAAGAAGAAAATAGAAAAATGCTATTATCAATAGATCAAAAATCTAAAAATTCTGTTCAACAAATTATACTACAGAAAATGACAACGTGAATAATCATAGACTGGGGGAAGCCCTTTATCACACAATCAAAAGGTTCAAGATAAAGAAATTCTACAAATCAAAAATTTAAATTATATAAAATTGAAAAATCTATACAAATAGGTTAAATATATATATATGTATATATATTTTTAAATATTCACAGAAGAGGAAACTCGAATAGCTATTCTCACTAGTAACCCCATTGGTGATGAGAAAAATGCAAGTTTAAAACACAAACACTAGTTCATAGCCACTAAGCTTACTAAACTTGCAATATTAAAGGTTACCAAGTGTCGGTAATGTGGTTGCTGCACACAGGTAGCTGTTTTCATGGTGGGTGGGAGTGTAAAGTGATACAAGCACTTTGAGGTTGGGGGAAAAAAAGGTGATACTTGGTAAAGTTAATATGTGTATTTGCTATGACCCAACAATTCCAATCCTAAATTATGCTCTAGAAAAGGACTTAGACATTTATACAAGGTAATAGACAACTAGAAGAGTGTTCAGGGGAGCAGTGTTTGAAAGAAAAAAATGAAAACAAACAAAGTGGTCCTGGACTCCAAGATGGCTAAAGAAAAAGCACATTCATATAGTGAAGAACTATATATATGAAAACAAAGAGCCAGTTTGGTAGAGTCTTAAGCAAATAGTGTCAAATAGCTGGCAAGTATGCTGCTGCTGCTGCTGCTGCTAAGTCACTTCAGTCATGTCCGACTCTGTGCGACCCCATAGGCAGCCCACCAGGCTCCCCCGTCCCTAGAATTCTCCAGGCAAGAACACTGGAGTGGGTTGCCATTTCCTTCTCCAATGCATGAAAGGAAAAGTGAAAGTGAAGTCCCCCAGTCTTGTCAGACTTTTCACGACCCCATGGACTGCAGTCCACCAGGCTTCTCCATCCAAGGGATTTTCTAGGCAAGAGTACTATTCATAAAACTTTTGACATGTGCTAAACAAATGTATGGGCTTCCCTGGTGGCTCAGTGGTAAAAGAATCCGTCTGCAAAGCAGAAGATGTGGGTTCAATCCCTGGGTTGGGAAGTTCTCCTGGAGGAGCAAACTGAACCCGCTTCCATATTCTTGTCTGGAAAATCCCATGGACAGAGAAGCCTGGTGGGCTACAGTCCATGGGGGTCACAAAACAGTTGAAACGACTTAGCAACTAAACAACAGCAACAACAAACAAATGTATATGTATATATACATACATACATATGATATTTCTATACATAGGGATATAGATATACTTCCTAAGCAATTTTCATATACATAAAATCTAATATATTTTACACAAATGGATATATAGTATACAATATGCAACATAATATTATATTGTTATATATGACTATTATACTATATATATCATACATGTAGCATAACATTATGTTATATATATTACTATCTATATTATATGGTAGTCACTCAGTCTTGCCTGACTCTGCTATCCCAAGGACTGCAGCCCACCAGGCTCCCCTGTCCATGGGATTTTCCAGGCAAGGATACTGGAGTGGGTTGCCATTTCCTTCTCCAGGGGATCTTTGCAACCCAGGGATTGAACCCGGGTCTCCTGCATTGCAGGCAGATTCTTCACTGACTGAGTCATGAGGGAAGCCATATATTACATAATATACATTATAAAGAAATGTATGACAATGATTATCACAAAATGTTTAAGATTGGTTGTAAAGGGATAACACAGGAGCGGAGAAACCAAGAATTTGGTAATATTTTACTTTCTCATCTGTATGGTGGCTACATGGTAAGTCACTGCATTATTTATATCTATTTAAACATCTTAAGATATAATATTACAAATAGAGTTTTAAAGAGCAACACATAGAAATATTTACATTCTAAAAGAGAGATGGCTCTCCATCAAAAAGCAAAACGCAGGAGATAATTTGTAAATATAAAATTCAGTAAGTGACAAGCAACTTATTCAAACTGATTTGACTCAAAAAATGTAAAAGTTAAATGCAGGTATTCTCTCAATAAACACACACAGATTTTTATTTTCATGTAAGGGGTTAAAAATATTAACTTCTAAGTAAAATTTACCCGTGAACCTAGACCAAACAGACTTTCCAGTAGACCAATTCAGGAAAACTGAATTAAAACCAGAGTGTGAAAGACAATGTGTGAAACTGTATAACAACAATAATAATAAACAAGAACCAAAGTGAGAGACGGGAGAGAACGAAACAGCACTGAGTCTGCACTAGGTCATGACAGCAAAGGCTGTCAACCCTAGGCAAGATATGAGAAACAACAGTTATATAGTACTGGTGATGGAATGAAATTATTTTTTCCAGTCATATTTTCTCACTCAAAATTAAGACTGATGCTTGCTGGCTCCCATGCAGAATGAGTCACGGGGTTAAATCGGTAGGAACACACACAGGAAAGAAAGCCTGGCATCCTTCCAAGCACAGCAACAGTCGTTTCCACTCTGCACTAACTAAACACCGCCCCCCACCCACCCCCAGCCCCCCTCCGCGTTAGAGCATGGAGAGCAAACGGCAGATGAGGACAGCCACGCTACAGCCAGATCCACCAGGTGAGACACCTGGATTTCCAAGGGGGGCCAGAGACCAGCCCCAAGCCTTCAGAAGATCTTGTGTAAGTATGTTTTCTAAAGACTTACTCACCAAGTAGCCTCAACATTTCCTCTGAGTCTAAAGGAACTTATGGTTCCCAGGGAAAAGGATGGGGAGAAGGGATAGTTAGGGAGTTTGGGATGGACATGTGCCCACTGCTGTATTTAAAATGGATAACCAACAAGGACCTCCTGTATAGCACAGGGAACTCTGCTCAGTGTTATGTGGAGGCCTGGGAGGGAGGGGAGCGTGAGGGAGAAAGGATAGCTGTGTATGCGTGGCTGAATCCTTTCCTGGTCACCTGAAAACGACCACAGTACTGTTAATCAGCTATGTGTGCCTGCTAAGTCACTTCAGTTGTGTCCAACTCTATGCAACACTATGGACTGCGGCCCGCCAGGCTCCAATAGCTGTGGGGTTCTCCAGGCAAGAACACTGGAGTGGGTCGCCATGCACTCCTCCAGGGGATCTTCCTGACCCAGGGATCAAACCCGCATCTCTTACGTCTACCTGCACTGCCAGGCGGGTTCTTAATCATTATCGCCACCTGGGAAGCCCCAGTTGACTATACTCCAACACAAAATTTTTTTAAATTATTTTTAAAAACAAATTTCCTTTGATTCTAATAGGTTATTTACAGCAAATTTGTCCTCAGGCGTCATCAACCTCATCAGAACTAAATTAGACTCAGTGATCTGCCCTTAAAAGATATCCACATCAGCCAAAGGTAACCAAGACACACCCTTGAAAAGCAAATGTTAAATGCAGACCAAATGCCTGAAGCACTCTCATTAAAAAAACAATAATGACTGAGGAGGAAATACTACCTTGGCTCCTAGTGCGAGCAGAAGAAATGGCTAAAGCAATGGACTTCAAAACAAGGGCCCCTACAGTGGCACGTAGAGATGAAGAGAAGGAAGAAAGGAACATCCTAATCTCTGGTCCTCTATAGAAACGGCCAGATCTGCAGGACTAAACCAGACACGTGTCCACCAAGATTTATATTCAGAGCTGCACAGATGCTGGAACAGTGGATACTGGAGCACAGGAACCAGCCTGAGCACCCCCACCTCTCCCAACAGATGGCTGAGGCTTTCCCAGGGATCTGGGTAAACTGTAGATGGGTTCTCTGTACATACAGAATATATTAAAGGGAGGCTAATTTTAAAATGTTCTGTTTATCTTAGGATAGAATGAAATCAAACCACGCAAGGGATGCAGAAATACCCCCAGACACGAACTAACTTGTGTATTTTCAGGATATTAAAGCAGTATGCTGGAGTAACATCAAAAGACTGAAATAGATCTGAGCTCTAGTAAGAGAAAACAGTGCAGATCCAGAAGGGATCTGAGGGTAAATCCTAAACTTGAAGGCTGACGTGCACCCAAGAGGCAGCCAGAAATGTGTCAAGGGGTACTCAGAACCCACTATGAACATGCCTTCTAGGACATCCACTTGATTCAAACAGACGCTACCCTGTATCACAAAAATTCATTTCTTAAATTATAAAAAAATTCTCAAGCATGCAATAGCCTTCTTAGTTCTACAGCTTTATATATTCTCCAAAGTTTCACATGCACCTTTACCATTACAGGTACTTCGATGAAAAATCTGAGCAACAGAAAGGCATAGAGAATTGACTTTAGGGCTGTCACAACCCTGAATAATTCTTTCCATTTGAGACCAGGTTTAGAAATTTTGAGCGACCTGCTACAAAGTTCTTAAATGGCTATGAATCCAGGTCATCAGATTTTTCCCAACTACAATGTCTTTCTGGAGAGGGGGGTGGGGAAAGGGGCGGGGTTGGGGGGGTGGCAGATATTCTACTGGGACCAAAGAAGTTAGAAGTTAAATTTCCAATAGTGACTAAAAATAGAGTGGAAAGTGATTCTTAATCCAAGCTACTCTGTTGCCAATCAGCTGAAAATGAGAATCTCTCATTGTCTAGTAATCTCTCTGAGACACATGATTTTAAAGTAAAGCTAAAGTATAGATCTCTCCTTTTACTTCCGAACCCAGGTTAATGTTTGGTCTTTTTAAAATTGTGTGCAAAGGACTTCCCTGGCGGTCCACTGGTTAAGACTTCATGTTCCAGTAGAGGTTTGATCCCTGGTCAGGGAGATAACTTCCCACATGACTTGTGGCCAAAAAACTAAAACATTAAAAAAAAGAAGAAGAAAGAAAAGAAACAATATTGTAACAAATTCAATAAAGACTTAAAAAAAAAGGTAACTATGTTTAAAAATAATAAAATGTGTTCAGGAATTCCCTGCCAATACTTTTTAGCACTTGGTTTCATACAATCTGGGCTGCCCTTCTGGCTTAGAGAGTAAAGAATCTACCTGCCAACATAGGAGCCGAGGGTTTGATCCCTGGGTTGGAAAGATCCCCTGGACAAGGGAATGACTGCCCACTCCAGTGTTCTTGCCTGGAGAATTCCAGGGACAGAGGAGACCCACCATGGGGTCTCAAGAGTCGGACCCAACTGAGCGACTAACACTCATTTTTCATACAATCTGGCCAGTTGAAAATGCTGTTCAATTGAACATAAAACAGCACAGTTCCTCTGGTGGAAGACTTATGGCCTTCCTATCTTTTCATTCTAGACTGACTCACAAAGGATTAAGAAGATGGCACAAAATGATTAAAGGAAAGGAATTTCACCAAGGCCTCCTCATTCAATGGAGTGAGAGGGCAGCAATGTATTGTGTCTGTTAATTACTAAGCAGTCTAAGATATATTGAAAGTAATAAGGAAGAAAAAAATTCTAAATGATTAACACGCATCAAAATCAAACATCTGCAAATGTATAATTTTACAGATAGGGCATCAATGCATTTAATTCTAAATATAATCAGCCTAAATCAATAAGACTGCTAGGGACTGACTATTACTACTAACTTTCAAAACCTGCTGTTAGAGACTGTGACAGAATTAAATAGCAGTGGCTGAGCATTTTTAATTAGTTGTCCATTAATGATTCTGAGTATGTACAGGGCTCGTTAAATTTAAAAAACAAGTAGATGTTACATCTGAAACTTAAAGTTCAGAGGAAAAAGTGTTCTACAGTGACACCTACTGGTGAAGTGTGGCACAACACTATTAGACAAAGGAAACAGATGTTTACATCCCCTAGCAAGTTGGAAGCTACAGGGAAAAACTGAATGACATTGCAAAGGGAAAATCTAAACAAAAACATTATATATACCAGGGTCTGTAACTACAAAATAAGTCTAAAAGCACATCATGATCCCTGCTGATCAAAGACCTTCAAATCAATAAATCTGAAAGAGGTTTCCCTTGGCCCCAGTTGGTCAAGCAAGTCAGTTTTTTATGTGTGAGTTAAAAGTAAGATGCTTCCCAGGAGGTGCAGTGGTAAGTAATCTGCCTGCAATGCAGGAGGCTCGGGGAATCATGGGTTTGATCCCTTGTTCAGGAAGATCCCTGGAGTAGGAAATGGCAACCCACTCCAGTATTCTTGCCTGGAAAATTCCATGGACAGAGGAACCTGCCAGGCCATAGTCTATAGGGTCGCAAAGAGTCAGACATGACTGAGCACAAACACACACATACACACATACACACAGGTAATATGTTCAATTTACTCATGTTTCTTTCATATTTTAAAGAATAAAACTGGAAAAGGCAAACTTGAGCTCTGCAAAAAGCTTTATCAGTTTTCAATTTAAGTTGAAGGCTTAAATAAAAAGCAGACACCTGCTTTAAAAATCTAACTTTTACATAAACCTCCAAGTTTCAGTTTCAAAACACCACTTTTGAAAAAAATGACGACCAAGATCAACAAAAGGCCAGATAATCACATTTTCCCTAAAAATGCATGTTTCCAAGGACTGGGTCTTCTTCCACTCTACTTTCACACACAAATGTCAGAAATAATAATGTTTAATGTGACTAGTGTCATCATCTCCTTCAGAATATCAATGTAAAACTCAAGAAACATTAGCTGAGCCCATGTACTTCTTCTCAAACTAAGATTTTCAAATGTGCTGTTTCAAACACAATTTTAGTCAAAAGAAAAGTTAACTGGTGATATGATAGAAAGCATATTTTTCTTTAAAAAAACAGGTGTAATATGCCATAGAGAGCTAGAAAGAAAAGATAATCAACTTCAACTCCAAGATTCCCATAAAACCTTACAAATTAGAGAACCTAAAATCCAGGAGATGATGAGGGGCAGTGAGGCCTGGCGTGCTGCAGTCCGTGGGGTCACAAACCGTCAGACACAACTTAACCAAAGCACAACAAAAATCCAGCACAATGGTCAAATGAATAAGAGAAAACCTGGTTTAGTCTTGGATCATCCAATAATCAGTTGGGTTTCCAAGAAGTATATAACCTTTAAGGAGTCAGACAATCTTTCCAGGCCTCGTGGTAAGGGTGCAGTCACGATTCCAGTTTCTGTGATTTCCCCAGCACGTGGTATTGACTTGGGCATCAATGTGTACACATCAATGACAGATAGATACAGCAACCAAATAGAAGTGGCTCCATCTTTCCGGTATCCTATGCTATAAGGAAGCAATACAAATAGCATCACATGTTCACACTGCAGTGCAACTGCTTACAACAGAGAGAAACCTCCTTTCATCTCCTGTGCCTTCCACGTGGCACACAGTCAGAACTCATCACTGACTGAAAAAAAAATAGCTACGGAAAAAGAATGCTCCTTATGTAACAAGCGAGACTCCAATGTCAACCCTCTGTCTGTGGAGATTTTTCTGGTAATACAGGTACCTCTCTCATTTCCACATTCTCTTTTATACACTATGTCTGTTTCACAACAATTATAGGATCAATGTGTAAAATGCTTAAAAGAATGTAGATCCTCAAATAAGATGGAATTTGCTCTAAAATGCTGGAATATCAAAGTTGGAATGTGTTCATTTTGGTCCTAACATTTCCTAAATGTATCACCTATCTGTTAAAACTGATTCAGATCTTGAACCACTGGGGATGGGGATACAATCAATACACACTGTCTATGCCAATTCTCACCAACAACAGGGCATTTAATAAAACAACTGCTTCAGATATAGTCAAACCTCTCTACCCAGAACTGCAAAAGGCAAAGTGGAACAAAAATGATGTGCTTTGCTTGTAAATGTCTACAAAAACTTTTGAAAACAACATTAAAGTGTCCTTCATCAGCTTTCTCTACTTGGAGCTGAAGTTGCATGACTTTTCATTTAGATATTTTTAAAAGTGTAGGCAGAGCCCTTTCTTCATCTACCCTTCTGCCTGTTTAAGTCAACTGACTGGCATTTAAGGTCAAGTGACAAAGGAATACAAAGTTTACTTATGTCAAAGGTGAATTAATATGTTTTCTGTGGAATTCAAACTGTATCTTTTTTCTCTACAATACAAAATATTAGTTCTCAGAGTGTAAATTTATTCAATGATTTCAACTGTACTATTTTCATCATTTAAATTTAACTATTTAAATTCATTCACTCATCAAATAATTTTTTATTGAGCATCTATTAATGGCAAGACTAAGAGTTGGGAAAAGGAATCAACCAGAGGGAAGGAGTGAGACAGGAAGGCAATACACATGAAAACAAATAATTTCAGATAGTGGCAAGTGCTATTTAAAAAACAGCTCTTTAAAGGATGACTATAGTCTTCTGATATACTTTTTTGATACAAGTAAATACATTCCTTGCAGACCTCAGGAAACAAAGAATCTAGAATCATTTTAAACGGGAAAGTTTATAGCTCAGATTCAATACACATGTGGATTGCAGTTTTAATATCCCAAATATGAGTCAAAGGAAGTATAAAAGAAACGAGAACCACTGAAATATGAGATGAAACAGATTTACAACATCTGTTCTCTCTCTTTACTGGATAAGCACAGGAGGAGAAAGGTGAATATCTTTTTTTTTTAAAGAGAGGACAAAGGGAAAAAAATAGAGAAGCTTGCCCAGTATTTATGGTATTCTGTTATATTTAAAGGCAACTACAACCCACGGTAAGAAATAAGAAAGCTACATAAAGGCAAAAATATTTAAAATAATCTTCAAGAATATTCAAATCACTCCCCTCTCCCCCGCCCCGCACACACATCCCAGCAGCCTTATTCTCCTTTGAGCTGCACTTAAAAGCTGCTGGTTTGGCACGAACTTATTTTCTGACTTTGGCTCATTTCCAAACTCTCCAAAATATGCACAGCCAAGGTAAACTGTTTCTCTTATGCCTATCGTCAATTCCACAGCGAGCCAAGAAGGAGTGGATCGACACAACCTCCATCTCGGCTGCGCACTGCAGGTGAGGGAGCGGCCGGGAAGGGGCTCCCCGCTCGGCCCGGCCCCTCCAGCCCACCCGCCAGGCCCACCGAGCACGGCCTCCACCCTGCGCCCGGAGGAGGATGGAGGAGGCGCTCGGCGGCATCTGGGGAGGTGGACCCGCAGCGCCCACCCCCACCCCCCCACGGAGCCCCATCCTCCGGGCCACCCGGACCCCGGCTCCGGAGCGCCTCTGACCTCTCCGGGCCCCGGGGCTGCTGCTGCCGCCGCTGGTGCAGCCGGTCGGACTGCCAGAGCTGCTGCTGCTGCTGTTGCCGCCGCCGCCCTTGGCATTCTTGCGTGGGGCCATCGCGCCCACCGCTGGAGCAGGCAAGGGTGGGGGGCTCCCTCCAGGCGTGGGGAGCGCGGGCGCTGCAGCGGGTGAGGGCCGCGCCTCCTGAAGCTGCACGGGTGTCTCGGCACCGCCCGCAGCGCCTCCGAGGACTTTTCGCCCGCGTGCCTCCGGCGCGCGCTCGGCCCTCGCCGGCTCCGAGCTGGTGACTGCCCTCCCGGCGCGAGCGCGCGCCGCTCACCGCCCTGAGGCCACGCCCCCGTCCGGCGAGCCCCACCCCTCCCCGCCCACAGAAGGCTGAGTGACGGGGTATACAGCCAGTCACAAGGGCCTCTATGAGGGGGAGGAACCGTGCCGCGTTTCCCCGCCCCGCTGCAGGCTTAGGGCTGCTCTGGCGCGACGCTGCGGCCTGTGAGAGCCAGCAGCTTTCGACTTTCCAGTCTGTTCTGGTCCTTTGGAACGTGGCAGACGTGGAAGGCAAGAGGACTCTCGCGAGCTTTGGCGGACCCTGTACAATGGGGATGGGGCGGGGCGGGCGACACGTGTGCAGCGTCTGGATTAGAGCTCACCCTCTCTTGGCTTTTCTCCGGGAATTTTGTTCGTGTCCCACTTCCCTGTGCACACAGAGAGCCAAGTGAGGCAACGTCCCTTCTTGCGAAAAAACTGTATTTGTCAGTATTAATATTACAACATTTCTGAAATGGTGATGTTAGAACTAACTAAATGCTTAAGCCATACGTAGTTGGTTTTAAAGCAGGACGTCACTCCTTTTGTGCCATCAGCGTTTTCAGAAGATCTTAGTTAAGAGGTGCAAATGTAAAGCAAACAGTTCATTTCTTTGCCCTCTATCTGAAATCTCTCTCTGCAGCGCTGACATCTTCATTCCTCTCCCTTGATGTCCCCACCGTGGGTCCCCCCCGTGCAGGGGCAGGTAGTCTAGGCCTTCAGCTGCTTCTGACCACACGTGGTCTTAAGAATATCTGGGTCCCTGGACGAGCCAGATAGGAGCTTGAGATCAGGCGCATCGTCTGTCATCATCTTTGTGTCACCAGTCGCCAACACAACGCCTGGTGCAACAGACAAGCCAGACCTGTTCGGTGATTTGATACATTTCTGGTAACTTCTTAACACTCTCCCCCAATTCTTGACCATGTTTCAGAGCACTTAAGAGGGCCAAGGAACCAGACCACGGTTGCAGAGTGGCACCTGCTTTTATCCCTCTTCTGCAGTTCTGCCTCTGTGCACTGTCGGGTCCTTGGCCTCACCCGCCTCTTCTGGATTCACAGAAGCCCGCGGGAGGGTGGCACTACATAATGAGAAGGCCTCTCTCTCCTTTTTGTGAAATGATGTTAGATAGTTATCAAGACAGAGCAGGGCAGCAGAGCTCACAGGGTTTGTACTGAAGCAGCTTGTTCAGTTTTTATCTCATGGCATCTCTTTCTGCCTTTACCCGCCCTTTTTCTCATCCAAATCCCGTAACCATTATTTCATTGGGTGGAGGAGGGTGGAGAGCTGAACTAAGAGACAAATCTAAGTTAAAGAGCTTAATATAAAATTATAATGAGAAATGAGCTGAGCAGACAATGCTCAAGATAGTTGAACTCTTAAATTCTGACAAAAATCCTTGTGATGTCTGTTTCTTGAGTGTGAGTTAAATCAGGCCCAGAGAGGTTAAATTAAGTAGGTAACAGAGCTAGTAAGTGATGGAGCAGGGATGCGATATGGTTCCATCTGGCTCCAGAGTCTATGGTCAGAATTCTTCCAAGGACAAGGTTCAGTTTTGAGCAGAGACTGTCTCACTGGCTCCTTCTAGCAGATATCTCCTGAAAGCCTCCTTGGCCCAACTGCAAAGATAGGTCTGAAAAAAACTAATGGTGGTTACTTAGCAAGGTCCACTTCTTTGAAGAAATCAACTTTGTCTGATAACAGACTCCAAGATGTCATGGAATGATGTTTTCCAGAAACCATCATTATATTTCAGAATACAGTGAAACCATTTTCTTGTATTTCCAGAAACCTAGTACCACTGATAAGATACATAGCTTGTTATCTTAGCCAGTACCAGACCGAAATAGAGGCTTTGTAAACAGAGATCACGGGAAGTTAGAGATTTCCTGACTTCCTTCATGTAATGTAAGAAGCAGCTACAATGATATTTATATGCTCACTAATAAAATAAAACTTATAATAATATTCATGGCATTCTCCGATGGTGCAGTAGGTGAAGAAGTCACCTGCAATGCAGGAGACCCAGGAGATGTGGGTTCGATCCCTGGGTTGGGAAGATCCCCTGGGGAAAGAAACAGCAACCCACTCCAATATTCTTGCCTGGGAGATCCCATGGACAGAGAAGTCTGGCAGGCTACAAAAAATTGGACATGACTGAGCAACAACACACACAAATAATGTCAGTTATATATATTTACAGCTGTATATACTTACCTATTATGAGTATTAAAAAACACAAAGCTTACCTTGGACCCATGAATTTCTTTACAGAAATCCTTTTCTTAGCATCAAGTTGAAGAAGGTTAGGAAGTCAAGGTACCTTTCAATTTAAAGGTTGAATCTCTCCTTAACAGGAGCCTATTCTCAAGTCTGTGATTTCTGAGTAAGCTATGAATGAACCCTGGATGAAGCAATGTTAAAAGGACCATAAAGAAAAGACTTAACTAGGACAATGTATTAAAAGCCTAACTTAATAGAGCTTTTGAACTAGGCCAGATGTGCCTTTCAGATATTTTCATAAACTTTCCATTGGTTTCACCACTGGGAATGCAAGTGAGAACTTGAGGACAAGATTTGTCCTAGTTGCTTTTCCCTCGTGTTGACCCTTCACAGTCTCTAGTTAAATGCTTTCCAAATTAAATATTTCTGGACTTATGTAAACCTAGTGTTTTAAAGTTGCATTTTACCTGCTTCCTAGAAAGTGGCTCTGATTTACATGCAGTCTTGCTAATATAAAATTTTATTATTGCAAACTAAAAATAAGTATTTCTCTCTCATTATTTATCATAGTAAATTCTGCTCTAGTGAAAAAAATGAATGTCAGTGTATCATGATGATTCAGTTGTGTGTTTTCATTTTACATTAGTAGAATGTGTTGCAATGAAGGACATGTCTGTAAATACAAGAACACTTTTAAGGCATTCTGTACTCAAAGTGTTCTCAAAGCAATTATTCCCATATGAGTTATATCTCAACAAGTAAATTTACTGTCATTTTCATCAAACAGCTTGACTTTATATTACTATAGAAAAAAATGAACCTGGCTAGTGTCTATCTTATAAATACATGGAAAGAAGTCATTTTAAATCTAGTCAAAAATAGATCAGAATTGGAAATGCTGTGTTGTGATACAGAAAAATAATCTGAAAACATACTAGCTAAGAAACCTATAGTTTCATTTTTCATTTCAATTCTATACATTTTCCATCAGAATTTGTGGTATTTCGTGCCAAATTCTCTTCCTAAAAAACAAACAAAAAAAAATAGCATCTATTCTCTATAAGTAATCTATCATCTACAAGTACATCTATCATCTATAAGTAATAACTATCACTAGGTCTTAAGTTTCCTAGTCTAAAGAAGTAATAGAATTAATTGATTCTACTTACATCTAAAAATTAAGACCAGAAAGGAATTTAAGCATGGAGAGAAGTCAAATAATTAGAGAATAACTACTGATTATAGGCCTGATGGTTGTATGGTATATAAAAGGAAATATTTGTGTGATTTAGGAGTCTTTAGAAAGTATTGGAGAAATCAAGAAAAGAAAAAGGAAGTGGAAGGGTCCCAAAAATTCAGTTTATTTTCAAGATAATTTTACTTAAACTATAGTGGCCATAAGGAGATAGAAATAGTTTCCTTATCCAAAGAAAAGTATCCTGAAGCTAGTTTCTAGGATCCTCCAATTTCATCAAGTCTGGGTACATAAAGCAGATGTATTTGCCTTACAATAAATAGTGTTATTATGACATGTAACTGGAATCAATTAGCCAACTTAAATTCTGGATACTGTTGTCTAGTCACTGAGTCGTGTATGACTTTGTGACGCTATGGACTGTAGCCTGCCAGGTTGTTCTGTCCATGGGATTTCCAAGGCAAGAATACTGGAGTAGGTAGCCCTTTCCTTCTTCAGGGGATCCTCTCAACCCAGAGGTCAAACCTGCGTCTCCTGTGTTGACAGGCATAGTCTTTACCACTGAGCCACCAGGGAAGCCCTGAATTCTTGACACCTGAGGGAAAATCATGCATACTTTACATAAAATTATTATTGGCCCAGCCCTCTTTATACTGTCATCATTCTGACTTGAACCTATTTTGCAATTTCATAAGCACATGATAAACATTACTGAGCCTGTACCAAAAAATAAATCCTAAGAGACTTTGCCAAAAACATGCTAGCATGGAAAATAGGGAGTGTCTCTTTGTACCAATGCAACAAGATTTTATTCACCTAAAGGCCACTTTAATATATTTGAAATTCTACAGTATTTCTTTAAGAAGTATGATATCCGTTGCTTTTAAAAGCGGTTGTTTATCATTATATGATGACTGTACACTAGTAGAGCTGAGGATTCTCTTAATTCTTCATGGAACAGCTTCAGCGCTGACTTCATCACTTGATGAATTCATTTCTCTTGGCAAATCCCTTTGAGTTAGAGACAGAGACACCAGTATTCTAGAAGTTCACTACAGCTATTCCTCCCAGTACCAGAAAGCACATGTATCTAGTAAAACAGTGAAATCCTCTCCAGGAAGCTGTGTCAAATTACGGGATTCTATTTTCTTTGCTTGTTGATGGCATCCTTGTGTGTGTGTTCAGTTCAGTTCAGTTCAGTCGCTCAGTCGTGTCCGACTCTTTGCGACCCCATGTATCGCAGCACGCCAGGCCTCCCTGTCCATCACCAACTCCCGGAGTTCACTCAGACTCACGTCCATCGAGTCGATGATGCCATCCAGCCATCTCATCCTCTGTCTTCCTTCTCCTCCTGCCTCCAATCCCTCCCAGCATCAGAGTCTTTTCCAATGAGTCAACTCTTCGCATGAGGTGGCCAAAGTACTGGAGTCTCAGCTTTAGCATCATTCCTTCCAAACAAATCCCAGGGCTGATCTCCTTCACAATGGACTGGTTGGATCTCCTTGCAGTCCAAGGGACTCTCAAGAGTCTTCTCCAACACCACAGTTCAAAAGCATCAATTCTTTGGCACTCAGCTTTCTTCCCTGTCCAACTCTCACATCCATACATGACCACTGGAAAAACCATAGCCTTGACTAGACGGACCTTTGTTAGCAAAGTAATGTCTCTGCTTTTGAATATGCTATCTAGGTTGGTCATAACTTTCCTTCCAAGGAGTAAGCATCTTTTAATTTCAAGGCTGCAATCACCATCTGCAGTGATTTTGAAGCCCCCCAAAATAAAGTCTGACACTGTTTCCACTGTTTCCCCATCTATTTGCCATGAAGTGATGGGACCAGATGCCATGATCTTCGTTTTCTGAATGTTGAGCTTTAAGCCAACTTTTTCACTCTCCTCTTTCACTTTCATCAAGAGGCTTTTGAATTCCTCTTCACTTTCTGCCATAAGGATGGTGTCATCTGCATATCTGAGGTGATTGATATTTCTCTCAGCAATCTTGATTCCAGCCTGTGCTTCTTCCAGCCCAGCGTTTCTCATGATGTACTCTGCATAGAAGTTAAATAAGCAGGGTGACAATATGCAGCCTTGACGTACACCTTTTCCTATTTGGAACCAGTCTGTTGTTCCATGTCTAGTTCTAACTGTTGCTTCCTGACCTGCATATAGGTTTCTCAAGAGGCAGGTAAGGTGGTCTGGTATTCCCATCTCTTTCAGAATTTTTCACAGTTTCTTGTGATCCACACAGTCAAAGGCTTTGGCATAGTCAATAAAGCAGAAATAGATGTTTTTCTGGAACTCTCTTGCTTTTTTCCATGATCCTGAGGATGTTGGCAATTTGATCTCTGGTTCCTCTGCCTTTACTAAAACCAGCTTGAACATCTGGAAGTTCATGGTTCACATATTGCTGAAGCCTGGCTTGGAGAATTTTGAGCATTACTTTACTAGCGTGTGAGATCAGTGCAATTGTGGGGTAGTTTGAGCATTCTTTCGCTCAGTTGTGTCTGACGCTTTGTGGCCCCATGGACTGTAGGTAATCCTCCAGGCTCCTCTGTCTATCGTATTCACTAGGCAAGAGCACTGGAGTGTGTTGTCATTCCCTCCTCCAGGGGATCTTCCCAACCCAGGGATTGAACCTGGGTCTCCCACACTGCAGGCAGATTCTTTACTGTCTGAGCCACCAGAGAAGCACCCGATGGCATCCTCTTTGCTGATAATTTTTTAGCTCCAGTGCAAAAGAATCTAGGAGTGAAGCTACCAAAATTATCCTTTCAGAAGCAATTGTGTAAAAGACTAAGTGTAGATATTTTGACCAAAAGAGTGGTTTTTTTTTTTTTTCATTTTCTTAAACTTGAGAAAACTGAAATCAAATGTCAAAAGCTTGATAGTATACACATGTGTATGAGGGCTAAGTTGCTTTAGTCGTGTTCTACTTTTTGCGACCCTATGGACTGTAGCCTGCCAGGCTCCTCTGTCCATGGGATTCTCCAGGCAAGAACACTGGAGTGGGTTGCCATGCCCTCGTCCAGGGAATCTTCCCAACCTAGGGATCAAACTTGTGTCTCTTATGTCTCCCTCACTGGCAGGTGGTTTCTTTAACACTTGTGTCACCTGGGAAGCCCATATACTACTGAAACTATGTATGAAATAGATGACTAATTAGAACCTAATGTAGAGCACAGGGAACCCTACCCTCAGTGCTCTGTGGTGACCTAAATGGGAAGGAAATCTAAAAAAGGGGGGATATATGGTAAACACACAGCTGAGTCATTTAGCTGTACAGCAGAAACTAACACAACTTCATAAAGTAACTGTACTCCAAAAAAATTAATTAAAAAAAAGAAAAGAAAGTCAAGTTTCAAGTGAGAAGGAGCGACTTCCAGTATTAAAGATCTATCATGGGACTCATCAGACTCAAATTCAGATTCTCAGAAGAAGCAGATCATATAAGCAGCCACTCAGACTGAATTATGCTTTTTCCGGTCTAATTTCTGCTGTGCGTGCAGGCAGTTGCAAAGGAGGGGTGACCATCACCAACACTGTCATAGGCCCCCCAGTCTCTTACCAGCCTTTGCCTCAAGGCATCAAGGAAAGATGCCCCACTCCTTCTGTTAATCTCCAGTGACCTTCCCCCTTCAAAGCTGCCCATGATGGTGTGATAGTAACCCTGTTTCACCCAGGTACCCCTGTTGGCACACAGGAAAAGGGGGGGTTTGCAGAGTATGGGTGCCTGCTGGTCCCTTATCCCTTGGCCTTTTCTCCCCAGCCCATCAATACAACCAGCTGAGAGATTTTCAACCTGTGAGATGCTGTGAACTCAGAGATAAAATGCCTTCCATGGAACTCAGAGATAAAATGCCTTCTGTGGCTGAGGCTTAGAAAGGAGGTGAAAAAGCCTGGAGTTATTAGGAGGGATCTCCATGGAGTAACAGAAAGCCCTGCTTCATCCTAGCGCCACACTTGGGGACTCCCAGTAAAAATACAAGGTGGAAGGGTGGAAGAAGGGCAGATTCAGCATGACTGGCAAAAAAAAACCTGGCCTGCCTCTGGCTCAGATCTTGCAGAATAACAACTCTGCCAATAAATAAGGCCCCTTGCCAGAAAGACTGGCCAAAAATATTCTATTGGGAGTTGGGGGAGGGAAGGTCCTAACAACCCTCCAGAGAGCCAGGAAGCGTGACTGATGCTATCCACCTCTGGGGCCCACTACTCTCCTCATTCAGAAAGCCTTCCCTCCAGTTGGTGTGTCCCTCTTCTCAGTTATTTTAGCACGAGTGGAGGGGGTTTCTTTCAGTCCTACTATAAGCAGGTTGTAATTAGATTTGTTCCCATCTCAACACAACCACAGCCTACACAAGGTAGGCTGGCCAGGCGGGGCAGGTCGTTGGTGGCTAATGGAACATTTTGTGATACCTTCTCTAAGATTCCATTATCCAAAAGGCTCACCGGTACCCAAGGCCATAATTCTGCAGTTGTTTTGAACACTCTTCAGTTGCCTCCTAGACGGCCAAAGGCTGGAGTCAGAACCTAGAGCGGGAAGTGGTGTCTCCCCCACCTTTTGCGGAATCGATCCAGGGATGATGACTAAGGGATGATTTCCCCATGTGGTGTCTGACCTTTCCTCCTGCCATCTACTTACTTCCTCATCTCCAACTTGTCCCACTCACAGCATCCCAGTAGAGTTAAAAGAGCTGTAAGGAAGGCTTCCTTCCAGGGCCTCCCCTGGTGGTCCAGTGGTTAAGACTTCACACTTTAAATGCAGGGGGTGTGGGTTCAGTCCCTCTTCAGGGAACGAAGATTTCCACATGCCTCTGGGGTGGCCAAAAAGTCTTTTTAAAAAAAGGTTTCCAGAGGTCCATGTCTTCCCATCCGTGGATTTCCAGCCACAGCCATGATCAGGCCTTTTCTTTTCTTCTAGGATAGCAGGGAGCGAGCCACTGGAGTCCCAGGGCCAGCGCTCATGCTCAACCTCAGCATCAGCCAGTGCCCTCTCTAAGATGGGGAATCTTGGCATCCAAGGCCTTCCTCTCTGTGTGATCCCCTCCAGAGTGACCTGGAAGGCTTTGGAAGACTGGGGAGCAGGACTTCCTACAACACTTGGGGAAACTTAGCTGCCTGGTAACCAGAGAATGCACTCATTGTGTCCTCCATTTTGAAGCTGGTGCTTCCTTTTCTTTGAATCCACATCCTACTGGTTTTGGACATTGGCTAATAGAGTAACCTGTGCTTTGGGGCTTCCCAGGTGGCTCAGAGCTAAAGAATCTCCCTGCCACGCAGGAGACATAGGTTTGATTCCTGGGTCAGGAAGATCTCCTGGAGAAGGAAACGGAAATCCATTCCAGTATTTTTGCCTGAAGAATCCCATGGACAAAGGAGCCTGGAGGGCTACAGTCTATGGGGTTGCAAAGAGTCAGGTGTGACTTAGTAATTAAAAAACAACCTATGTTTTGGGAGTTTTATTTCCCTGCAATTTTTGATATTTTGGCAGTTTGCCATAAAAAAATGACAGAATTTTTGAGGCTTTGTCTTTTAGTATTGTGACCTTTTTCTTGAAAGCTAATTTTGATGTGAGGAAAAGATATGGCATCTGAAGATTTGTATGGAAGAAGGAACCAAGATAAAGGGTTAAAAACAGATAAGGTGTAGAATGCTATTTTTTTAAACCAGTTTCCCTAGTCTTATGTAAGTTAGGCAATCAATTAATTGCTTGTGTTTTGATAAGATAACTATGTCTTATATAACTATATTTTTAAGTACTGTTTAAGTACTTTTAAAGATATTGATAACTATATATTGTTTTAAAAGTACTTTTCAGATCATTTGAGCAAATTCCCACATAGAAAAACTAAGGGAAATCTTATTTCCCAAATTCTACTAACATTTCCTATTTCTTACTTGTAATTCTGGCATTCTGGCCTTTTAAAATTTTGTCTTTGACATTTACCTGAATAAGCTTTTCCAGCATCTTCATTGCTGCTTTCTGTATGCATTAAGGCTCTTCAGGTTACAAATGAGGTTTGTTCCTGGTTTCTTAATTCTTAAATAATGGCATCTGCCCTAACCATTTCGTAGGAAACTGAATGTACATATTAATCTGTAATCATGGAACATTAACAGTTCTTTTCAAAATTTTAATGTGCACCCACCAGATTTTCTCCTGGTGAAATGACTCATTTTCTGCACACTTCACTGCTGAGATTGTATAATTAAGATAATGCTAACTCATTCCAATGAAACGTTAGAACCTTAGGATATATGAGACAGGCTTATGCAACAGTCTTTCATATTTTAATTCAGAAACACACGGATATGACTATTCCCTGATCGAAGTAAAAAAATGTATGGCTCCTGAAGGCTTTTTTAAAAACTCCATATTCAATTTATTCAAACTCCATATTCCAATTTATTCATTTAGCTGCACCAAGTCTTAGCCGTGGCATCAGGATTTTCCTTGAAGCATGCAAACTCAGTTCTGTCATGTGTGATCTAGTTCCCTGACTAGGGATCAAACCCGGGCCTCCTTCTCTGGGAGTGCCTAGCCACCAGAGAAGTCCCTCCTGAAGACATTTGAGTGACAAGGGAAAAGAATATTTAACTAGAAGTGCCACAAGTCCAATTCTGCCTTTACTAGTACTGTGGAACCCCAAGAAATTCCCTTGGCCTCTCCAGACTCCATTATCTCATATGTAAATGGTGGGCTATCATCATGAAGCCTATTTGCCTTCATCATCTGAAGAAAGCTAATGGAATGGCATGAGAAACATTCTCATAGCCATAGTTTTGTAGTCAATTTTAGGTATTCGAATACCTAAGGTTAAGAATGTCTGCACAGGGAAATACAGTTCCCTCTACTTCTTGCATTAAGCCTTGGGCATTGCTAGTGGCACTGGTTTCGTACATTTTCTTAGTCTATTTACAAGGTTAGTGGCTGAAGATGAGAAATGACAAATGGGTTCTATCGCTATCTTATATCCATGGCAACTTTGAATACTCTCAACTAGTCTGTAAGGATAAAACTTAAGATATTTACATAAGATAAAAATGTGGTTGACAATGGAATGATCCTATTACTGCTTCAATGGATTTAGTTTGACTGCCTTTGGCACTAGACGAAAATTTTCTGGAGCCTGCAATGGAATACTCAAGGAGAAAGTCCCTTGGAAATTAGGAAGTGCTCTTCAAATGTGAGCAACTGTTTCCTTTTTATTTGTTAATGACAGATTTATACTATAAAGAGCATAAGATTTTTCAATGGCAATATTCCTATATGCCCAATCTGAACCAAGCTCATTAACTAACTTGCTGGATCTAGGGGAGATCAATCTACTCTAAGCTCTGTTGAAGAAATATAAAACTGGTAACAGAATGACATATTTATTTTCCCCTCTCTTATTGTCAACTTTTCTTCCTTCTTTAAATGTTACTTGATCTCTTGAAATGCCAGATACTAGCCCGTGAGCTGCAGTACAAGGCAGGTGTCATTTCATTCCATAGTGCCTGAGTTAGCCTGTATTTTGATGTCAAAAAGGGCTAATGTCGGCAACTTCATCTGCTTCCACCTGTACATGCACTGTGTAGCCCATTCTACAAAATCAACCAAGTGCCCAATTCCTGGCAGCTACTGTACCAAATGCAGTGAACTTGGTCTTCCAGGAGCTCACGTCATTTTGGAGGGAGACTGACACCCATACTAACAACGGTAACAGAGTGTGTTGCCTTCTTCTTTGGCCTGCAAAGTTGGGTAGACGAGAAATTGGGGAGGACAGGATGAGTCAGTCTCCGGGGGTCCTTGTGAACCACAGACAAGTCAGGAGTCCAGAACTGCTGATGTCTTCTACAGTGTGTTGTTCAAAATTGAGTCTCAGAGAGTGAGAGTGACTTGCAAAGGTTGATAAATCAGTTAACCCAGTACTAGAACTCAAGGTGCCTTACCAGATGCCTTCTCAGCAAGGGCAAGGTTGCCTCCAATGAAAGGAAATTTTCTTGGGGGTAACAAAATTTAGATCTTACAATTTGTTGTTATTGTTCAGTCGCTAAGTCCTGTCTGACTCGTTGTGACTCCATGGATTACAGGATGCAAAGCTTCCCTGTCCTTCTCTGTCTCCCAGAGTTTGCTCAAACTCAAGTCCATTGAATTGATGATGCCATCCAACCATCTCATCCTCTGCCACACTCTTTTTTGCCTTCAGTCTTTCCCAGCATCAGTGTCTTTTCCAGTAAGTCAGCTCTTCACATCAAATGGCCACGCAACGGTCATCTCCAAATGGCCAAACTGCTTAAATACATATCTGTGGTATTACATTTTCATGGGATGGGCAGATAAGTACAGAAAAAGAAATATCTAGAAAGGCTTTTCACAGAGTAGGGGACAATCATTGTTTTAACAAACTGACTTCACTGTGGTGATTTCATGAATATGAGTCCAAACTCATCAAATTGTACGTATTAAATAAATACAGGTTTTAACATGTCACTTATACTTCAATAAACCTGTTTTTAAAATGTTGAGAAGCACTTCCTTACATCCAGATTACTGTTTTTTTCTGCTACATTACATAACAAATTCAGTAATAAACATCCTTCTACATTAACACCTTATCTTTATCCTTGTCTTGAATATTATTTTGTCTAATTTTCTTTATTCCCATTTCTTCTCTATTTTTTTCTTTAACTCTTTATTTTTTTTCCATCCAGCCATTACGAGTTGGTTAATATGTTGCTACTGAATTACTTATATTCAGACAGTATACCCTCTGATATGGCTTTACTAATACTGTGAAACTTATGTAAATGAACAGATGTAGGAAGCACACTCCCTTAACTTTATTCTCTAAAACCACATCCATATTTAAAAACCAAAATTCATAACAGCATCCTAGTTTATTGGAAAAATATTTTGTGGTTATACTTATCATAGTAAACATTAATGAGCAATGAACACCAAGTGATGGTTGTCTTATTTTTACAAAACAAAGGAACTGAGGTACCAGCGACTCAAAGTTACACTCTCATAGTCAAGACCACATGTCTCATAAGTGGCAGGTCCTGAACCTGGCAGTCTGACTCTAGAGTACAAGCGTTTCCCTCCACACTATGCTGGTGATTATGACACAAACTTGGAGGCAGTCTGGGCAGTTGCACAGCTGAGTTCTTATTTCCTTGGTAATGCTAGTGTAGGAGGATTATAACTCAGTTCCTGAGGTCATCTGTACATGTATGTTCCAGAAGCCTGGAAAGTTTAGGGAGCTGAAATAGTGATGGGATGGGGTATGGTAGGGTCATAAAGACCCTGACACAAATGTGGAGTTAAGAATTTTGGAGAAGACAGACAAAACCATGCTGGGCAGTTTGTATATGTGCTTTGGAGGTCCAAAGCTAAGAGCAGTTATGGGCCAGAAATTCTGAAGCATGGCTAATGTTGAACTAGCTACTCACAAGTAAAGTTGCAGAGAAGCTGCCATATGGTCTACATCCTAGTGACAAGAAGTACTAGGCCACTCAAGACTCTTGTATAAGGTCCTGTTCGTCTTCATTGAAGGCAGCATGTCAGAGTCCTGGGAGGGGCAGAAGCTAAGCCACAGTCAGACATGTGGGAGGTATATTGAGGGAAACACGTGTGACGTATGAAGGGTTAGATAGCTGAGGAGAAGGGAGCTCCTTCAGGCTGTGATGAGGTCTGAGAGCTGTGCATAGAGAGCGAAAAGGAAAGATGACTGGGGAGAAATAGTCACAGGTTTTTTAAAGCAGCTCTGAGAAAAATCTCAGCCAGGCCAATGAAAATCCAGCAGAGTTTAACCTTTAGACATCAAACGGCCCAGCTCTAACATCCCTGCCTTGTTCTGTCTTGGGCTGGAAGGAATGACCTTCATGTAAATGCCCCAGCAAAGCCAGATATGTGGCCTCCAGAGCGGCTGGTGCACTGAGCTCTTCCTAGCAGCATCTCTTGAAGGTGGTCTATGTGGTGCATCTCCATGACCATCTCCACAGGCACTTACTCTGGGTCATTTTCAAACATCTCACAAAGGAAGTGCCATCATCCCCACCGAAAGAGGGATACATGCTCAGAGAGGCTAAGAAGCTTTCCAGAAGTCACACAGCTTGTAAATGGCCAAGATAAGACTTGAACCCTGTTCTTTCTGTTTCTATTCAAGCATGCCCTCTTTAAGACATCTAAACTTTACTGAGGTCTTACAAATTCTTAAAAGTAGGCAGGGGGCCTTCCCTGGTGGTACTAGTGGTTAAGAATCCACCTTGCAATGCAGGGGACCTGACATGACATGGAGCAATAAGCCTGTGCACTGCAACTACTGAGCCCGAGTGCTGCAACTAAGACCCAGTGCAGCCAAATAAATACATAACTAAATGAATACTTAAAAAAAAAGTAGGTAGGGGAAGCTTTGTATTACCCTAGGGCATAAGGGGAGGAGTCTTAGATCATACAGCTTCATGGAGAGCATAAAGGATGTAAATCAAATTAGCAGAAATTGGATGTGATCAACGTATACATTCTTGGATTTAAAATTAAAGGTTTTAACCATTCATAAGGCTTCCTGAGACTTTATTTTCTTGGACTCAAAAATCACTGCAGATGGTGACTGCACCCATGAAAGATGCTTTCTCCTTGGAAGAAAAGCTGTGACCAACCTAGACAGCATATTTAAAAGCAGAGACATTACTTTGCCAACTGAGGTCCATCTAGTCAAAGCTATGGTTTTTCCAGTAGTCACGTATGGATTTGAGAGTTGGACTATAAAGAAAGCTGAGCATGGAAGATTTGATGCTTTTGAACTGTGGTGTTGGAGAAGACTCTTGAGAGTCCCTTGGACTGCAAGGAGATCCAACCACTGAATCCTGAAGGAAATAAGTCCTGAATATTCATTGGAGGAACTGATGCTGAAGCTAAAACTCCAGTACTCTGGCCACCTGATGTGAAGAATTGACTCATTTGAAGAGACTTGATGCTGGGAATGATTGAAGGTGGGAGGAGAAGGGGACAACAAAGGATGAGATGGTTGTATGGCATCACCAATTTAGTGGACATGAGTCTGAGTAAACTCCAGGGGTTGGTGATGGACAGGGAAGCCTGGCGTGCTGCCGTCCATGGGATTGCAGAGTCGGACGTGACTGAAACTGAACTGAACTGAACTGAAGGCTCCCTGGTCTATAACTTGAAAGAATTTCAGATTTGACTGACTCAAACAGTTGAATATTTTAGGTATAGGCAGGCTGATTTTCCTGAATGAGCTACTCAGCTCCTGAACGATGCTCCTAGCTCATTTAGCAATCTTGTCATGACTTAGCTTCTTACGCTGAGTCATTGTCCCATATTCAGAAACACTAATGAGGCAAAATCAATTCTATTTCATTTTGAAAAGTAGCCAAGAAAGAAAATTACTGCTAATGGTGATGATGGAAGTGAAATGCCTAAAAAGAAAAAAAAAAAATCCTTAGCTAAAAATTGAAAGTTCTGGATAAACTAGAGTGCAAGGTGAAATTTTTGTGTAGAACATTCACATCCTGGATGGGAACACTCTGTGGTCTAATGGAGCAATAAGAAAAGGACATTTATGATGTCATTTCAAGAGATTTCTCTGGCTTCAGCCATAACTGTTTTCAATCGGTTTTTGATGATTCTGGAACAAATGATTTCATTTAAACTTTGACTAATTTATCTTAGGCAGTGGACAAATAGGTACAATTAACATAAGAATTGTTTTAATATCTAAGTATCAATTTTATTATTTTCAAAATTTGGAAAGGTAATTTTACTGGGGTGCATCTCACAAATTTCCATTAAAAAATACAGTCTTAGAAATATTTATTTTCTTAGAAATTTTTCTTAGGACTTTTGAGAGATCTTCAAGGGGGAAAAAGGAAAAGGCCACTATACTGTGTTTTAAGGGAAAAACCATAGGTTAGGGTGGTATTTACAAATTTGGGGGATTCCTGAAGTTCCTCTACTTACCTCACATAGTAGGTACTCAAATGTTTATGGAATAACTAAGTGGTCCTCTAGAGAATGTGTTTTCTGTCTTTCTTGGTTATTTAGAATAAGCAGACACTGGAAAGGGGGAAGCATCAGTAAAAGACCCTGGTGAACTTGGCTAGAGATGCCAGTCCCATTTCTTGTACTGGGTCAACCGGAGGCTGTCCTGCCCCTTGGAAGTACAAGACATGGCATGCAGGGCATTAGCCTCTAGGACATGGGATTAACCCTGATGGGGTAGTTCATGTGAATGGCTGAGAAGGGGAAGGTGTGGGGAGAATTGAAATGGGGTATGAAGCAGGTTCCCTAGTGGCTCAGACTGTAAAGAATCCACCTGTATTGCAGGAGACCCGGATTTGATTCCTGGGTCAGGGGATTCCCCTGGAGAAGGGAATGGCAACCCACTGCAGTATTCTTGCCTGGGGAATTCCATGGACAGAGGAGCCTAGGGGGCTACCATCCATGGACTCGAAAAGACTCAGACAAGACTGAGAAACTAACACGTTGACTTCACTTTCACAAAGCAGATTCAGAGCAGACTTCATATCCTATTAACAACATGAAAGGTTGGGATTGTTGAGACTGATGGGTAAAATTTGCATATTTCCCTGAATGACTTTGCATTGTGTTATATTAATACAAGTCAGCACTTTACTTTTTAGTATTCCTGAAGACTTTCCTTTCTATTAAAGTTTAGATCACTTTCATGACGAATCTACAATATTTATATTGCCATTGTTTACTTTAAGCAATGAAAAACATATTTTACTTTCAGTTGTACAAAATATGCTGAAAACAGCACAGACTTAAATTATGCAAGAGGTAACAAAGTCACCTTTTCCTGAGATACAGCTAGTATAAACATTAACAACTTAGAAACCAATGAATATACTCTGTCTTCATATTTGGAATTTCTATTGCTTATCTGTAATTTAACAAACTAACTACTGACAGCTGAAGAAAAATACTAAGCCACAGTTTAAAAGGTAATCATTAGGCAAAACTACTTATATCAAATTCAAGAGTTTAAAATAGAGTTACACTTTTAAAATCTAATCAGAACTAATAATTTGCTATATTTATGTTACTTATTGAAATTTGATCTCATTTGAAAGCTATTTTTCAGTTGTGTGTCTGTGTGCTTAGTCACTATGGACTGCAGCCACCAGGTTTCTCTATGGAATTTTGCCATTCCCTCCTTCAGGGGATCTTCCTGACTCAGAGATCTAACCTGCATCTCTTGCATCTTCTGCATTGGCAGGCAGATTCTTTACCACTGTGCCACCTGGGAAGCCCATTTTTTAGTTAATTTCATTTAATTTTCTCAATTTTCTTTTACAATTATATAGTTTATGATTCTTTAAGAGAGTCAAGTTATACTTTAAAAAGTCTCTTCATTCCTATCACCAAAATATGACGGCAGTTATGTGGCAATGTGATGGAGAAATGTCTGTTAAGTGATAGGATCTACTTACTTGTTTTAAATCTCTTGTACAGAGATTATCTTTAGCTTTAAAACTAAATTTAGTTTATCGCCCTTGGTCCCATAATAGTTCAGTTAATGTTGGGTGACTGATAATATGAAAAAGATACTCTGTCTTTCCAGACTAACCCCATCTTTATTGTTTGGCTAAAGAAAACACAGTTGATGCATTCATATGATAATTTAAAAAAATTAAGTGTTAGTCACTCAGTCATGTCCCACTCTTTGCCATCCTATGGACTGTAACCTGCCAGGCTCCTCTATCCGTGAAATTCTCCAGGCAAGAATACTGGAGTGGGTAGCCATTTCCTTCTTAAGGGGATCCTCCCAACCCAGGGATTGAATCTCCTGCATTGCAGGCAGATTCTTTACCAACTGAGCTATCAGGGAAGCCCATTTTAGTAGCTCAAAAGAAATTATGATCATGGTAAAAAAAAAAAATCGGTAGCTACAGATTAGCAATACATTGACTTCCTCTTCTCAGATAGGGCTGACTAGCAGGTTTCTCCTTCCAGGAGGATGGACTAGATGTAATTTTCCTTGGTATTAACCTAAATGAGTTAAAAACATATGTATACATGAAAAACTACATACAAACATTTGTAGAAGCTTTGTTGATAATTACCAAAACTTGGAAGCAACCAAGATGTCCTTTAACATGAATGAATAAACAAACTGTGATACATCCATATGATGGAATTGTAACTCTTCAATGTTTAAAATAACAAACTACCAAAGCCATAAAAAGTCACATAGGAATAGTAAATGCATATTGTTAATTAGAGACAGCCAATCTGAAAAGGCTATATACTGTATGAGTCCAACTACAGGACATCATGAAAAAGACACGCTATAGAGACAATAAAATGATCAGTGATTGTTGAGCATGAGGCAGGGGAGTAATGAGAATGGAGGAAAGGATATTTTTCAGGCAGTGAAGCTATTTTTCATGACACTGGAATGGCAGGGACATGACATGATGCATTTGTCAAAACCATAGAATGTATAACACATAAGAGAACCTCCATGTAAGGGATGAATTTTTGTTAATAATAACACATCAATATTGGTTTATCAATTGTCACAAGTGTTCCAAACTAGAGCAAGATGTAAATAATAGGAGAATTGGGGTGGGGGAGGGGAAGAGTGTGAAGGGAGAGGGTATATAGGAATTCTCTACTCATTGCAAGATTTTCCCATAAAAATAAAACCTCTAAAAATATAAATCTATTAATTTTTCTTTGTTTTAAAAAATGGGAGAATTATATGCTGTCTATAATCCATTCAGTTCAACTATAACAATACAGATAGGTTAAAAGAGTAGAAAAAGATGTAGCATGCAAACATTAGTCCAAAAAAATCAGATAAAGCTTACTTGAGAGCAAAGAGAATTACCAGGTACAGAGAGGACCATAAGGATAGAAAGGTCAGTCCACCAGGAAGACCTAGCAATCATACTCCTAGGCATTTATCCCTGAGAAATGAAAACAATGGGCTATTTCTATACCTCAGTTGCAGTGATGGTACATGAATCCACACAGGTGACAAAAAACACCATAGAACTGGACACCCAAACTGTATCAGTGGCTTTACTGGGTTTGATATTAGACTGTAGGTACACAAGATGCAATCACGCATGGCAACCGAATAAAAGACAGGTGGGCCCTCTGTTATCTCCACAGTTTCCTTTAAGTCCATAATTATTTCAAAAACAAAACTTGACAAAAAGATGATGCTGATTGAGAAAGTGATTTTTTGTGTAAAGTTTATGTCATCTGGGCTGATTTCACCTGATTTCAGCCCTGCCACCTGCTGCTTCATAATCCCTAAGGAACAACCCCATAGCAGCCCTGCATGAGCTCAGCCAGCTGCGGCTCCTGGGTTTCTGGTCAACCTCATTATGGTGCTCTTGCCAACTACACCCCTGCACTCACCATTTAATATTTTCAAGCAGCCCTTGACAAATTCTTAAAGGTATAACTTTTCCATCAAAGGCATTCTCTTTAATTTTCCCTTTTTGAAGTACCTAAGAGAAGTGATTTGACCTTTATTAGGACCATAGGCACCTATTTTCTTCATTTTCACTTGGCTAGTACAGTTAAATTTCCCCAAAAGGAGATGAAAAGGCAGACACTGAAAACAGACGTGTCAGGAAATTAAACAATCAAGTATTCAGGATGACTGGGACCAATAGTGGCAGGAATGTCAACAGCCAGAGAATGTCTTGATATTCATGAAACAAGGGGGCAAGGCTCCCAAAATTCCATTTGGGCTTAACTGAGTTGATGATGAGGAATCCTGGTTGTTGGTAAGAGTCATCTTGCGAGCTTCAAAAATTAGCAACACCCACTTCCTACCACAGACCAGGTAAATCAGAATTTCTGAATTAATTTCTACCAAAGACACATGAATACCTGTGTATACGTGTGTATATCAGATTTCACACATTCCAGCGGTACAGATACTATGTCAACAAGTGCTATGGAGGGAAATAAGGTGGAAGGGGAAACAGAAAATGTGTGTGTGTTTGTTGGAGAGATTGCAGGTTAAACCTGGGTAGTCAGAGAAGCTCTTCTGGCTTGCTCTTTTGCATGAAATTCTTTCAATATGACACCTAACCCTTTCAAACAGGAAGTCTTGTAATATATCAATGTCAACTTGCATTTACTGAGTCAACATTATCAACATAAGGAACTTGTCTTGAGAGTAAATATTTATAAATTCAGATAATTAGGCCTGATAGCTATCTCACAGTTTAAAACAAGCCGGAAAGAAAGTGATTCGTTGGAGTTGCTGTTTGCATTATGTTCCTTGTACTGATACATGGCCAATATGTTCTGTAGTTCAGAATAGTACTTCCCTTCCAGACTAATCCATCTTGAAGGTGCAAAGTTCATTTAGGGGAAACCATTTTCTTTTAAAATATAAAATGTATTGCCCTTTATAATCATAGAAATATTTGACTTTTTGATAAAATAAAAGGAAAAAATGAACTGCCATCTCACTGTTAACATTTTGATTTATTTTCATTTAGTCCTTTTAAACTGTATATACATTTTTTTCCTTTTTTCCTCCCTTTTATGTTTTTAAACGTATGTTGTGCAAGCAAGGTATATAGTATGTAACTATATTTATATATTATATATGGGGGTACTGTGGTGTGCTCAGTCTCTACAGCTGTGTCCAACTCTTTGCGACCCCGTGGACTGTAGCCTGCCAGGCTCCTCTGTCCATGGAATTCTCCAGGCAAGAATACTGGAGTGGGTTGCCATTTCTTTCTCCAGGGAATCTTCTCATACCAGGGAAAGAACCTGTGTCTCTTGTGTCTCCTTCTTTCCAGGCCCATTCTTTACCCACTGAGTAGGTAACCAGGGATTAAACTTGGACCCTCAAAGTGAAAGCACCAAGTTCTAACCACTGGACAGATAGGGGAGTCTATCTTTTTTCTCTCATATTTTCTCTCTTTCCTTCTCACCAGGGTCCTTTCCTCAGACCAGGAACTCCAAATCAGGCTGCATTAGACTTGCCTAGGGAGCTTTCAAAAATGTGCTAACACCTGAGCCACCATATCTGTGAGCATGGCCTGTTCACAGGTCTGTTTTACAGCTTCCCAGGTGGCCATGTCTGAGATCTGCTGCCTGAGTCATTTGAACATTCTCAGTTCTTTAATGTACAAAACCCCTTCATTTCCTTCCTATCTCCTCCACTTTACAACCAAATATCTTGGAACGGTTGTTCATACTTGCTGTCTCCTTTACTATCAGGTTACCCCTAATTGAAATTTGCTTTCTGCTTCTAACATTTTGAATTCCATAACCTCCTTGTTCATAAAAATCAAGGACACTTCATCCCTGGTTGTACTTGACCTGACCAGGGTATTAGATGCTTGTGGCTGTTCTTTGTAAAACCCTTCATTTCCCTGGCTCCACAAAGCCCCTGGCTCATGATTTTCTGTTTCCTCTTGCTGCTCTCCAAGTATGAGGGTTTGATCTCTGGGAAGGGAAGATCCCTGGGAGAAGGAAATGGCAACCCACTCCAGCATTCTTGCCTGGAGAAACCCATGGACAGAGGAGCCTGGCAGGCTAGAGTCCATGGGATCACAAAGAGTTGGGCATGACTTAGCGTGTAGCATGTACCTCCCCATCTGCTTTTTGATGGTGGGCTCTTCCACTGTTCTAGCCTCCATCTTCTCTTCCCCTTACTCTGGTGTCTTCTCTCAAGATTTCCATCTGTTGCCATGGCTCCCACTGTCCTTGGTAAACTGAAGTGTGGCCCAAACACCCCCAAAGCTGCAGACCCATGAAACCAAATGCCTTCTGAACACCAGCTGCTACTGCTGTATGTGGTCAAGTCATGTTCCGACTCTTTGCATTCCCATGGACTGTCATCTACCAGGCTCCTCTATTCATGGGATTCTCCAGGCAAGAGTACTGCAAGGCTTGCCATTTCCTACTCCAGGGGATCTTCCCAACCCAGGGATTGAACCTGTGTATCTTACATGTCCTGCATTTGGCAGGCAGATTCTTTACTACTAGCGCCACCTGGGAAGCCTTCTGAACACCTGCATCACTTAAAAAGAAAAAAAATCTGCTTTGTTTTTCTTTTCTATATCCTCCTAAAATAAGGAAGTGCACCCAGTAAATCTCAGCAAAATGACAGGTCCCTAAATCGTTGCTGGGCAAACATTATTTCCAAATGCATGTTCTCAGCACTCCACCTCAAATAGCTCCTTGAAGTTCATAATCTTATAATGAAAGAGTATCATTGCCTTCCCCTGCTGAATCCTGGGCTGAGAATCACTGAGGGGTGGGGATGGGTGGTTGGGGGGTGGTGTTCTTTCCCCGATCTGTCCTGCCTTCTTCTGCTGGCCCTAGACAACTCAGGGGAGGGTGTTACACTGTGCTTGTGTACAAAAGCATGTGTACATGTTCATTTGAATTTATTAAGTAACTAGAGTGAATAGTTTCCAGTGTCTACAAAGTTCTAATTTCCTGTAGCTCCCAGAAAAGGTCAATCCTGGGGGAATGGTGGAAGAAAAAACACCGCCAAGAGCCAGAGCACCTGACCTGCCTCTTATGAAACCTTTAAGCAGGTCACGAAGCAACAGTTAGAACTGGACTGCTTCCAAATAAGAAAAGGAGTACCTCAAGGCTGTATATTGTCACCCTGCTTATTTAACTTCTATGCAGAGTACATCATGAGAAATGCTGGGCTGGAAGAAGCACAAGCTGGAATCAAGATTGCCAGGAGAAATATCAATAACCTCAAATATGCAGATGACACCACCCTTATGGCAGAAAGAGGAACTAAAGGAACTATGAAGAGGAACTAAAAAGCCTCTTCATGAAAGTGAAAGTGGAGAGTGAAAAAGGTGGCTTAAAGCTCAACATTCAGAAAACGAAGATCATGGCATCTGGTCCCATCACTTCATGGCAAATAGATGGGGAAACAGTGTCAGACTTTATTTTGGGGGGCTTCAAAATCACTGCAGATGATTGGTGATTGCAGCCATGAAATTAAAAGACGCTTACTCCTTGGAAGAAAAGTTATGACCAACCTAGATAGCATATTGAAAAGCAGAGACATTACTTTGCCAACAAAGGTCCGTCTAGTCAAGGCTATGGTTTTTCCTGTGGTCATGTATGGATGTGAGAGTTGGACTGTGAAGAAAGCTGAGTACCGAAAAATTGATGCTTTTGAACTGTGGTGTTGGAGAAGACTCTTGAGAGTCCCTTGGACTGCAAGGAGATCCAACCAGTCCATTGTGAAGGAGATCAGCCCTGGGATTTGTTTGGAAGGAATGATGCTAAAGCTGAAACTCCAGTACTTTGGCCACCTGATGGGAAGAGTTGACTCATTGGAAAAGACTCTGATGCTGGGAGGGATTGGAGGCAGGAGGAGAAGGGGCCGACAGAGGATGAGATGGCTGGATGGCATCACTGCCTCGATGGACATGAGTCTGAGTGAACTCCAGGAGTTGGTGATGGACAGGGAGGCCTGGCGTGCTGCAAAGAGTCAGACACGACTGAACTACTGAACTGAACTGAACTGAACTGAAGAAAACCTAAGAAACCACAGGATGGGGCAGAACTGGGGAGGGGCGTGGGTGGGAGGGGCGTTTGTGGGGTGGGCCTGGGGTGTGGTGGGGGGCAGTGGTGGTGCTGATGTGGCAGGAGGAGGAAGTAGAAAGGATGTTAGTAGAGTTCTCTGTTCTGCTTGCTTTGCCTTGGGTGACAGTGCCTGCCTGGCCACCTGTAGAAAATTAGAGCTCTGGTTCCAGGATTTTTTGGAGGAAAATCAGGGCAGCCTGAATGTCCTGGGCTAAAGAACTGAGAAAAACAGCGCTTCCCTGGTGGCTCAGTGGTAAAGAATCGGCCTCCAATGCAGGAGACATGGATGCGATTTGGGAATATCCCATATGCAGGGCACCAACTGAGCCCGCACGCCACAGCTACTGAGACTGTGCTCTAGGGTTGGGGAGCTGGCAACTAAGGAAGCGTGCCCTAGAGCCCATACTCTGCAATGAGAGAAGCCACCACAGTGAGAAGCTCCTGCTCACTGCAACTAGAGAAACCCGAAGAGGCAACCAAGACCCAGCACAGCCAAAAATAAATGAATACATAAATGACTTTTTAAAAAAAAAGAATTGAGAAAAACAAGTAGGGACTGACTATGGGCGGTGCTCTCTCTGCCTCTGTCCCTCCAAAGCCACCTGGTGGAGAAGGATCTTCTAGAGACCTTCCTTCCCAGGCCCCACCATTACCGCTGGGAGTGGGCGGAGTGGGTGATATGGCTGGGGTAGTGTGGACCGGGCTATGAGAATGAAGAAGCTGAACTGAGGGGCTGTTTGGAGGCAGGAGGGCTGGTTGACGGATGTGGGTTAGTGGTTGGGGTGCTCCACCCAGAGCCTCTCCACTCCTCTGGGCTCACTGAGGTCACTGTTCTCTGGTGTCTTGTCTGACACACTGCCCTATAGGGTCAGGGCCAACAGGAGCTCACCCAACAATGTAGTAAGACTATGGAGGAATATTTCAAAGAAAAACTGTTACAGCTTCTGTAAGAGGCAGAACTCCGAGAACAGAAGGACCAATAATTTAAACATAGCCTCATAAGTGTGAAAAATAAGCTCAGGAAACTTATTAGCAATAAGAAAAGGACAATGAGAAACAAGCTATCTCCCTAAATGTACTTTTAATAAAGCATACATTAGTCTGAAGAGTAATGGAATGGACATAACCAAGAAATGAATTAGTTAATTGGAACACTAGACTTGGAAAAATCTCCCAAAAGGGAAGAAAGGGCAAAGAAACAAAAATTATTTTTAAAAAGTCTATAATATGGAGGATAGAAGAATATCTCATTAAAATGTTGTCCCAGAAAGAGACAGAAATTAAAAATGGAGAGGAGGAAATATATTGTCACCAGGCTTATTTAAATTATATGCAGAGTGTATCATGAGAAATGCTGGGCTGGAAGAAGCACAAGCTGGAATCAAGATTGCCAGGAGAAATATCAATAACCTCAGATATGCAGATGACACCACCTTTATGGCAGAAAGTGAAGAGGAACTCAAAAGCCTCTTTATGAAAGTGAAAGAGGAGAGTGAAAAACTTGGCTTAAAGCTCAACATTCAGAAAATGAAGATCATGGCATCTGGTCCCATCACTTCATGGCAAATAGATGGGGAAACAGTAGAAACAGTGTCAGGCTTTATTTTGGGGGGCTCCAAAATCACTGCAGATGGTGACTGCAGCCATGAAATCAAAAGACACTTATCCCTGGAAGAAAATTTATGACCAACCTAGATAGCATATTGAAAAGCAGAGACATTACTTTGCCAACAAAGGTCTGTCTATTCAAGGCTATGGTTTTTCCAGTGGTCATGTATGGATGTGAGAATTGGACTGTGAAGAAAGCTGAGTGCTGAAGAATTGATGCTTTTGAACTGTGCTGTTGGAGAAGACTCTTGAGTGTCCCTTGGACTGCAAGGGGATCCAACCAGTCCATTCTGAAGGAGATCAGCGCAGGGTGTTCTTTGGAAGGAATGATGCTAAAGCTGAAACTCCAATACTTTGGCCACCTCATGGGAAGAGTTGACTCATTGGAAAAGACTCTGATACTGGGAGGGATTGGGGGCAGGAGGAGAAGGGGACAACAGAGGATGAGATGGCTGGATGGTATCAGTGACTCGATGGACGTGAGTCTGAGTGAACTCCGGGAGATGGTGATGGACAGGGAGGCTTGGGATGCTGCGATTCATGGGGTTGCAAAGAGTCGGACACAACTGAGCGACTGAACTGAACTGACCTGACAAGTAAATATATTTTCACTTTCTCATTTTCTCCCTATATTTATAAATTATAACAAATATAATTTGCAGAATTCATTTTTTAAAGAAAACAAATAAGCCTTAGATTTTGTAAAGACACATAGAGTACCAAAGGGAAAAGACAAGGAAACACATCCACATCTTATACTGACTACAAGACAAAGTTCTGTTCAGTTGCTCAGTCGTGTCTGACTCTTTGTGACCCCATGAATTGCAGCACACCAGGCCTCCCTGTCCATCACCATCTCCCAGAGTTCACTCAGACTCATGTCCATCAAGTCAGTGATGCCATCCGGCCATCTCATCCTCTGTCGTCCCCTTCTCCTCCTGCCCCCAATCCCTCCCAGCATCAGAGTCTTTTCCAATGAGTCAACTCTTCCCATGAGGTGGCCAAAGTATTGGAGTTTCAGCTTTAGCATCATTCCTTCCAAAGAACACCAGGACTGATCTCCTTCAGAATGGACTGGTTGGATCTCCTTGCAGTCCAAGGGACTCTTAAGAGTCTTCTCCAACACCACGGTTCAAAAGCATCAATTCTTTGGCACTCAGCTTTCTTCACAGTCCAACTCTCACATCCATACATGACCACTGGAAAAATCATAGCCTTGACTAGACAGACCTTAGTCGGCAAAGTAATGTCTCTGCTTTTCAATATGCTGTCTAGGTTGGTCATAAATTTTCTTCCAAGGAGTAAGCGTCTTTTAATTTCATGGCTGCAGTCACCATCTGCAGTGATTTTGGAGCCCCAAAAAATAAAGTCTGACACTGTTTCCACTGTTTCCCCACCTATTTCCCATGAAGTGATGGGACCAGACGCCATGATTTTCGTTTTCTGAATGTTTAGCTTTAAGCCAATTTTTTCACTCTCCACTTTCACTTTCATCAAGAGGCTTTTTAGTTCCTCTTCACTTTCTGCCATAAGGGTGGTGTCATCTGCATATCTGAGGTGATTGATATTTCTCTCGGCAATCTTGATTCCAGCTTGTGCTTCATCCAGTCCAGCGTTTCTCATGATGTACTCTGCATAGAAGTTAAATAAGCAGGGTGACAATATACAGCCTTGACATAGTCCTTTTCCTATTTGGAACCAGTCTGTTGTTCCATGTCCAGTTCTAACTGTTGCTTCCTGACCTGCATATAGGTTTCTCAAGAGGCAGGTTAGGTGGTCTGGTATTCCCATCTCTTTCAGAATTTTCTACAGTTTCTTGTGATCCACACAGTCAAAGGCTTTGGCATAGTCAATAAAGCAGAAATAGAGGTTTTTCTGGGACTCCTCTTGCTTTTTCCATGATCCAGAGGATGTTGGCAATTTGATCTCTGGTTCCTCTGCCTTTTCTAAAACCAGCTTGACTATCTGGAATTTCACGGTTCACGTATTGCTGAGGACTGGCTTGGAGAATTTTGAGCATTACTTTACTAGCATGTGAGATGAGTTCAATTGTGCAGTAGTTTGAGCATTCCTTGGCATTGTCTTTTTTTGGGATTGGAATGAAAACGGACCTTTTCCAGTCCTGTGGCCACTGCTGAGTTTTCCACATTTGCTGGCATATTGAGTGCAGCACTTTCACAGCATCATCTTTCAGGATTTGAAAGAGCTCAACTGGAATTCCATCACATCCACTAGCTTTGTTCATTGTTATGTTTTCTAAGGCCCACGTGACTTCACATTCCAGGATGTCTGGCTCTAGGTGAGTGATCACACCATCATGATTATCTGGGTCATGAAGATCTTTTTTTGTACAGTTCTTCTGTGTATTCTTGCCACCTCTTCTTAATATCTTCTGCTTCTGTTAGGTCCATACCATTTCCATCCTTTATTGAGCCCATCTTTGCATGAAATGTTCCCTTGGTATCTCTAATTTTCTTGAAAAGATCTCTAGTCTTTCCCATTCTGTTGTTTTCCTCTATTTCTTTGCATTGATTGCTGAGGAATGCTTTTTTATCTCTTCTTGCTCTTCTTCAGAACTCTGCATTCAGATGCTTATATCTTTTCTTTTCTCCTTTGCTTTTTGCTTCTCTTCTTTTCACAGCTATTTGTAAGGCCTCCCTACACAGCCATTTTGCTTTTTTTGCATTTCTTTTCCATGGGGATGGTCTTGATCCCTGTCTCCTGTACAATGTCATGAACCTCATTCCATCGTTCATCAGGCACTCTATCTATCAGATCTAGGCCCTTAAATCTACTTCTCACTTCCACTGTATAATCATAAGGGATTTGATTTAGGTCATACCTGAATGGGCTAGTGGTTTTCCCTACTTTCTTCAATTTAAGTCTGAATTTGGCAATAAGGAGTTCATGATCTGAGCCACAGTCAGCTCCTGGTCTTGTTTTTGTTGACTGTATAGAGCTTCTCCATCTTTGGCTGCAAAGAATATAATCAATCTGATTTTGGTGTTGACCATCTAGTGATGTCCATGTGTAGAGTCTTCTCTTGTGTTGTTAGAAGAGCATGTTTTTTATGACCAGTGCATTTTCTTGGCAAAACTCTATTAGTCTTTACCCTGCTTCATTCTGCATTCCAACGCTGAATTTTCCTGTTACTCCAGGTGTTTCTTGACTTCCTACTTTTGCATTCCAGTCCCCTATATTGAAAAGGACATCTTTTTTGGGGTGTTAGTTCTAAAAGGTCTTGTAGGTCTTCATAGAACCATTCAACTTCAGCTTCTTCAGCATTACTGGTTGGGGCATAGACTTGGATTACTGTGATATTGAATGGTTTGCCTTGGAAACGAACAGAGATCATCTGTCGTTTTTGAGATTGCATCCTAGTACTGCATTTTGGACTCTTTTGTTGACCATGATGGCTACTCCATTTCTTCTAAGGGATTTCTGTCCGCAGTAGGAGATATAATGGTCATCTGAGTTAAATTCACCCATTCCAGTCCATTTTAGTTCACTGATTCCTAGAATATTGACGTTCACTCTTGCCATCTCGTTTGACCCCTTCCAGTTTGCCTTGATTCATGAACCTGACATTCCAGGTTCCTATGCAATATTGCTCTTTACAGCATCGGACCTTGCTTCTATCACCAGTCTCATCCACAACTGGGTATTGTTTTTGCTTTGGCTCCATCCCTTCATTCTTTTGGGAATTATTTCTCCACTGATCTCCAGTAGCATGTTGGGCACCTACTGACGTGGGATGTTCCTCTTTCAGTATCCTATCATTTTGCCTTTTCATACTGTTCATGGGGTTCTCAAGGCAAGAATACTGAAGTGTTGCTATTCCCTTCTCCAGTGGACCACATTCTGTCAGACCTCTCCACCATGACCCGCCCATCTTGGGTAGCCCCACGGGCATGGCTTAGTTTCATTGAGTTAGACAAGGTTGTGATCCTAGTGTGATTAGATTGACTAGTTTTCTGTGATTATGGTTTCAGTGTGTCTGCCCTCTGATGCCCTCTTGCAACACCTACCATCTTACTTGGGTTTCTCTTACGTTGGATGTGGGGTATCTCTTCACGGCTGCTCCGGCAAAGCGCAGCCGCTGCTCCTTACCTTGGATGAGGGGTGTCTCCTCACTGCTGCCCCTCCTGACCTTGAACGTGGAATAGCTCCTCTAGGCCCTCCTGTGCCCGCGCAGCCACTTCTCCTTGGACAAGACAAGAGGAAATTCTAAAATTTGCATATAGAGAGACAAGGATACAGAAGAACAAAAATAAGATTTCTATGGAGAATGGAGAAATGTCTCAAAACACTGAAGAAAAAAATCTTAGAAAACCTATGAATATTATATTGAAGCAACTGTCATTTAAATCTCAAGGCATGAAATAAACATTCTCAGGCATGTAAGGCTTTGATCTTTGTTTGCCATGCAAAACTCCTCACTGAGAAGAATTTTGCATGGAGCATTTAAAAATAAACCCAGGAGACAGTGTTGCAAGAGATACAGTAAAGAAAAGATGATCAAATGATTTGATACTCTTTGTCATCTTTACAGATTGCTATGACCACTCACCAAGGGTTTGCGTGGTATGAACCTGACGAGTTGTAGGTGAAGAATAGGCCAAGGGGTGAAGGACCCTAAAATTCTTGTTTGGAAGCTGATTAAGATGGAATACCAAAAAAGTAAGGGACAAACTGCACTAATAGATACAGTTAGTAGAAAGAAATATGTATCAGTAATTACATAAAGCAAATAAACTACACATGTCAATTAAAAAACAAATATTGACAGGTGCTGTTTTACAAAAGACACGCCTAAGTATACTGGATACAAAGGTTGAAGGTAAAGGATGTTAAAAACATGTCAGGAAGATCCTGTTCTCAAATAACCTTCAACACAAACATTCTTAGGCTGTGTCTAGATCCACATGACCCCACTGAAAGCCATTTTAAATGGAGTAAAATCCATCACTTTTCTAGTTGGGCCCTTGCCATGTCATCCTAAGGGAAATAATATATCAGTTACTTTTTTGCATTTTCCTATTTATTTCATGTTTCTTAGCCATTTGGACTTGGTAAACTTGGTTTCATAACACTTTTCAGTTTTTCTAATACATAATATTATTATGTCTCTAATACATTATTATTATGTATTATTACAAGAAAATACTGGTATTTTCTTGTAAAATTTTAAGGACTTCATGTTCATTATAGATAGCTGCCTATATTAAAATGAGTTTCTTTGGTTCTATTTGGGTATCTTTTATCTGCAGAATTGGGATCCAGTACCTCTGTGCCTGTCTCATCGACAAATCTCTTAATGTCAATGAATCCAACACCAGCCCCTTCCCAGCCTAGGTTTAAGTGGTCATTGCTAGTCTTAATTTTTTTTTCATTAAAATTTTTTTCTAACTTAGGCTCACATGAAATACAGGACACTTGATTAAATTTGAACTGCAGAATACAAGAGTTCTGTATTTTTATATGTTAAGTCTGGCAACCCTACTCAAATTATTCTTTGAATAATAATAAAAAGAATAACTGACTTTTAGAAATTTTCAGGTAGGTTGTTCAGCTTCTGCACACACAAAACATCAGTGATGCTTAACTCCAGACTGAATTCAGAGTTACAATGGAAATGCTAGATTCATCCATGAATTTAACACCAAAGAAGCAACTCTTAGAGCAAATCGGGAGACACTGAACATTCATCGTTTGATCTCATTATCTTTACTATTCTGAATTTTGAAAAAAAATAAGAAATCTTTTTGTTAAGTTCCCAAAGGATTTTTTACAAACATTATTAGGTCAGAGCAGGTCTTTTCCCCACTACTGCCTATCATATACAATTTGCCCAAGTGGATGTAATTTCCAAAAAGTTTATCCAAGACTGAAATGAAAGTAACTCCTCCATGTGATCAGCTCAGAAGCCGCCTGACACTGAAAAAAATCTGATATGTCTTAGAGGTCCACTCACCCCAACCAAATCTGGAGTCATCTTCAGCTGCCCCTTTCCGGGAGAGGTGTACCCAATGTGGCACTGTGTGGTGGTCCTAACAGCTGATTCTCAGAGGCAGGAATCTGGGGTATCTTTCTGTTTTCTTTTTTGAACAAGTACCGTACAATGTTTTGAAAGGAACCTGGAAGTTTGACACTTCTCACTTAGCAGATCTTGGAAGAAAATCGAGGAGACTGAAGCATTGTGAGCTGGGGAGTAAATTTCCATCATTGCCTAGAGGGACCATCTGAGAACTGGGGTCAGGGGAAGGTCAGGAGGCGTGGTGTGTTCCTTGGAACTGACACAGAAGGCAGAAATGGCTGCTTATGGTCCGTCGGTTTGTATTACGTTTCAGAGAGGAAAATAAAGGCTGCTTTGATCTCTTTTTGGTCATGCATGATAATAGGGCTCAAAACCCTTGTCCTAGTTCATGGACACACCAGCTTCCAGATCAACTGAGTCATATACACAAACAAGAGAGACTGTTTCACGTGAAATAGTTTAGAACAAATCTACCTATGTTATATACTTATACACACGGCTATGGAATTGATTTTTGGAAAAGCTTTGGTACTTTCCAAAGTTTGAAGTGTTTGGAAGTGACAGTTTAAAGTTAAAAGCATTTGACTTAAAATTATTGGTTAGTGTTTTGTAAGACCAGCCTCTGTAGTAAATATTTCAAGGTAATTAATTTCATTTAATCTTCACAATAGCTATAAGGAAACCTATTATTATCCTCATTTTATAGCTAGGATAACTGACCCTCAGAGAGGTTAAGTGATTTGCTCAATATCAAAGAGCTAATAGTGGCAGGTCAGGGTTCAAACCTGAACTTTTGACAGTTCTATATTGTATATAATGTCTGTATTTTTTTTTTAAGTTAAAATCTATTAGCTGCCCAGAAGGCACAGTGGTAAAGAATCCCCCTGCCAAAATAGGACACTCAGGAGATGTGGGTTCAGGAAGATCTTCTGGAGGAGGGAATGGCAACCTGCTCCAGTATTCTTTCCTGGAGAATCCATGGACAGAGGAGCCTGGAGGGCTACAGTCCATGGGGTCGCAAAGAGTTGGACACAATTGAGCAACTTAGCACAGCACACAGAGATAGATTAATAAGAGAAAGTCACAAGTTTATTTGCATGCATTTATATATATGAATATCCAGAGGCGAGAAACTTGGAAGGGTGGTTAGAACTTTGGTTTATATATCAACTCATAATTATAGTGTTACAGTGTTAGTCACTCACTCGTGTCCGACTCTTTGCAACCCCACGGACTGTAGCCCGCCAGGCTCTTCTGTCCATGGGATTCTCCAGGCAAGAATACTGGAGTGGGTTGCCATTCCCTTCTCCAGGGGATCTTCCGGACCTAGGGATCAAACCTGGGTCTCCTGCACTGCAGGCAGATTCTTTACCATCTAAGCACCAGGGAAGCCAGGCCAAAAAGAAAGAAAAGGCATTTTGGATTTTGGCACGGTAGGTTCTCAGACGGTGACCAGGAAAATTATGGGAATCCAGGATTGTTTAGCAAGGTTTGTTACACAGGTTTAAGTGGGTGTTTTACCATTGTTGAGTCCTTCTCCTCCTAGTAAGGAAGAAGACTTCCAAACAGAAATTTCCCATATAAACTTAAATTTACATTACAAAAGGAAAGCTTGTGCCAATTTTTAGAATTTTTCTTGCATCTATTAATTTTCAGTGGTCTTTAGCTCAAAATAATCCATATCATATACTAAAGAAGCATATTTGGGTATCCCTCAAACTTATGGAAAAAATCTAGGTGACCTTGTGCATTGTAATGACTTTTTAGATACAAAATCAAAGGTACAATCTATGAAAGAAATAACTGATAAAGATGAACTGCATTAAAATTAAAAACTTCTGCTCTTCGAAGACACTGTTGAAAGACTGAAGATCGGGAGAGAAAAAATATTTACATATATGTATCTGGTAAAAGATTGTTTTCTGAAACGCACCGAGAACTCCTAAAACTCCACGACAAGAATGCAAACAACCCAGTTAAAAAATGGGCCAAAGACCTGAGTAGACGCTTCACCAAAGAAAATGTAGAGATGACAAGAGTATGAAGAGAGGCTCAATATCATACGTCATCAGGGAATTGCAGATTAAAACAACAGTGAGATATTACTACACACCTATTAGAATGGCCAAAAATCCAGAACACTATAAAATGAGCAAGTTATACTTTCCCTGGTTCAAGAAGAACCCCTGGAGAAAGAAATGGCAACTCACTCCATTATCCTTGCCTTGGAAATCCTATGGACAGAGGAGCCTGGTGGGCTGCAGTCCATGGGGTCATAAAGATTGGAACACGATTTAGTGACTAAAATCAAAACCATTTTTTGCCTAGATAACACAGGCTCCTTTTACTCAAGGTATTCAAATACTCTGAACTTGTTGCCACACTCTTGATCATTAAAAAAAAAACACAACTCCTCAGGTTTGAAAAATGTCAGCTTTCTAAGAATCATCAACTGCTACTTTTTATTGTGTGTTCTCAAATGATGGCTTATGGCCTTTTCTTGCCTTTGAATACTATGACTTACATTTATATTTTGTCTCCTCTAAAGGCAGCGTCAGTGTAGAAGATCACGGGGATGCATTAGCATCTTTGGAAAGATAAACAAATATTAATTTCCAGACAAATAAAGTGAATGGAGCAGTTTGACAACTGTGCATTCTAAAACACACAGAAAAGACTTCTTATATACGTAGGTGATTGAAACAGAAGTGTTGATGGTTTGTGTAGTTTCTAACCACATCCAGGAATCTCTCTTGTGAGAATTCAATCCAGTTCTACAGAGCTAGTGTTTTGTATAATAATTTAGTGAGAGATAGGAAGATGAGAGCCAATGGCAAGATGCTTGTCTTGGCTAATGAATTAAATACTAACAATTGAAAAATTTTTTTTTCCTCTGAAAGAAGCAGATGTATCAAAATTTATATATCTGTTGCTCTTATTCAAGTTCTGTAACTTTAAATATGTTATTAAATTCTTCTGAGCCTCAATTTTCTAATCTGTTAAATGGGATTTCCTATTTTCTCCCATGATTGTTCAGAAAATATATTTAAGAGTGCTTTGTAAATGGTCATATACTTTTTTTTTTTTTGGTCATATACTTTTTAAGTAACATTTTTATAAAAGTAGCTCAGATTATTTAGGAAAGTTTTCACCAGGCTAGTTTCAGTATAATCAACATAGGAACATTCTTATCTTCCTAAAATAGATATGGTAAATATGAAATTTAACCCACCTTTTGCTCTGTAAGGAAAACTTTAGTATTTTAAGTATCTTCATAACTGAGATAGTCTGCTCATGGTAGAGTGGAAAAATAAATGAGATCCTTGGCCAGATGCTTAAAAAATGTGAAGTGTCTGACTTTACAGTTTTGAAAATAATTTGGGGGAAGCTACCCTACAAAGGAAAGATATAAGCATCTGAATGTAGAGTTCCAAAGAATAGCAAGAAGAGATAAGAAAGCCTTCCTCAGCGATTGATGCAAAGAAATAGAGGAAAACAACAGAATGGGAAAGACTAAAGATCTGGTCAACAAAATTAGAGATACCAAGGGAAAATTTCATGCAAAGATGGGCTCAATAAACGACAGAAATGATATGGACGTAACAGAACCAGAAGATATTAAGAAGAGGTGGCAAGAATACACGGAAGAACTATACAAAAAAGATCTTCAAGACCAAGATAATCACAATGGTGTGATCACTCACCTAGAGCCAGACATCCTGGAATGTGAAGTCAAGTGGGCCTTAGAAAGCATCACTATGAACAAAGTTAGTGGAGGTGATGGAATTCCAGTTGAGCTAATTCAAATCCTGAAAGATGATGCTGTGAAAGTGCTGCACTCAATATGCTAGCAAATTTGGAAAACTCAGCAGTGGCCACAGGACTGGAAAAGGTCCATTTTCATTCCAGTCCCAAAGAAAGGCAATGCCAAAGAATCCTCAAACTGCTGCACAATTGCACTCATCTCACACACTAGTAAACTAATGCTCAAAATTCTCCAAGCCAGGCTTCAGCAATACATGAACCGTGAACTTCCTGATGTTCAAGCTGGTTTTAGAAAAGGCAGAAGAATCAGAGATCAAATTGCCAGCATCCGCTGGATCATCGAAAAAGCAAGAGAGTTCCAGAAAAACCTCTATTTCTGCTTTATTGACTATGCCAAAGCCTTTGACTGTGTGGATCACAAGAAACTGTGGAAAATTCTGAAAGAGATGGGAATACAAGACCACCTGACCTGCCTCTTGAGAAACCTATATGCAGGTCAGGAAGCAACAGTTAGAACTGGACATGGAACAACAGACTGGTTCCAAATAGGAAAAGGAGTACGTCAGGCTGTATATTGTCACCCTACTTGTTTAACTTCTATGCAGAGTACATCATGAGAAACGCTGGGTTGGAAGAAGCACAGGGTGGAATCAAGATTGCCGGGAGAAGTATCAATCACCTCAGATATGCAGATGACACCATCCTTATGGCAGAAAGTGAAGAGGAACTCAAAAGCCTCTTGATGAAAGTGAAAGTGGAGAGTGAAAAAGTTGGCTTAAAGCTCAACATTCAGAAAATGAAGATCATGGCATCTGGTCCCATCACTTCATGGCAAATAGATGGGGAAACAGTGGAAACAGTGTCAGACTTTATTTTAGGGGGCTCCAAAATCACTGCAGATGGTGATTGCAGCCAAGAAATTAAAAGACGCTTACTCCTTGGAAGAAAATTTATGACCAACCTAGACAGCATATTGAAAAGCAGAGACATTACTTTGCCAACAAAGGTCTGTCTAGTCAAGGCTATGGTTTTTCCAGTAGTCATGTACGGATGTGAGAGTTGGACTGTGAAGAAGGCTGAGCGCCGAAGAATTGATGCTTTTGAACTGTGGTGTTGGAGAAGACTCTTGAGAGTCCCTTGGACTGCAAGGAGATCCAACCAGTCCATTCTGAAGGAGATCAACCCTGGGATTTCTTTGGAAGGAATGATGCTAAAGCTGAAACTCCAGTACTTTGGCCACCTCATGCGAAGAGTTGACTCATTGGAAAAGACTCTGATGCTGGGAGAGATTGGGGGCAGGAGGAGAAGGGGACGACCGAGGATGGGATGGCTGGATGGCATCACTGCCTCGATGGACGTGAGTCTGAGTGAAATCCGGGAGTTGGTGATAGACAAGGAGGCCTGGCGTGCTGCGATTCATGGGGTCGCAAAGAGTCAGACACGACTGAGCGACTGAACTGAACTCAACTGAACCCTACAAAGGGGCTTCCAAGGTGGCACTAGTGGAAAAGAACTTGCATGCCAATGCAGGAGACATAAGAGACACGGGGTTGATCTCTGGGTGGGGAAGATCCCCTGGAGGAGGTCATGGCAACCCACTTCAGGATTCTTGCCTGGAGAATTCCATGGACAAAGGAGCCTGGTGGGCTAAAGTCTATGGGGTTGCAAAGAGTTGGGCATGACTGAGTGCCTGAGCATATACACACACATTCCAGTGGATACAATATGGTGACTACAAAGATTCTGAGACTCAATCAGAATGAGTGAAAAATGTTTTTTATCTCCTTTCTGTATATGGTTCAAAGAGCTGATTTATCAGGCAATTCTCCCAATTGTTAGAGTGGGGTCTTCTCTAATGATCCAAGTGTCTTTACTGGATACTTACAACTCTCCTGCCACTGGACAGGCTAAGTTCATAAAAGCTTTTATAGACTCCTCAGTACAATTATTTTTTGTTCTGAATATTTATAGAAAGTAAAGTAACCCAAATTGCATATCAAATCAACAATCTGAAGTCTTTGAAAGCTTAATTAATACAATGCTTATAATTATATTCCTCCATTAAAAACTGACATTTGAATATTTGAGTGTATGGATTAAAAATGCTGCATTTTAATAAGGTACTTTAGTCCTGTAAATTCAGTGCACAAATGTTTTATGTTTCCCTCTATACAATTGTAATTGTGGGTTTGTATGCTTCTGAACTCAGAAATCCATTTTCCCTCTAGTATGTTTTAAATGTGCCTGGAGAATGAATTGGAAGGGTGTGGATTTCTGAGATGGGAGTGGACCCCTAGGGGAGCTTTTGATTCTGTATGAATAAGCAAAGGGAAAGTCTGGTGGGGGGTGCCTGGTAAGCATTTTGGTGTTATTTTCTTTGTGGAATGTGACAAAAGTAAGAAACACTGCTTACTCCTCTTAATGTTTCAATTGCTAGGTTTACAATTTTTTTTTTTTTTTTTACTTTTTATGTGTGTTAATAATGATTCTTAAATCTGTCCCTCTTCACCCTTAAAAAAGTAGCTGGTCTTTCCTTCACGTTCCTTCTGTCACTAGCTATCACCAACGCCAGACTCCCTGTGGCTTCACCCCCAAACTCTGCACAGATGCTTCCAAGTGTCAGACTTCCAAGCCTGCTTCTTTTGCCCACTCTTTCTCCTGAGACACCCCCACTGAACCTTTACACTGAAACTTTTTTTTTTAAAGGTTAGGTCCAAGAAGCCCACTTTGTGTTTTTTTGGCTGCGCAGGTCTTAGTTGCAGCATGTGGGATCTAGTTCCCTGACCAAGGATCGAACCCCGGCCCCCCTGCATTGGGAGCCTGGAGTGTTAACCACTGAACCACCAGGGAAGTCCCTACACTGAACCCTTCTATCTAGATAACCAATGGTTACCTTGAATGCAACACATTCTAAGCTTATAAATCCTTCTGTCAGAACTTAGTTTACCTCCGCACTTATTATTATTATTTTGCTTATAGCATCACCATCTTTTGAATCACTTGGATTTGAATCAGTTGCATCTTTCAGGTTGTATCACCTCTGGGTTGCTCTGGTTGGATAATCCAAAGTCAAGTAACGCTGGTCCAATTCTGTCCCTTTTTCCATCAAACTCATTCTGTATTTCAGGTCTTCACTTGCTTTCCATTTTGAGGATTCTCTGGTCTCTGCCTCCCTCACTCTGCCCAGTCTGACCTCCATACCATAGCTCACAAGCTATCGTCTGCTGGTGGTTTGAGCGTTTTGACCACTACTCTCCTCCTGGCTGCCAGCACAGAAACTTTGCAATGACTCCCCATTCTACTGAACTTCTAACTTTCTAATCTGACATTCACTGTTTTCTAGGATACAACCTTAGCTGTCATGTCATCCATTCTTTTCTTTCTCCTTCTCCTTCATGAGTGATGAGGTGCTGGGGATATGTGATGTGTGGGACAAACTTCACACCTGCCTTTCTAGAGTGTGCAGCTAAAAGACAGATAGATAAGCAATCCCGTCAAATGTGATCAGTGCTCTGATAGGGAAGTGTGGGGGTGGAAGGCGGATGCACAAGGATCTCTTACTGAGTAGGGTGAAGAAACAACACTGAAGTTGAAATGTTTAAAAATTAATCAGCACAAGAAAGAGCTTGATCTAATTTGCAGTTGGAAGGTGTGCCCAGGTTGCAGTGTAGAAAGATGACTTGAGAGAGTGGTCCTTAAGGTTTAGTGTGTACTAGCATCTTTCAGAGAGCTTGTTAGAACACCCTCTGCTGAATCACACCTCCAAGTAGATCTGGGAAGAGCCTAAGAATCTACATTTCTGACAAGCTCCCAGGAGACATTGAAGCTCCACATTTGAGAACCATTGCTCAGAGGGAAGCAAGACTGGAGGCTGGAGGCTCTCTATAAGCCCAGGTGAGCTGTGATGGGTGACCTGGACTATAGGAGAGTGCAGTGATGGAGAGAAGTATGAGGTCTTGAGAGCTGTGCAAAGCTGGACAAGCCCAGATTAGGCCATCGATGGGATGTGGAAGTAATGGGAGGAAGGAGCCAAAATGGTGCCTAATTTCTGGTGTTAACCCCTCATTGGATTGTTGTTGTTGAGTCACTCAGTCATGTTCAACTCTTTGCAACCCCACCGACTATAACCCGCCAGGCTCCTCTGTCTGTGGGATTCTCCAGGCAAGAATACTGGAGTGGGTTTCCATTGCCTTCTCCAGGGGATCTTCCTGACTCAGAGGTGGAACCCAACTCTCCTGCATTAGCAGGCAGGTTCTTTATCACTATGTTACCAGGAAAGAGCCTGGGTGGATGGATGCAGCTTAAAAAACTGAGATGCGAAGGAGGAGAAGCACATCTTAAGGCAGAAGGTGCCGAGTTCAGCTTGAGGTAAAATATGATGCTGCTACCAAGCATATAGGTGCTGAACTTGTACTTCCCGTGTTTGAATGTCAGCTTTATACCCTCCCGCCTGGAGAACCTCAAATTTCTTTTTTTTTTACTTAAATCAAGCTGTGGAACACCTTCATTAATAATAAACATTTAAAGTGAAATAAGGAATGAATTGATCAAAAAACATCTCACTGAAAGCACTTAAATTGCTGATTAATCACTCAACAACTCCAATACTGTAAGTTAGTAGGGTCTACAGTCACTGCATACATGTTTAACTACAAACAGATGGTCAAACAAATTCTTTAATCCCCTGTGCTCTAATTTCCTCATTTCAGTATCATGATAAAATAGTAACCACTTCAGACAATTGTGGTGAGGATTAAATGACATATTATATATAAAATGAAACAGTTTCAGCCATATTTTACCTGCTATAAGTAATTTCATTCACATAACATTGGCTTTTTCCAAATTGGTACGTTTTTCCCGAAGGCTGCACATTCCATGATTTTCTCTTTGTCGCTTTGCATATTCTGTTTCCTCTGTCTAGAATTTCTTTCTCTCATTCCTGTGCTGTGCTTAGTTGCTCAGTCATATCCGACTCTTTGTGACCCCATGAATTCTAGCTCGCCAAGCTACTCTGTCCACAGGGATTCTCTAGGTAAGAATACTGGAGTGGGTTGCCATGCCCTCCTCCAGGGGATCTTCCCAACTCATGGATCCTACCCACGTCTCCGACACTGCAGGCAGATTCTTTGCAGTCTGAGCCACCAGGAAAGCCCTCTCTCATTCCCACTTATCTCTAAATATTTACTTCTCAGGGTCTGCATCAACTGCCACTTCTTCCAGGAAGCCTTCTCGATGGCCCTTTGGCCCAGTGATCTTTGTCTTCTCACCTCCTAGCCCCCTTCATTTATGATCCCATTTTAGAAGCAACCATGTTTAACCTTGTGGTCTGATGTCTTCTTTGCATGCCTTGTACTGGCAATGGTGTCCAATCATGTTGCACGACTTTCATTTATACTCGCGCCCAATACTTGAATGAATTGTGAAGTTAGACTAAGTGTTATGGAAAGCTGCTGCTTTTAGTTTTCACCAGCATTTGGATTTGAGATTGGGGACACTGTTAGGATATCTTTATGTTTAATAAATCACACTTGGAACTTCCCTCGTGGTCCAGTGGCTAAGACTCAGTGCTCCCAATACAGCGGGCCCAGGTTCCATCCCTGGTTGGGGAGCTAGATCCCACATGCCACAACTAAGAGTTCACAAGCTGCAACTAAAGATCACTCATGCTGCAACTAAGACCTGGCACAGACAAATACACAAATAAATAAAAATAAGTATTTATCACACTTGTATCCATAGAGACATGGGTTTATAAGCAGTTTATTAATTCAAGAGTGATTAAGTATATCAACAAATCTTCTATTGCATTGTTTTCTGCTCCTTGGGGAAAACTATTCCAAGGCAAATAAAAATGTGCGTGGGTGCTCAGTTGCTTTGGTTGTGTCTGACCCTTCATGACCCTATGGACTATAGACCACCAGGCTCCTCTGTCCATGGGATTCTCCAGGCAAGAATACTGGAGAGGGTTGCCATGCCCTCCTTCAGGGGATCTTCCCAACCCAGGGATCGAACAAATCAATACTGCTTTCCAGTTCCAAAAGAAAATGTACATTTTAAAAAATTGAGTAAGGATAGCTCTCTTTTTCTACACACACACACACGCACACACACAGTGTTCTTCTCAATAATTCTTAACACTCAGTTCTGTTTTGATTTCCTGTCTCAGTAGTATTTCTATATGCTCTACTTGTGGAATTAGGTCTTGTTAAAAAAGCTTGTTTCTACCATCTCTGCTTCATTTCTACCAACAAATATGTTCCAGAATGCTTTTTTTTTATTATTACAAAACAAACCTGGAATAAATTCAGATCATTTGCCAAGAAATATCTCTTGATCATCTTTTTCCCTGAGGAGGGTGTAAGTGGATTACAAGACTAAAAACAGGAAATACTTTGAAAATTGCTGAAATTCAGTGTGGGAAAATAATAGAAAATATTACTCTTTTAAAATTTTTTCTGAAACACATACTTTAGAGAAGAAAACAATAAAATATTATTCTTCCTTTATTTTTTAAAATTAATTAATTTATATTAATTGAAGGATAATTGCTTTACAATATTGTGATGGTTTTTGCCATACATTGACATGAATCAGCCATGGATGTACATGTGTCCTCCCATCCTGAACCCCCTACACACTTCCCTCCCCACCCTATCCCTCTGGGTTGTCCCAGAGCACCAACTTCGAGTGCCCTGCTTCATGCATTGAACTCACACTGGTTATTTATTTTACATATGGTATTATCCTTCCTTTAGAAGGATAAACTTACTCTATCAAAAGCAAACTCTTTTCTTTCTTGTCATGAAAGGAAAGACCAGGCCTACAATGATGCAATCTCTGATTAAATAAAGTTTCTTATTAGACCTGTGCCATGATAGGTATTCATAATATACAGAAGACTGATACTTCTACTACATACTCCTACGGACTCTTCTTTCCTCTTGCATCTGGGAAGCTCTAGCCTGTGCTTGTCTGGGCATGAATGTTAACCTTTCTCCCTTCACATCTATTTGGGGGCTTCCTAGGTGGTACAGTGGTAGAGAATCCACTTGTTAATGTAGGAGATACAGGAGACGCCAGTTCGATTCCTAAGTCAGGAAGATCCTGAGAAGGAAATGGCAACCCACTCCAGTATTCTTGCCTGGGAAATCTCATGGACAGAGGAGCCTGGTGGGCCACATACAGTCCATGGAATCTCAAACAGCTGGACATGATTGAGCATGCACACATTCTCTACTATTTTTGATGGTTTGCTGGTATTGCTGGTTTGATGTACCAGCAAACAAGTTCTTTGCCCCCAAAGTTAGGTTTTGTAATGTTGTAAGAATTTGTATCACAGGGTCCTGCAAAGTTTGAGAAAAGCCAGGGCCAATTTCTTGGGAAATCATCATAAACAGTACTTCTCTAATCTCCAGCATTCACCTAAAGTCGTCACCAGTTCACACATATCCATGTAGTAGCTCCAGGGCATGCCTATGGTCCATGCAGTGCGTGTCTGGTGGGTAACAATGTAGCTTACTCTGTCCTCCTCCTTGTCCCAATAAAGTTGTGATACTGAGTGTTTGACACTAGGCATACATTTAGAACACAAGGAAATGCAGATGCAAGAAATCTATACAGTCATTACAGTGAAAAAGACATTCTATCAGGACTAGCTAAACTCCCTCCAGTGCCTACAGTGGTCTTTTTTGACCATGCCTGGGGAACAGAGATTATGGTAACAGCATGGCCAGATTCATCCGCCCTCCCTCCTGAAAGGGGCTGTGATGCCCTTTCTCTTTCAACCACGGCAGTCTCAGCCCAGGTGCTGCTTCCCCCTTGGTCAGCCCTTCCTCCCCAAACCATCCCTGGTGTGGCTACTGAAGCCACACACACACACACACACACACACACACACACACACACACACACACAGCTTTACTTGTTTACAAATTCCTTCCTGTCCTTCCCTGGTGGCTCAGATGGTGAAGAGTCCACCTGCAACGCAGGAGACCCGGTTTCGATCCCTGGGTGTGGAAGATCTCCTGGAGAAGGAAATGGCAACCCTTTCCAGCATTCTTGCCTGGGAAACCCCATGGACAGAGGAGCCTGCTGGGCTACAGTCCATAGGATCACAAAAGAGTCAGACACAACTGAGGGACTAATACTTCCTGTCCTATTCTTCTCCCTCCATGACGGGATGTCTGTGACTTTCTGTCTCTTATACCATCTCTCTTTTTTCCAGAGACACAGGACCTTTGAAATGTTTGGACATTTAGGGACTCCTTTATCTTATTCTTTAATTAATTAGTTAATTTGGCTTAGATGTGGCGTGTGGGCTTTCTCCAGTTGTTGCACACGGGCTTCTCTCTAGTTTGTGGTGCGTGGGCTTAGTTGCTCCACCAGCATGTGGGATCTTAGTTCCCTGACTAGGGATGGAACCTGTGTCCCCTGCATTGGAGAGCTTCCCAGGGGGCACTAGTGGCAAAGAACCCACCTGCCAATGCGGGTTAGATGAAAGAGACGTGGGTTTGATTCCTGGGTCTGGAAGATCCCCTGGAGGAGGGCATGGCAACCCACTGCAATATTCTTGCCTAGAGAATCCCATGGCAGAGGAGCCCAGTGAACTACAGTCTATAGGGTCACAAAGAGTTTGACAAGACTGAAGTGACTTAGCACACACTTAGCACATTAAAATTTGCCATTTTAACATGTATAGTTCAGCGGCATCAAGTACCTTCACAGTGTTGTACAGTGTGGAACAGTGTTGTACATGCTTTGCTGAAGGGAATGTACAATGATGCAGCCTCTGTGAAAAGCAGATTGATGATCCTTCAACAAGCTAAATACGGAATTACCTGATGACTCAGCAATTCTACTCCTACATATAAACCCAGAAAAACTGAAAATAGTTGTTCAAACAAAACGTGCATATTGTTCACAGCAGCACTATTCACAATAGCCAAAAGACTGAAGAAATCAAAATATTCATTAATGGATGAATGGATAAAAAAAGTATATCCTTAAAATAGAATACTGTTGAGTTGTAAAATGGAGTGAAATATTGAAACATGTTACAAGATGAATGGATGAAACTTGAAAACATGCTAAGTGAAAGAAGCTGGTCACAAAATGCCACGTATGACTGCACAGAATTACATGTCTTTGAAATACTCAGAATAAGCAAATCCAAGAAGATAGAAAGAAGCTCCACATCATTGCTGATACTTACTATTTTCCATTCTTCAAATAACCATCCTGGGACTTCCCTGATGGTCCAGTGGTTAAGACTCCACCCTGCCAATGCAGGGGACATGACTTTGATTCCTGGTTGGGGAACTGAGATTCCACATGCCACAAAGCCTGGCCAAAAAAATGGGAAAACAAAAGAAGTCCTGGTAGTAGGTGTGAAATGGTGTCTTGTGGATTTGATTTGTGTTTCCCTATAACTAATGATGATGAAATCAGTCCTGAATATTCATTGGAAGGACTGATGCTGAAGCTGAACCTCCAGTACTTTGGCCACCTGATGCAAAGAACTGACTCATTGGAAAAGACACTGAGACTGGGAAAGATTGAAGGCGGGAGGAGAAGGGGACGATAAAGGATGAGATGGTTGGATATCATCACCAACTTGATAGACATGAGTTTGAGCAAGCTCTGGGAGTTGGTGATGGACAGGAAAGCCTGGCGTGCTGCAGTCCATGGGTCGAAAAGAGTCAGACACGACTGAGCGACTGAACAGAACTGAACTGAATGATGATGAGTGTCTTTTCATAAGCTTGTTGGTCAGTTGCATATCTTACATGGAGAAATGTCTAGTCAAACTTTTGACCCACTATTAAATTATTTTTTTTCTCTCTTTCTTTCTTTTTCTTTTTTTTTTTGCTACAAAACAGCTTTTATTCATTTGATCATCAGAGAGGAAAGGTATACTAACATTCCAGTAGAAAGCCTTACAAAATATGAAAGGATAGCAGTGATTGCTACAAAGAGATGCCTTGTTGATCTTGGCATCAAGTTAAAAATTATGGGAGATTCTTCAGGCTTTGGTAAAAACAAAATAAAACAAAAAACACTATTTGAACTAAGTCTATTTTAAAATCTAATTTTGAGATAATAGTTGTTTTTTTTTTTTTTAATATGCATGCTCTTCATACACTTGAGCAAGTAAGGAAGTGGTTATAATAAGGCCAGCTGGTCTCCCAGTAACAAGACCAGAGCCAAAGTTCATGTCTGAGTTCCTCCACTGCAGAATAAGTTGGGTTTTTGAGTTCTTTGGTTTTTAAGAGGGTAATTTATAGCCAATTGCTTCTGGATACTGTGGGAGGTGGAATAGTCTCCCAAAGTTGTTCATGCCCTAATCCTCCAAGCCAATGAATATGATACCTTATACAAAGGAAGGCACTTTGCAGATGTGAGTAAGTAAAGGATGTCGAGATGGGATGAGTATTCTGCATCATTTGGAGGGGCCCAGAGTAATCACAGAGATAGGAGTGTCAGAGCAGGAGAAGTACATGTTATGATGGAAGTGAAGATTGGACTGATGACTTTTTTTTTTGCTACCCTGTGTGACTTTCAGGGTCTTAGTTCCCCAACCAGGGATTGAACCCAGTGCCTCAGCAGTTTAAGTGCAGAGTCCTAACCACTGGACCGCCAGGGAATTCTTACAGTAATGCACTTCGAATATTCAAGAAGGGGCTACAAGCCAGGGGGATTCTAGAAAGCAAAAATCCAGATTCTGCCCTAGAGCTGCCATGAATAAACATGGCCCCACTAACATGCAGATTTTAACACAGCAAAATTCATTTCTGACCTTCTGACTTCTAGGACTGTAAAGTTATAAATTTGTCTTGTGTTGAACCACTGATTTTGTGGTAATTTGTTAAAACCATACTTGGAAACTAATATAGATCCAGTGTTTTTGAAGACACGAAATATATTTTAAAAATATAATAAAAAAGTAAAGCTCCTTGGGAAGAGATGAGAATGATTTCGATAGACTTCACCCCAAGGCAAATAAGTTTGAAACCCAAAAGGTACCTCCAGTGGACACATGGTTACCCTGACCCTGCAAGTTGCTCTACTAGAGATTCTAATAGAACCATATTCAGTTCAGTTCAATTCAGTCGCTCAGTAGTGTCCAACTCTTTGCCACCCCATGAATCGCAAAATGCCAGCCTCCTTGTTCATCACCAACTCCTGGAGTTCACTCAGACTCACGTCCATCGAGTCCGTGATGCAATCCAGCCATCTCATCCTCTGTTGTCCCCTTCTCCTCCTGCCCCCAATCCCTCCCAGCATCAGAGTCTTTTCCAATGAGTCAACTCTTCGCATGAGGTGACCAAAGTACTGGAGTTTCAGCTTTAGCATCATTCCTTCCAAAGAAGACCCAGGACTGATCTTCAGAATGGACTGGTTGGATCTCCTTGCAGTCCAAGGGACTCTCAAGAGTCTTCTCCAACACCACAGTTCAAAAGCATCAGTTTTTCGGTGCTCAGCTCTCTTCACAACCAACTCTCACATCCGTACATGACCACTGGAAAAACCATAGCCTTGACTAGACGGACCTCTGTTGGCAAAGTAATGTCTCTGCTTTTGAATATGCTATCTAGGTTGGTCATAACTTTTCTTCCAAGGAGTAAGCATCTTTTAATTTCATGGCTGCAATCACCATCTGCAGTGATTTTGGAGCTCCCCAAAATAAAGTCTGACACTGTTTCCACTGTTTCCCCATCTATTTGCCATGAAGTGATGGGACCAGAAGCCATGATCTTAGTGTTTTAAAAGTTGAGTTTTAAGCCAGCTTTTTCACTCTCCTCTTTCACTTTCATCAAGAGGCTTTTGAGTTCCTCTTCGCTTTCTGCCATAAGGGTGGTGTCATCTGCATATCTGAGGTGATTGATATTTCTCCCAGCAATCTTGATTCTAGCTTGTGCTTCATCCAGCCCAGCATTTCTCATGATGTACTCTGCATAGAAGTTAAATAAGCAGGGTAACAATATACAGCCTGACGTATTCCTTTTACTATTTGGAACCAGTCTGTTGTTCCATGTCCAGTTCTAACTTGCTTCCTGACCTGTGTATAGATTTCTCAAGAGGCAGGTCAGGTGGTCTGGTATTCCCATCTCTTTCAGAATTTTCCACAGTTTCTTGTGATCCACACAGTCAAAGGCTTTGGCATAGTCAACAAAGCAGAAATAAATGTTTTTCTGGAACTCCTCTTGTTTTTTCGATAATCCAGCAGATTTTGGCAATTTGATCTCTGGTTCCTCTGCCTTTTCTAAAACCAGCTTGAACATCAGGAAGTTCACGGTTCATGTATTGCTGAAGCCTGGCTTGGAGAATTTGGGGCATTACTTTACTAGCGAGTGAGATGAGTGCAATTGTGCGGTAGTTTGAGCATTCTTTGGCATTGCCTTTCTTTGGGATTGGAATGAAAACGAACGTTTTCCAGTCCTGTGGCCACTGCTGAGTTTTCCACATTTGCTGCCATATTGAGTGCAGCACTTTCACAGCATCATCTTTCAGGATTTGAAATAGCTCAACTGGAATTCCATCACCTCCACTAGTTTTGTTCGTAGTGATGTTTTCTAAGGCCCACTTGACTTCACATTCCAGGATGTCAGGCTCTAGGTGAGTGGTCATACCATCATGATTATCTTGGTCGTGAAGACCTTTTTTTGTACAGTTTTTCTGTGTATTCTTGCCACCTCTTCTTAATATCTTCTGCTTCTGTTAGGTCCATACCATTTCTGTCCTTTATCGAGCCCATCTTTGCATGAGATATTCCCTTGGTATCTCTAATTTTCTTGACAAGATCTCTAGTCTTTCCCATTCTATTGTTTTCCTCTTTGCATTGATCACCGAGGAAGGCTTTCTTATCTCTTCTTGCTCTTCTTTGGAACTATGCATTCAGATTTTGTATCTTTCCTTTTCTCCTTTGCTTTTCGCTTTGCTTCTTTTCACAGCTATTTGTAAGGCCTTCTCAGACAGCCATTTTGCTTTTTTGCATTTCTTTTCCATAGGGATGGTCTTGATCCCTTTCTCCTGTACAATGTCACAAACCTCAGTCCATAGTCATCAGGCACTCTATCTATCAGATCTAGTCCCTTAAATCTATTTCTCACTTCCACTGTATAATCATAAGGGATTTGATTTAGGTCATACCTGAATGGTCGAGTGGTTTTCCCCACTTTCTTCAATTTAAGTCTGAATTTGGCAATAAAGAGTTCATGATCTGAGCCACAGTCAGCTCCTGGTCTTGTTTTTGTTGACTGTATAGAGCTTCTCCATCTTTGGCTGCAAAGAATATAGTCAATCTGATTTCGGTGTTGACCATCTGGTGATGTCCATGTGTAGAGTCTTCTCTTGTGTTGTTGGAACAGGGTGTTTGTTATGACCAGTGCATTTTCTTGGCAAAACTCTATTAGTCTTTGCCCTGCTTCATTCCATATTCCAAGGCCAAATTTGCTTGTTACTCCAGGTGTTTCTTGACTTCCTACTTTTGCATTCCAGTCCCCTATAATGAAAAGGACATCTTTTTTGGGTGTTAGTTCTAAAAGGTCTTGTAGGTCTTCATAGAACCATTCAACTTCAGCTTCTTCAGCATTACTATTTGAGGCATAGACTTGGATTACTGTGATATTGAATGGTTTGCCTTGGAAACGAACAGAGATCATTCTGTCATTTTTGAGATTGCATCCAAATTGCATTTCAGACTCTTTTGTTGACCATGATGGCTACTCCATTTCTTCTAAGGGATTCTTGCCCACAGTAGTAGATATAATGGTCATCTGAGTTAAATTCACCCATTCCAGTCTGTTTTAGTTCGCTGATTCCTAGAATGTCAAAGTTCACTCTTGCCATCTCCTGTTTGACCACTTCCAATTTGCCTTGATTCATGGACCTAACATTCCAGGTTCCCATGCAATATTGCTCTTTACAGCATGGGACTTTGCTTGTATCACCAGTCACATCCACAACTGGGTATTGTTGTTGCTTTGGCTCCGTCCCTTCATTCTTTCTGGAGTTATTTCTCCACTGATCTCCAGTAACATATTGGGCACCTACTGACCTGGGGAGTCCCTCTTTCAGTATCCTATCATTTTGCCTTTTCATACTGTTCATGGGGTTCTCAAGGCAAGAATACAGAAGTGGTTTGCCATTCCCTTCTCCAGTTGACCACATTCTGTCAGAACCATATGAGTTAGATGAAATGTTTTAATAAGCACATATATGTGTGAAGAAATAGTAATGAATAGGGGCTTCCCTGATGACTCAGACAGTAAAGAATCTGCCTGCAATGCAGGAGACCTGGGTTTGATCCCTGGGTAGAGAAGATCACCTGGAAAGGGAATGGCTAACTAGTAGGAAGGAAATCTATTAAGAAAAGACTTCTAAGTGTTTTTTGCAAAATCTACTTAATGCTCAGTAGAGGTCAGTAATGGAGCATGGCAGAGAAGAGAAATAAAAATAATAAATATGGAGAATTTGGGGAGATATTAAAGATTTCATGTATGAGTCTCAGAATTAAGTCAGAGAGATATCTTGGTTTAATATTGTGCATATTTTTGTTTTGTCCTTTGGAGGGAGGGTTATTTTTATGAAGCCTAATTCACATTCAATAAAATGTACCCCTTTTAATATTCAGTGGATTTTGACAAATGTATGCACATATGAAACTGTCACTGCAGTGAAGATACAGAAGACTTTTTTTTTATCACCCCCAACAGTTCACTTGGGCTCCTCCCCAATTATTTCCTATAGTTCAGTTCATTTCAGTCACTCAGTCATGTCCGACTCTTTGTGACCCCGTGGACTGCAGCATGCCAGATTTCCTTGTCCATCACCTACTCCCTGAGCTTATTTAAGCTCATGTCCATTGAGTCAGTGATGCCATCCAACCATCTCATCCTCTGTCATCCGCTTCTCCTCCTGCCTTCAATTTTTCCCAGCATCAGGATCTTTTCCAATGAGTCAGTTCTTCACATCAGGTGGCCAAAGTACTGGAGGTTCAGCTTCAGCATCAGTCCTTCCAATGAATATTGAGGACTGATTTTCTTTAGGATGGACTGGTTGGATCTCCTTGCAGGCTAAGGGACTCTCAAGAGTCTTCTCCAACACCACAGTTCAAAAGCATCAATTCTTCGATGCTCAGCTTTCTTTATAGTCCAGATCTCACATCCATAAATGACTACTGGAAAAACCAAAGCTTTGTCTAGATGGAAATTTGTTGGCAAAGTAATGTCTCTGCTTTTCAATATGTGGTCCAGGTTGGTCATAACTTTTCTTCCAAGGAGTAAGCATCTTTTAATTTCATGGCTGCAGTCACTGTCTGCAGTGATTTTGGAGCCCTAAAAAATAAGGTCTCTCACTTTTTCCACTGTTTCCGCATCTATTTGCCACAAAACAATGGAACCAGATGCCATGATCTTCATTTTCTGAATGTTTAGTTTTAAGCCAACTTTTTGATTCTCCTCTTTCATTGTCATTGAGAGGCTTTAGTTCCTCTTTGCGTTCTGTGATAAGAGTGGTGTCATTTGCATATCTGAGGTTATTGATATTTCTCCTGACAATCTTGATCACAGCATGTGCTTCATCCAGTCCAGTATTTCTTATGATGTACTCTGCATAGAAGTTAAATAAGCAGGGTGACAATATACAAGATGACAATATACATACTCTTTTCTCAATTTGGAATCAGTCTGTTGTTCCATGTCCAGTTCTAACTGTTGCCTCCTGGCCTGCATGCAGATTTCTCAGGAGGCAGGTCAGGTGGTCTGGTATTCCCACCTCTTTCAGAATTTTCCACAATTTCCTGTGATCCACAGAGTCAAAGGATTTGGCATAGTCAACAAAGCAGAAATAGATGTTTTCTGGAACTCTCTTGCTTTTTCCATGATCCAGCAGATGTTGGCAATTTGATCTCTGGTTCCTTTGCCTTTTCTAAATCCAGCTTGAACATCTGGAAGTTGATGGTTCACGTACTATTGAAGTCTGGGTTAGAGAATTTTGAGTCTTATTTTGCTAGGGTGTGAGATGAGTGCAATTGTGTGGTAGTTTGAGCATTCTTTGGCATTGCCTTTCCTAGGAATTGGAATGAAAAGTGACCTTTTCCAGTCCCTTGGCCGCTGCTGAGTGTTCCAAATTTGCTGGCATACTGAGTGCAGCACTTTCACAGCATCATTTTTTAGGATTTGAAATGGCTCAACTGGAATCCCATCACCTCCACTAGCTTTGTTCATAGTGATGCTTTCTAAGGCCCACTTGACTTCATATTCCAGGATGTCTGGCTCTAGGTGAGTGATCACACCATCGTGATTATCTGGGTTGTGAATATCTTTTTTTGTATAGTTCTTCTGTGTATTCTTGCTACCTCCTCTTAATATCTTCTGTTTCTGTTAGGTCCATACCATTTCTGTCCTTTATCGAGCCCATCTTTGCATGAAATGTTCCCTTGGTATCTCTGATTTTCTTGAAGAGATCTCTATTCTTTCCCATTCTATTGTTTTCTTCTATTTCTTCGCACTGATCACTGAGGAAGGCTTTCTTATATCTCCTTGCTCTTCTTTGGAACTATGCATTCAAATGAGCATAGCTTTCCTTTTCTCCTTTGCTTTTCGCTTCTCTTCTTTTCACAGCTATTTGTAAGGCCTCCTCAGACAGCCATTTTGCTTTTTTGCATTTCTTTTCCATGGGGATGGTCTTGATCCCTGTCTCCTGTACAGTGTCACGAATCTCTGTCCATAGTTCATCAAGCATTCTGTCTATCAGATCTAGTCCCTTAAATCTATTTCTCACTTCCACTGTATAATCATAAGGGATTTGATTTAGGTCATATCTGAATGGTCTAGTGGTTTTCCCCACTTTCTTCAATTTAAGTCTGAATTTGGCAGTAAGGAGTTCATGATCTGAGCCATGGTCAGCTCTCAATCTTGTTTTTGCTGCCTGTATAGAGCTTCTCCATCTTTGGCTGCAAAGAATATAGTCAATCTGATTTCGGTGTTGGCCATCTACTGACATCCATGTGTAGAGTCTTCTCTTGTGTTGTTGGAAGAGGGTGTTTGTTATGACCAGTGTGTTCTCTTGGCAAAACTCTATTGGCCTTTGCCCTGCTTCATTCCGTACTCCAAGGCCAAATTTTCCTGTTTCTCAGGTATTTCTTGACTTCCTACTGTTGCATTCCAGTCTCCTATAATGAAAAAGACATCTATTTTGGGTGTTAGTTCTAGAAGATCTTCTTCAGTTCAGTTCAGTTAAGTTCAGTCGCTCAGTCGCGTCTGACTCTTTGCAATCCCATGAATTGCAGCACACCAGGCCTCCCTGTCCATCACCATCTCATGGAGTTCACTCAGACTCACATCCATTGAGTCAGTGATGCCATCCAGCCATCTCATCCTTGGTCGTCCCCTTCTCCTCCTGCCCCCAATCCCTCCCAGCATCAAAGTCTTTTCCAATGAGTCAACTCTTCTCATGAGGTGGCCAAAGTACTGGAGTTTCAGCTTTAACATCATTCCTTCCAAAGAAATCCCAGCGCTGATCTCCTTCAGAATGGACTGGTTGGATCTCCTTGCAGTCCAAGAGACTCTTAAGAGTCTTCTCCAACACCACAGTTCAAAAGCATCAATTCTTCGGTGCTCAGCCTTCTTCACAGTCCAACTCTCACATCCATACATGACCACAGGAAAAACCATAGCCTTGACTAGATCTAAGAAGATCTTCTTAGAACCATTCAACTTCAGCTTCTTCAGCATTACTGGTCGGGGCATAGACTTGGATTGCTGTGATATTGAATGGCTTGCCTTGGAGATGAACAGAGCTCATTCTGTTGTTTTTGAGATTGCATCCAAGTACTGCATTTTGGACTCCTTTGTTGTCTATGATGCCTACTCCATTTCTTCTAAGGGATTCTTGCCCACAATAGTAGATATAATGGTCATCTGAGTTAAATTCACCCATTTCAGTCCATTTTAGTTCACTGATTCCTAAAATATTGATATTCATTCTTGCCATCTCCTGTTTGATCACTTCCAGTTTGCCTTGATTCATCGACCTAACATTCCAGGTTCCTATGCAGTATTGCTCTTTATAGCATCAGATCTTGCTTCCATCACCAGTCATATCCACAACTGGGTGTTGTTTTTGCTTTGACTCCATCTCTTCATTCTTTCTGAAGTTATTTCTCCTCTGATCTCCCGTTGAATATTGAGCACCTACCAACCTGGGGAGTTCTTCTTTCAGTGTCCTATCTTTTTGCCATTTCATACTGTTCATGGGGTTCTCAAGACAAGAAAACTGAAGTGGTTTTCCATTGCCTTCTCCAGTGGACCACATTTTGTCAGAACTCTCCACCATGACCCATCATGTTGGGTGGCCCTACGCAGCATGTCACATAGTGTCTTTCAGTTAGACAAGGCTGTGGTTCATGTGATCAGATTGGTTAGTTTTCTGTGATGGTGATTTTCAGCCTGTCTGCCCTCTGATGAAGGTTAAGAGGCTTATGAAAGCTCCCTGATGGTATAGACTGACTGAGGGGGATACTGGGTCTTGTTCTGATGGGCAGGGCCATGCTCTGTAAATCTTTAAACCAATTTTCTGTTGATGGGTGGAGCTGTGTTCCCTCCCTGCTATTTACCTGGGGCCAAACTATGGTGGAGGTAATGAAGATAATGGTGACCTTCCTCAAAAGATCCCAAGGATGAATCAAGATCCATGAATCAAGGCAAATTGAAAGGGGTCAAACAGGAGATGGCAAGAATGAACATTGACATTTTAGGAATCAGCAACCTAAAATGGATTGGAATGGGTGAATTTAACTCAGACCATTATATCTACTACTATGGGCAAGAATCCCTTAGAAGAAATGGAGTAGCCATCATGGTCAACAAAAGAGTCCAAAATGCAGTACTTGGATGCAGTCTCAAAAACAACAGAATGATCTCTGTTCATCTCCAAGGCAAATCATTCAGTGTCACAGTAATCCAAGTCTATGCCCTGACCAGTAATGCTGAAGAAGCTGACGTTGAACGGTTCTATAAAGAATGCTGAAACTACCACACAATTGCACTCATCTCACATGCTAGTAAAGTAATGCTCAAAATTCTCCAAGCCAGGCTTCAGCAATACTTGAACCATGAACTTCCAGATGTTCAAGCTGGTTTTAGAAAAGGCAGAGGAACCAGAGATCAAATTGCCAACATCCGCTGGATCATGGAAAAAGCAAGAAAGTTCCAGAAAAACACCTATTTCTGCTTTATTGACTATGTCAAAGCCTTTGACTGTGTGGATCACAAGAAACTGTGGAAAATTCTGAAAGAGATGGGAATACAAGACCACCTGACCTGCCTCTTGAGAAATCTATATGCAGGTCAGGAAGCAACAGTTAGAACTGGACATGGAACAACAGACTGGTTCCAAATAGGAAAAGGAGTACATCAAGGCTGTATATTGTCACCCTGCTTATTTAACTTCTATGCAGAGTACATCATGAGAAACACTGGACTGGAAGAAACACAAGCTGGAATCAAGATTGCTGGGAGAAATATCAATCACCTCAGATACACAGGTGACACCACCCTTATGGCAGAAAGTGAAGAGGAACTCAAAAGCCTCTTGATGAAAGTGAAAGAGGAGAGTGAAAAAAGTGGCTTAAAGCTCAACATTCAGAAAACGAAGATCATGGCATCTGGTCCCATCACTTCATGGCAAATAGATGGGGAAACAGTGGAAACAGTGTCAGACTTTATTTTTGGGGGCTCCAAAATCACTGCAGATGATGATTGCAACCATGAAATTAAAAGATGCTTACTCCTTGGAAGAAAAGTTATGACCAACCTAGATAGCATATTCAAAAGCAGAGACATTACTTTGCCGACTAAGTTCTGTCTAGTCAAGGCTATGGTTTTTCCTGTGGTCACGTACGGATGTGAGAGTTGGACTGTGAAGAAGGCTGAGCACCGAAGAATTGATGCTTTTGAACTGTGGTGTTGGAGAAGACTCTTGAGAGTCCCTTGGACTGCAAGGAGATCCAACCAGTCCATTCTGAAGGAGATCAGCGCTGGGATTTCTTTGGAAGGAATGATGCTAAAGCTGAAACTCCAATATTTTGGCCACCTCATGCGAAGAGTTGACTCATTGGAAAAGATTCTGATGCTGGGAGGGATTGGGGGCAGGAGGAGAAGGGGACGACCAAGGATGAGATGGCTGGATGGCATCGCTGACTCGATGGACGTGAGTCTGAGTGAACTCCGGGCGTTGGTGATGGACAGGGAGGCCTGGCGTGCTGTAATTCATGGGGTTGCAGAGTCGGATATGACTGAGCGACTGAACTGAACTGAACTGAACTGATGAAGACCTTCTAGAACTAACACCCAAAATAGATGTCCGTTTCATTATAGGAGACTGGAATGCAACAGTAGGAAGTCAAGAAATACCTGAGTAATAGGCAAATTTGGCCTTGGAATATGGCATAAAGCAGGGCAAAGGCTAATAGAGTTCTGCCAAGAGAACACAACTGGTCATAGCAAACACTCTCTTCCAACAAGGCAAGAGAAGACTCTACACATGGATGTCAGCAGATGGCCAACACTGAAATCAGATTGATTATATTCTTTCCAGCCAAAGATGGAGACACTCTATACAGTCAAGGAAAAGAAGACCAGGAGCTGAGTGGCTCAGATCATGAATGCCTTATTGTCAAATTCAGACTTAAATTGAAGTAGGGAAAGCCATTAGACCATACAGGTATGACCTAAATCAAATCCCTTATGATTATACAGTGGAAGTGAGAAATAGATTCAAGGGATTATTCCCTATACATACATTCTCAAAGCCAGACAACCACGGATGTGCTTGACAGTGCTTCACCATAGATTAGATTTATTCAGATTTATTCTTTCTAGAGTTCATATAGATGTAATTTTATCTTATCTTCAGTTTTATATCTTAGGTAATATTTTAAGTTTGATAGGAGCTGTACCTATTAAATTACGGCAAAAATCTTCAGTGAACTGCACAGTGATTTTTTGATAGGAATAATTACCTCTGAATTTTTACTATAGGGTTCTATTAAAAATTTTTAAACTAAATTTGCTACTTCTAAATTTGCCACTAAAAGAAATGTTTTAATCTAAGGCAGTGTTTTTCTCTTCCATAAGCAACATAATTTTGTATAAGTTCTATTACTATTTTAATAGGCTTGATGTTTTCCTTATTTTCTCTTTCTGATGAAAAAATCACTTGAGGTCACTTTAGAATTCAAGCTGATGCATATGTTCCAGGCAAACTGTCATGGTTGTTTATAGAACAGGTGTGGATTATAGGTGAGCACAGCAGTTTGGAAGAATTCCCAGCTAAGGTACATGAAAAATATTTTTAAAGAAGCTTTGACATTTCCCAAGAGATGTTGCTTCAAAGTGAAAAAAGCACTTTAGTAAAGGATCAAATATATGTTATATGGCTTATTTTAGAAGTGTACTACATTGATGAAGAAGTAGAATTTTAAAATTTGTGTACTTCATGTATGCACATATTTACCCTCTACATCTCCCAGCTTTAATAAATCTGGAATATTGACTGCTACTGGTTTCAGGGATGTTTGGAAACTGAATCTCAAAAAGGAAGTTACAATGCATATCTCATATTATGAACTCATTTTACATTTCTTTCTCAGCAAAACTGTATATCTTTTCCTCTGATTTGTTGGGTTCACCTTAGTAAATGATTACAGAAAAAATATAAAAACTGTGCATATGGACTACTAGGTCTTGCAATGTGTGTGCTCAGTCTCCCAGTCCTGTCTGACTCTTTGTGACCCCTTGGACTGTAGCCTGCCAGGTTGCCCTGTCTATGGGATTTTCTAGGCAAGAATATTGGTGTGGGTTGCCACCCGCTTCTACAAGGCATCTTCCTGACCCAGGGATTGCACCCGCATCTCCTGCATTGGCAGGCGGATTCTTAACCACTGAACCACCTGAGAAGCAGTACTTGCCAAAGTCTGTCATTCAGAGTACAGGATGGAGGGTCAGCAGCTTCCCTTCCTGAGAACTATGAGCACCAACACAGTTCTAGAAAGTAATCACCCAAAACATCTAATTACCAGGCCACAGGGATGACTGTTTACATATGTGCATCAAAGAAACCCAACTAAATTCTCTGAGCCCTCATTGAGCAGCAAAGCCTCTTTCAGTAAAATGACAGTTCTCAAAGGTAACGTGAAAATTCCAGCTTCCAAGAAAATGACCATTTCCATCGTTAAATATCAGAACTGCTGAAGTTGAGAAAGGCAAAGAAAATGGAAACAGAGGTTGACATAGACCACTGAGACCCAAAGATGACAGCAATGTCAAGTAAAAAGTTGGCAACGCCCAAGCAGGATGCCCTGAATAAAGGCAGTGTAAGGTTATCCTCCGAAACGACAGAATAATCTCTGTTCATGTCCAAGGCAAACCATTCAATATTGTGGTAAGCCAAGTCTATGCCCTGACCAGTAACACTGAAGAAGCTGAGGTTGAAGAGTTCTATGAAGACCTACAAGACCTTTTAGAACTAACATCCAAAAAAGATGTCCTTTTCATTATAGGGGACTGGAATGCAAAAGTAGGAAGTCAAGAAACACCTGGCAAAAGCAAAGCACTCACTCAGTCATGTCTGACTCTTGCGACCCCGTGGACTGTAGCCTAACAGGCTCCTCTGTCCGTGGGATTCTCCAGGAAAGAGTACTGGAGTGGGTTGCCATTTCTTTCTCCAGGAGATCTTCCCAACCCAGGGATCGAACCCGGGTCTCCCACATTGCAGGCAGACGCTTTACTGTCTGAGCCACCAGGTAAGTAACAGGCAAATTTGGCCTTGGAGTACGGAATGAAGCAGGGCAAAGGCCAATACAATTTTGCCATGAGAACACACTGGTCATAGCAAACACCCTCTTCCAACAACAAAAGAGAAGACTCTACACATGGATGTCAGCAGATGGCCAACACCGAAATCTGATTGATTATATTCTTTGCAGCCAAAGATGGACAAGCTCTATACAGTCAGCAAAAACAAGACTGAGAGCTGACTGTGGGTCAGATCATGAACTCCTTACTGCCAAATTCAGACTTAAATTTAAGAAAGTGGGGAAAACCATTAGACCATTCAGATATGGCCTAAATCAAATCCCTTATGATTATACAGTGGAAGTGAGAAATAGATTTAAGGGACTAGATCTGATAGACAGAGTGACTGATGATCTATGGATGGAGGTTTGTGACACTGTACAGGAGAATGGAGAAAGACCATCCCCAAGAAAAAGAAATGCAAAAAAAGCAAAATGGCTGTCTGAGGAGGCCTTACAAATACCTGTGAAAAGAAGAGAAATGAAAAGCAAAGGAGAAAAGGAAAGATATATTCATTTGAATGCATAATTCCAAAGAAGAGCAAGGAGATATAAGAAAGCCTTCCTTGGTGATCAGTGCGAAGAAATAGAGGAAAACAATAGAATGGGAAAGACGAGAGATCTCTTCAAGAAAATTAGAGATACCAAGGGAACATTTCATGCAAAGATGGGCTCGATAAAGAACAGAAATGATATGGATTTAACAGAAGCAGAAGATATTAAGAAGACATGGCAAGAATACACAGAACTGTACAAAAAGATATTCACAACCCAGATAATCACGATGGTGTGATCACTCACTTAGAGCCAGACATCCTGGAATATGAAGTCAAGTGAGCCTTAGAAAGCATCACCATGAACAAAGCTAGTAGAGGTGATGGGATTCCAGTGGAGCTCTTTCAAATCCTGAAAGATGATGCTGTGAAAGTGCTGCACTCAGTATGCCAGCAAATTTGGAACACTCAGCAGCGGCCAAGGGACTGGAAAAGATCAGTTTTCATTTCAACTCCTAGGAAAGGCAATGCCAAAGAATGCTCAAACTACCCCACAATTGCACTCATCTTACATGCTAGCAAAATAAGGCTCAAAATTCTCTAAGCCAGACTTCAACAGTATGTGAACCATCAAATTCCAGATGTTCAAGCTGGATTTAGAAAAGGCAGAGGAAGCAGAGATCAAATTGCCAACATCCGCTGGATCATGGAAAAAGCAAGAGAGTTCCAGAAAACATCTATTTCTGCTTTGTTGACTATGCCAAAGCCTTTGACTGTGTGGATCACAATAAACTGTGGAAAATTCTGAAAGAGATGGGAATACCAGACCACCTGACTTGCCTCTTGAGAAATCTGTATGCAGGTCAGGAAGCAACAGTTGGACATAGAACAACAGACTGTTTTCAAATAGGAGAAGGAGTATGTCAAGGCTGTATATTGTCACCCTGCTTATTCAACTTATATGCAGAGTACATCATGAGAAACGCTGGGCTGGAGGAAGCACAAGCTAGAATCAAGATTGCCAGGAGAAATATCAATAACCTCAGATATGCAGATGATACCACCCTTATGGCAGAAAGTGAAGGAGAACTAAAGGGCCTCTCGATTAAAGTGAAAGAGGAGAATGATAAAGTTGGCTTAAAACTCAACATTCAGAAAACTAAGACCATAGCATCCGGTCCCATCAATTCATGGCAAATAGATGGAGAATCAATGGAAACAGTGTCAGACTTTATTTTTTAGGGCTCCAAAATCACTGCAGATGATGATTGCAGCCCTGAAATTAAAAGACACTTACTCCTTGGAAGGAAAGTTATGACCAACCTAGACAGCATATTAAAAAGCAGAGACATTATCTTGTCAACAAAGGTCCCTCTAGTCAAGGCAATGATTTTTCCAGTAGTCATATATGGTTGTGAGAGCTGGACTATAAAGAAAGCTGAGTGCTGAAGAATTGATGCTTTTGAACTGTGGTGTTGGAGAAGACCTTTAAGAGTCCCTTGGACTGCAAGGCAATCCAACCAGTCCATCCTAAAGGAGATCAATCCTAGGTGTTCATTTTTACGACTGATGTTGAAGCTGAAACTCCAATATGCGAAGAGCTGCCTCATTTGAAAAGACCCTGATGCTGGGAAAGATTGAGGGCGGGAGGAGAAGGGGATGACAGAGGATGAGATGGTTGGATGGCATCACCGACTCAATGGACATGAGTTTGGGCAAACTCCAGGAGTTGGTGATGAGATAGGGAGGCTGGTGTGCTGCGGTTCACAGGGTCGCAAAGAGTCGAACACGACTGAGCGACTGAACTGAACTGAAGGTTAGTGCTGATGGAAGAAAAGCTATGACAAACCTAAGCAGCGTATGAAAAAGCAAAGACACTACTTTGCCAAGAAAGGTCTGTCTAATCAAATCTATGGGTTTTCCAGCAGTCATGTATGAATGTGAGAGTTGGACTATAAAGAAAGCTGAAAGCCGAAGAATTGATGCTTTTGAACTGTAGTGTTGGAGAAGACTCTTGAGAATCCCTTGGACAGTAAGGAGGTCCAACCAGTCAATCCTCAAGGAAATCCACCCTTAATATTCACTGGAAGGACTGATGCTGAAGCTCCAACACTTTGGCTACCTGATGTGAAGAGCCAACTCATTGGAAAAAAGCTTGATGCTGGGAAAGGTTGAAGGCAAAAAGAGAAGAGGGTTGCAAAGGATAAGGTGGTTAGATGGTAACACTGTCTCAATGACATGAAATTTAGCAAGTTCCGGTAGATAGTGGAGGACAGGGAAGCCTGGCGTTCTGCCTTCCATGGGGTCGCAAAGAGTCGGATATGACTGAGCAGCTGAACAACAAACCAGGTAGTGCTACACCTTCAGACCTTCAGTCATCCAGGTGAGGGGCTGGCTACACAGCCTCATTCCCTGAGTGGTGGTGCTATCGGATCAAACCCCTGGAGGAGCCCTGTGTGTGTGTGTGTGTGTGTGTGTGTGTGTGTGTATACACAGCCTATTTCAAAACCTCTCTTTGGGGCAATTTCTTGCTGCTGATCTTCTTTCTCACATGTCTTCTCTGGTAGCCAACCTGGCTGGAGAGTGGATGACTCACACTTTTCTTTTCTCTTAGGAAGCTGGGTGAAGGGGCCTTCTGCTCACATTATAAATGATTCAGTGGAAGTGGGAGGAGCTTGTTCTAGATAAACTGACAATGAAAAGCCTTCTAGGGGCTCCCAACTGTGCAGCTCTTCCATTTCTGTCACTTTATATTTTTCCTAAGAGCTCTGTGCCCTTGATACTGCTGAGTCATTCCATGCACACCATGTAGGATATCTTAGTGAGTGAGTAATCTTTGCTTAGTCCCCAGATCCCAGGGCTCTGTGGGGCTTTCTCAGCATCCACACAACTGTTAAACCACACTAGTTAAGTTTGTCAATTTAATGTATTAGGGATCTGGGTATTGTTTCGATAAAAGGCATTCTCTGCTGAAAGAAATTGAAAAACATGAATAAAATGTGTTACATGCCTGGATTTGAATCCTGATTCTACCATTGTCTAGCCGTGTGGCATTCGGTAGTTCAGCTCATCTTAGCTTCAAATTGTCTGTGGAATAAGGGTGGCTCAGATGGTGAAGAATCTGTCTGCAATGCAGGTAGAGCCAGGTTTGATCCCTGGGTTGAGAAGATCCCCTGGAGAAGGAAATGGCAGCCCACTCCAAGATTCTTTCCTGGAGAATCCCATGGGCAGAGGAGCCTGGCAGGCTACAGTCCATGGGGTTGCAAGAGTCGGACACGACTTAGTGACTAAACCAACACCATCAGGAAGCTATACTTAGCTTTTTCAGACTGCACTGGCTTCAGGTTTTCAAGAGAGAAAGAGCTGAATCTGCAGAATCTTTTAAGGACGAGGCTTTGTAATAGAGAGGATGTACCTTAGCTTATGTTCAATGGGCCAAAGACACCTACAGAGTCAGTCCAGATACCAGGTGGATCAAGAGATAGGCTGTACCTTTTGATGGGAAGAGCAGCAACACATTGAAGAGGAGTGTAGACATTTAATACCTGGAGCTCTTGTATTTTTTTGTTGTTGTATTTTTTCTTAATTACTTATTTTTAATTGAAGGATAATTACAATATTGTGTTGGTTTCTGTCATGCACCAACATGGCTCAGTCATAGGTATACATATGTCCCCTCCCTCTTGAGCCTCCTTCCTATCTCCCCCGCTATTCCACCCCTCTAGGTCATCACAGAGCCCCAGTTTGAGTTCCCCGAGGCCTACAGCAAATTTCCACTGGCTATCTATTTTACATATGGTAGTGTATGTTTCCATGCTACTCTCTCCATTCATCCCATCCTCTCCTTCCTACCCTCCAACCCGCCGTGTCTGTAAGTCTGTTCTCTATGTCTGCATCTCCATTGCTGCCTTTGGGAATATACATTATGTTACACAGACAGTCCGAGTCTTTCTCCTTATTTTCTCGATCTCATATAGCCCTTTCAAAACTTATTCAATAAGCATATATTACATTCCTATATATCCTGGCATAATGCTAGAGGCTGGGAACAGATCAGCCACTGTCTTCAAGGAATTTTCTCTTTCATATATGTAAAATCAGAGGAACAAGCTCTGAATGGGGTAGGAAGGGGGATAATGAGCAGACCATGGCAGGAAGGATAGCTGTAGGAAGCCAGCAACATGGGAAGGTACGCTGGAAGGGAAGTGGAATCACATTATTGGATTTTTCCCAAAATTGCCTATAAGGGAGAATTTTATTCTCCCAGCTGTAAACGTAATTTGTCTTTTTTCAGGAGTAATCTGACTTCAAAGAAAGGGAAGGTCCGTGCTGGGAGTCTAAGAACTACTTGGTACTGCTGGGAAGTAGTTTTAATGTCCTGGAATACCTCCTAGAGAGAGGAAATATCCGATGATAACCCAGAACTACGGTAAGTCAAGCAAGGCCATCTGCCAGATTCAGGGTTAGTGCCAAGGTCGTCCATTCAGGCAAGCCTTCCTGGAGCAATCTTGGGAGGATGTGGAGCCACGGCAGCTCCCAAGCATGAGGGGCGGGAAGAGCCTCCTGACTGGGAAGTCTCATTGGAGTAAACATGCCATCTGTCACTTGTCTGGCCCATAGTTTACCACCCTACCCCCCCAGTACCCCAGTGTGGGAAGAAAAACAGAAAACAGAGCCGGCTCTGTTCACTCCTTTGTTCTGTAGACATGGTTGGCAGGGTGCCACCCACTCAACTACAAACCACCAGGGCTTAAAAGAAGCACAGTCTCATAGTCTCTCAAATCTCATGCCTTATGTTGTATGAAGAAGGCCTGGGAAATGTACTGTCAGTTGGCACAATGGAGATTCAAGTAGGTTCACTACTTTTTAAAAATGAAATTTAAAAACTCTGATGATGATAATTTACATAACCTTCTGTTTCCATAACACTCAATTGTGGAAGTTTTCAGGTTTACTGGACTTCCTTTGTGAACCTTTACAACATTTTCCTGAGGCAGATGAATGACAAATAGCTTCATCACAGGTGCTCAGATGATCCATTTTACTGAATTATATTTTAAAATACCTGGTACATCTTTTGATCTACATGTGCACTCATGTCCCCTGCTCTGATATCAAGGTGCCCATCTCTTACAAAATGGCAATTGCATTTTTCCACAGGCTTTCATAACATCTGCCAGTGATACCCAAACAAATCCTGGCATAATTAGGCAGCTCTAATGTTAATGTTTAATAGAGGCATGGGACTCTCCTCTGATTACTTCACTGCTGCAGAGAAACAGGACCTAATTTAACATTAAACCTGTAATTAGTAAATAGTGCTCTTCTGCTAGGGCAAACTCAGTCCTGTGCATTTTGATAATGACTTGTATTCAGAACTGAAATTAAGCTAGAAAAATCACACAATGCCACTTTAGGGTAGCACACAAAGTCCATCTCTTGGAGGCAGTTCACAAAAAGTAAATCTGAATTGCTATGGACCAGAGGTGACTGGGGGAGCTGCAATTTTTTGTGTGTTTACCCTGGGACCTCCCACTCCTTTGGCTTATTTATTTCTTTATATTTGTTGGTTGGTTGGTTTATTTACAAGACATTGTGGGGAATGTGAGTGGGTACCACATAGTCAATGCATTCCGTTTATTTAAGAGAGCAAGGGTATAAATAATACAGGGAGGCACTGATGCTCATCTTCAGTGGGCCTCTCCATTATAGAACAAAAAGACCTTTCATCTTTCATTTTTCAAGTAGAAGCAGCAGCTTTGGTCAGATGAATGTCTCCAAGCCTCTGGTTGTTTATTTCCAGGCATTACAGTCAGGGCTTTTGTTGATGATCATGGCTGCAGGCTGAGCGCTGAGCAGAGAGAAAAAGATGGCCCCAAAGGATGCATGCACCCCAGTGTTCATTACAGTGCTGTTTACAATAATGACAACACACGTGCCTGGGTGTTCAGTCGCTTCAGTTGTGTCTGACTCTTTGCGACCCTATGGACTGTAGCCTGCCAGGCTCCTTTGTCCAATGGATTCTCCAGGCAAGAATACTGGAGTGGATTGCCATGCCCTCCTCCAGGAAAACTTCCTAACCTAGGGATCGAACCCTGGTCTGCTGCATTGCAGGCAGATTCTTTACACTATTGGGGAAGCCCAGGGACAACAAGGAAGCAACCTAAATGTCTGTCAACAGAGGAATAGATCAAGAAGGTGTGGTACATATATGCTATGGAATATTATTCAGCCATGAAAAGAAGGAAATAATGCCATTTGCCGCAACATGAATAGGCCTAGAGACTGCCATACTGACTAAAGTAAGTCAGACAGAGAGGAAGAAATCTTGTAAGACATCCCTTACATGTGGAATCTGAAAAGAAATGATACAAATGAACTTAGAAAACAGAAACAGCCTTAAAGAACAAACTTATGGTTGCCATGGGGGAAGAATGAGGGGATGGGATAGTTAGGGAGTTTGGGATGGACATGTACACTCTGCTATTCTTAAAATGGATAACCAACAAAGCCCTATTGTATAGCACAGGGAGCTCAGCTCATTGTTATGTGGCAGTCTGGATGGGAGGGGGATTTGGGGGGGAATGAATACATGTACATGTAAGGCTGAGTCCCTTTGCTGTCCATCTGAAACTATCAGACCATTGTTAATTGGCTATACTCCAATACAAAATAAAGTTGTTTTTTTTTGTTTGTTTTGTTTTAAGAAGGAAATCTCAATCCTATGGGAGAATGATACTGATCCATGAGCTAAAGTCATCGAGAAATGTAGGATGATGATCTGGGATCCATAGAGCACAGCAAAAATGAGCATTTACAAGCAGTATCATTTTTATCACATGATCTTCAAATCCAGAAAGTTTTGGAGAAAAGAGTGGGTTTCCAGTCATGACTGGCAAGGAGGAAAAACAGGCATAATGGCTTTAGTTCCTTGATGGTGCTGGGGGATAGAAAAGTATACACTTCAGGATTTCAGAAAATTCCTCTTCATCCCCAAGGCATTAACATGGATATATTGTTGAAATTCACTATACATTGTATTTTCTGGAAATTATACTCCTGCTTTACCATCAGTTTTTATTGTTGCTCTTTGTTTAATGACTTTATTAGCTAATTCTGTAAGATACATAACCTTTGTTATATGCAACCACTGACATCTCTGCTTGGTTAACTTCATTTCAATCGCTTAGTTGTGTCTGACGCTTTGTGACCCCATGGACTGCAGCATGCCAGGCTTTCCTGTCTATCACCAACTCCTGGAGCTTGCTCAAACTCATGTCCATCGAATCGGTGATGCCATCCAACCATCTCACGCTGTCATCCCCTTCTCCTCCCACCTTCAATCTTTCCTAGCATCAGGGTCTTTTCCAATGAGTCAGTTCTTTGCATCAGGTGGCCAAAATATTGGAGTTTCAGCTTCAGCATCAGTCCTTCCAATGAATATTCAGGACTGATTTTCTTTAGGATTGACTGGTTGGATCTCCTTGCAGTCCTAGGGACTCTCAAGAGTCTTCACCAACACCATAGTTTAAAAGTATCAATTCTTCAGCGTTCAGCTTTCTTTATGGTTCAACTCTCACATCCATACATGACTACTGGAAAAACCATAGCTTTGACTAGATGGATTGGTTAACTTAGTGGTCAGTTAATGACTGATCAAAAATTTCCTTAAATTCTTTGAACCGATACATTTCCTGTCCTTTGCTAAGGGGCTTTGCGTGTATGTTAAGGCATGCCTTTCATGCCTCAAATAGCAGTTAGCAACTGTGCCTTTTGCTCTGGCTTTCAAACAATCTCAAAGCCAGCCCAGGGAGAAATATTAGAGCGTTCTCATGTCTTTCCTTGACAGGCTCACAGACTTACACATGCACATGGCTTTCTTGGGCTTCCCTTGCAGCTCAGTCAGTAAAAAATCTGCCTGCAATGCAAGAGGCCTGGGTTCGATTCCTGAGTTGGGAAGATCACCCTGGAGAAGGAAGTAGCTACCCACTCCAATATTCTTGCCTGGAGAATCCTGTGGACAGAGGAGCCTGGTAGGTTCCCAGTCTATGGGGTCGCAAGAGTTGGACACGACTTAGCAACTAAACCATGACTTTCTAGATTTCCATGTCAGAACTTTTCAAAGACTCTACAGACATTTCATTCTCAAAACATTTTTTAGTGTTTTTTGGCTCAATTCTTTTCAATTTTATCTTTTTAAGCCATGATTTTAAAATAATTTCTCTGTAATAAAAAATGTAAAATAAGATTTTTTGGATTTTTTTCCAGACAGAAGCCATTCCAATAATGTGTGGTTGTTTTATAGCCACATTTAATCATACTTTGCATGTATATATGACTATATCCTATAAATATTAGCTTTTGTCTGTAAGGTCAGGTACCATATTTTATTTACCATTTTGTCTACAATCAGCTAGCACAGTGGCTGACAAACAGCAGTTCACTCAACAAATACACAGGTGCAAATTTGAGGACAGAAAATTTCTTTAAGGAGATCAGATGAATGATCGCTTCTTTAAGAAATGCCTAGACATTTTCATCCTGTCATGATTGGTGGTAACTGCAATGAGGGATAAACAGCTTTTGTCAGTCCTATATTTGAAAAATCAAAGCTAAAATATACAATAGCGTATGTGATGCTCCTAACTGCTACTGACATATTCCATGTCATTTCTTACATTTTAGCGTCCATTGTTTTCACAAGGTATTTCTGTGTATTTTGGAAGAAATTGTTTTCTGGTCAGCTCTGAGTGTCTCAGCTATAAACTGGGACACTTAACTGTCAGAGAATTAACATGTTTATGGAACTAATCTCTCACTAATCTGGTGTACAAAATTTCTCTTGTTCCTCTGCCAAGCCTATGCATCATGCTTTTAGTTGAAAATGTTTTGAAATTTATACTTTATGCTTTGTCATTATTCAAACAGAAAAAACCCTTGTGTGGAAAATAGTGAAAGTGAAAGTGAAGTCGCTCAGTCCTGTCCGACTCTTTACGATCCATGGACTGTAGCCCACCAAGCTCCTGTCCGTGGGATTCTCCAGGCAAGAATACTGGAGTGGGTTGCCATTTCCTTCTCCAGGGGATCTTCCTGACCCAGGGATCGAACCCAGGTCTCCTACATTGCAGGCAGACGCTTTAACCTCTGCACCACCAGGGAAGCCCTTATGGAAAATAGTAATATATATTTATTATGTGCTGTGCTGTGCTGTGCTCAGTCGTGTCTGACTTTTTGCGACCCCATGGACTGTAGCCTGCCAGACTCCTCTGTCCATGGAATTTTGCAGGCAAGGATACTGTTTGGTTGCCATTTTCTACTTCAGGGATCCCCCAACCCAGGGATTGAACTAGCCTCTCTTGCATTGGCAGATGGATTCTTTAGCACTGGGCCACCTGGGAACCCATTTAATGACGCTCTTCCAATGAAATGAATGGATTTTTTAGATAATCTTTTTTTAATCCCTGTATTTACTTTCTCAAAATTTGCATTTGTATTATATTCATGATGGACATAAAAGAACTTACACATTAGCCTGTGAATCAACCTCAGAAAAGTGGTAAGTACAGTTTTATACTTTTTTTTAAATCAAATGACTAATTTAACTTCAGGGAGAATCCAGCTTTATATTTGCATGAGAAGTTTTTGTCATTATGGAAAACTCTGAGAAAATGTACTTTCTTTGATGCTGATATATTTGAATGCTAATTTTGAGTCCAGTTGTTGAATTGATGGGAAATGAACACACAAATATATATAATGCTGAGAAACTAAACATTTCATTTAAATCAGTGGCAGAAATATTCAACCCTGTTTTAGTGGAAATATCATGAAAAATAATCTGAATTCTGTAAATATTCTCCACTCACTCAAAGTCTTCCAGAATTAAAATTTCACGGAGCTTCTATAGCACGCAGTGTGTTCCTGCTAAGTTGCTTCAGTTGTGTCCTACTCTGTGTGACCCTATGTAGCCTGCCAGGCTCCTCTGTCCATGGGATTCTCCAGGCAAGAATACTGAATTGCCATTTCCTTCTTCAAGGGATCTTCCCAATCCAAGGATGGAACCAGCATCTCTTGCATTCAGGCAGATTCTTTACCATCTGAACTACCAGGGAAGCCCCAATGGACAGTGTGGTTTATATTAAATGTATAGAGGATGTGCAGTGCTTGGATCCAGAGAGATCTAAGACAAGAGAAGTTTAATTATAGGAGTGGCACCTTGCTTCCTCAGAAATAAAGCATAAAACCAGCAGTCACATATTAGCATTTGTTTTTGGATCAGGCTTTATGCCATTATCAAAGTAGACCACAATTTAATAACACTCAAACTAGGTGGTTATTTAAGCAGGAAAAAAAATAGTTGCTTAACTTTATTTAAAAAACAAAATGGTTAGTGGTTTATTTTTCATTAGTTTTTCAGTTGATTATGATGACATTAATAATCCCAGCATGATTAGCAAATACCACTGAGAAGTTTTTCTAGGCAAGAAAAAGAAGTTAGTTAATGTTCTCCAATGCCATAACTTATTAAATGATATGACAAATTTGTAGGAAAATGCCTTAGAGTGAATACTGATGTACTTCTTTTTCTCCAGTCCCCTTATTCAATGTTTTTTTTGGTGAAAGCTGTTATTGTTTAGTCTCTCATTCGTGCCTGACTCTTTGAGACCCCATGGATTGTAGCCCACCAGGCTCTTCTGTGCATGGAATTCTCCAGGCAAGAACACTGAAGTGGGTTACTGATTCTTTCTCCAGGGGATCTTAACGAACCAGGGATCAAACCCCCATCTCCTGCTTGGCAGGAAAATTCTTTACCTCTGAGCCGCCTGAAAATCCTGTGGTGAAGATTACATTTCTCAGTATCAGAGAGACTGCAAACACAGAGGTTAGGTACACAGACTTGGAAGCCACACTACCTGGGTTTAAAACCTAGCTTGGCTATGAAGTACCTGTGTGACATTGCAAGTCACTCAATTTATTTTTTAAAAAATTATGTTTATTTTTAAGTGATTGATTATTATTTTACAATGGTTTGATTTCTGTCAACTTCTTCATTTTAGTTTCTTCATCTGTAAAATGTAAAATACTAGTGATAACCTCATAGAGTTGGTATGAAGGCTAAGTGAAATAATGTATGTTAAACACTTTGAGCAGTGCCTGACATAAAATGTGCTATATGCGTCTGCCAATTTTATTAGATATGATTATTTCCAGCATCTATTTGGCTTCCCAGGTGGCACCACTGTTAAAGAATCTGCCTGCCAATGCAGGAGACTTGGGTTGGATCCCTGCGTCGGGAAGATCCCCTGGAGAAGGAAATGGAAACCCACTCCAGTATTATTGCCTAGGGAATCCCATGCACAGAGGAGCCTGGTGGGCTACAGTCCATGGGGTCTCAAAAGGGTTAGACATGACTGAGCATGCACATATATACTAGCATCTATTTACTGCTTTTGATTCTGGCAGGGTTAAAAACACAGCAAACAATTTTAAATGCATATATATCCTGCAAAGTATTTGAAGTTCCCATTATTTCTAAATAGTCTTTCTATTCCAAATATTCAATTTTGTAGATACAGACATAAAAGAACAGACATTAATAATTATTCTACTTTCACACATGACCTTCTTTGAGCCACTCACTTTGCAATATTCCCAATGAAAGAACTGAGTGTAATTGGGCCACCAGCTCTGTAGACTTCTGCTAAACTAGCTATCTGAAAGGTCATGTCTTGTTGAAAGTACCTTAGAACACCTGAGAGGCGATTTCCTGGTTTAGAATTAGAGAAATTAATTAGGACAAATGTTCTTATTAATTTGGAAATGAAATTGAGTTATTTGAAGATCTAAAACTAGACACACACCTTTGGGAAAACATCTATGAACCGGCTGATTTCAGCCTCATGTGAAGCATATTTGAATAAAGTGTTTTAAGAAAGCAGATGTGAAGAATTAAATTGGGGATGGTGTGAAGTATGAAAGGTCAAAGAGACTAAAAGTAATGGATGCTGCATGTCATATGGGAAGGAAATCCAATGAACCACAGTCAAACCAGCAAAAGCAGTGGAATGTTTGTTTCCTTTAGTTTTTGAAGACAATAGAGAAAAATACAAGCCACTGGTTAATTTCACAGTGTAATATTCCATGCAAATCATTAGAAGACTTCCAACTACAAGAAGAGATTATCCCCAAGCAGCGATAATGGCAAAGAAAACATAACTGTGTGAATTGTAAGACGCTCCTGGGGGCTCCGTGGTAAAGAATTTGTCTGTCAGTGGAGGAGATGGAGGTTTGATCCCTGGGATGGGAGGATTCCCTGGAAAAAGAAATGGGAAACCACTCCAGTATTCTCATCTGGAAAATCCCACGGACAGAGGAGTCTGGTGGACTAGAGTCCACGGGAGCTCAAGAGTTAGACATGACTAAGTGCCTAAACAACAACAACCACTACTTCAGAAATTGTGGTTGGGATGGACAATGACCAAGCAGCGACTTCAGTTTGACATAAGGAAAGCAAAAAATTGTGCACTGGGGTTGGGCTAAGATAGAATTCTGAGCCTCTCTCTGTCTTTCATTTTGCTTCAGTAGCTTCTGTCCTTAAGGCTTCAGGGAAGAGACAGCACCTGTTTGTCAGGAAGGGACGTGGTCCTGGGGAATACTATTGCTTGCCCTGGTGACGATGGTGATGTTCTTCGGGGTGCTGACGGGGTAATTGTGGGAGGATCTGAAAATCCAAAGAGTATCTTCCTGCTTCTCTAGAACAAACTAGAGACCACTGGAGTGAGGGGAAAAGAAGTGGGCCCTGCAGATTCTTTCTTAAATTTCCCTTCCATCAGATTCAAAAGCTGAATTTGAAAATATCTAAGGTTCCTTGTACGTTCGTGTGCTTAGTACATAGTTTAGTGAAGGCAAATTATTATTCTTGAACACGTTTTTTGTTCTTGTTTTGAATGAAACAAAACACCATTTTGAGAAAGAAACTGCCAAGTGTTTTCTTTTGTCTTTTTCAACGCTACACTTACTTGTGGCAAACAGTAGGGGTCAGACAAAGAATAGCTTTATTTTTCCAGCCAAGTTCAAACTTCAGTTGTCATTGACTTAACTGGTGTAAAGATTCTAAACTCAGCCAAATCATGTGTGCTGTGGATATTTAGACATGAATTTTTTTTTTAAGATGAAGTCACCTGACTTCATTTAACTAAAATTGATGAGAATATCACACAATTTTGAAAAATACAGTGGCCTGATCATTGTGAGAAAGCACCACTAGACCAGAGCAAAAGTTATTCTTGCTTAGTTGTAAATGTAGCATTAAGTGGGAAATGTAACAGCAGAAATACTGGATTAGGGAGCTGGGAACACATGGCAGACAGGTCCAACAGGGTTCTTTTTTATCATTTAGCACAAACAAGCTATGCTTGTTTCAGCAGTGGGATGAGAGGTGTTCTAAAGGATGATGTCTGGGAGCAGGGAGTGGGAACCACCAAGTGAACCACTGAGGCCAACTCAGAGATTGGGAGAATATTTTTAAACTTTTTTTTCCTGGAGTATAGCCGATTAGGGGCTTCCCTGGTGGGTCAGCAGGTAAAAAAGTCTGTCTGCAATGTGGGAGACCTAGGTTCAATCTCTGGGTCTGAAAAGCCCCTCAAGAAGGGAATGGCAACCTATTACCAGTATTTTTGCCTGGAAAATTCCATGGACAAAGGAACCTGGTGGGTTACAGTCCATAGGGTTGCAAAGAGTCGAACCTAACTGAACACACACACACACATAGCTAATTAGCAGTGTTGTGATCGTTTCAGGTGAGCACCAAAAGGACTCAGTCTTATATATACATGTACCTATTTCCCCCCAAACTCCCTTCCCAGCCAGGCTGCCACATAACACTGAGTGGAGTTCCCTGTGTTATACAAGATGTCCTTGTTGGTTATCCATTTGAAATATAGCGACGTGTACATGTCGCTAACTCCCTAACTATCCGTTCTCCCATCCTTCCCTCCAGCAACCATAAATTCATTCTCGAAGTCTGGGAATGAGTGGAGAATTAAAAAAAAAGAATGCTCTTGATGTCAATGGCAAAAGGTAAAGATATTTACCTTTTAAGCTGTTATAATAGGTAAATTCCACGTAATTTCAGACACAGGACAAAACTAACTCAATGAGCATTTTATTAAAAGGAAAGTTTTCAAGATGGACAGAGTTGCATCATCAATAGAAGTTCTTTAAAAGATTTAAAAGACGATGGGTGAATATGAGAAGTCTTTTCTTTGTCAGTGTGCCCAAAAGTAGGAAAGGAAGGCTAACTGTACACTCGGGAATTGTTGTTCAGTCACTAAGTTGTGTCCGACTCTTTGTGACCCTGTGGACTGCAGCACGCCAGGATTCCCTGTCTTTCACCATCTTCCAGAGCTTGCTCAGATTCATGTCCATTGAGTCTGTGATGTCATCCAACCATCTCATCCTCTGTCTCCCCCTTCTCCTTCTGCCCTCAATCTTTCCCAGCATCAGGGTGTTTTCCAATGAGTCAGCCCTTCGTATCAGGTGGCCAAAGTACTGGAGCTTCAGCTTCAGTATTGATCCTTCCAATGAATATTTCAGGGTTGTTTTCCTTTAGGACTGGTTTGATTTCCTTGCTGTCCAAGGGACTCTGAAGAGTCTTCTCTAGCACCACAAATCGAAAGCATCAATTCTTCAGTGCTCAGCTATACTTCATCACGGGTTTTTTTTTTTTTTTTTAACTCTAACCCTTTGAATGATTTTTTTAAACTATAATTTTGCAGTTAAACAAGGATTTAATTAGAATTACACTTCGAATTTGCAATGATTTCCTTTAAAGAAAAGACTTTCCCCATCTTTGCCACATTTAATGTTGTACTAAATGCCCCATGTACTTAAACTTTTTTTCCAAGTGTGCTGCATTTTTGCAATCTTCATCATCAAAGAACCTGGGTGCATTTCTTTGCTAAGGAAGCACATTTGCTCAGTGCATGATAAGTGCTGATCTAGAACACTGTGGATTTTTCTTCACAACTGATAACGATGTAATTTTCCTCAACTTAGCATATTGATTTTATGGTTCCTATCTTAAAATCACAGACCTGGGAAGTACCTTGAGAAGCAACTATATTCAGTTCCCCTGACTCCTCAGAGAACCAAAGAACTTGGCATGGAGAGATTCTACGATTGTCTTCAGAAGCCCTGTGTTTAATAATCCATAAGATTCTCAGAAAAGTTTTGTTATATCCATGTTAAATTATCAACGGTGCATAGATTTTGAGTTTCAATCCTAAGTAACTGGAATAAATTACTTTTTCTAACAAAACAGCCATCCACATAGGATCTGAAGAAGTGCTGTCTATGTGAAACAAACTGAAAATATTACTTTTCTGGGCCGGAGCAAGAGATTTTCAATCAAGTGCCCCCAACTCCATAAAGTGTCTATGTGGCAGTAAGCTGGACAAAAATCACATGATCTGAGACGCAACCCTCTTGGACTTGCATGAGTAATATTAGCAATAGGACTGACAGTACAATATAAACTATACCTGGAGTCAGACACACTGGCAGGGTGATGGGTCAGGCAAACAGACAGCAATTTCAAGCTCATCTTAGCAAGTACTCTGAGTCTCGGCAGACATACCTGGGCTCAGCCAAGCTCCCCCACCCACATACTCCTGTAAGTTATTTCCAGAGCAAGACCTTCTTTTGTCTGCTTATTCTCTAGATGCTAGTTTGCCTGATATTTGACCTTGACACATCTGATGATTTCTGATAGTGAATAGTCAAACGTTTACAGAACAGGCAGAAACTAGACTGAATTGCCCGGTGGTTCAGGGAAGGATGTCATTCTTCTCTACTCCATCAAAGGTGGAGAGTAAGATGGGATAAAGGATGGTGGTCTGTATAGTTAAAACTATGGTCTTCTGGTACTCATATATGGATGGATGTGAGAGGTGGACCATAAAAAAGGCTGAGCACCGAAAAATTGCTTTCAAATTGTGGTGCTAGAAAAGACTCTTGAGAGTCCTTTGGACAACAAGGAGATCAAACCAATCAACCTTGAATATTCAATGGAAAGACTGATGCTGAAGCGCCAGTATTTTTTCCACCTGATTAGAAGACCTGACTCATTGGAAAAGACCCTGATGCTGGGAAAGATTGAGGGCAGAAGGACAAGAGGGCAGCAGAGGATGAGATGAGTGGACAGCATCAGCAACTCAATGGCCATGAACTTGGGCAAACTCTGGGAGATACTGAGGGACAGGAAGGCCTGGCATGCTGCAGTCCATAGGGTCACAAAGAGTTGGACATGGCTTAGAGACTGAGCAACAAGAAGGATCATGGACAGCACATGGGGCAGTGGCCACAGAACATGCAGTAGACCAGTTGTGAAGAGGAACAAGCATTCATTGTCCTAAACCTTTGAGATGTTAGGTTGTTGCTGACCACTATATGATAACCCCTTCTGACCAACACAGTATTGACTCCCAATATGGAAGTGTTGCATTCTGCTTTTCTAACTTCCCACGATGTCATTAGTATTTTCTCCATTTTACAATATTTAAAAATAATCGTCTTTTTAAACGTGAAGTTATAGAAGATAATAATCCCTCAGGGAGATGCATCATCATTTATTTAATTAATTTCTTATGGTCAATTGAGGCTTCCCAGGTGGCACAAATGATAAAGAATCTGCCTGAAATGCGGGATACCTGGATTTGGACTCTGGGTCAGGAAGATCCCCTGGAGAAAGAAATGGCAACCCACTCCAGTATTCTTGCCTGGAGAATCCCACGGACAGGAGTCTGGAGGGCTACGGTCCATAGGGTCACAAAGAGTTGGACACAACTGAGCAATTAACACTTTCACTTATGGTCTATTATTTACACCTTTACATATCTCCCCTGCTTTTATATAAATAATATTGAAAATATGTAGATCCATAGAATTTCTTCAGATTGATTTCCATGAGGGGGGTTTACTAATTTATTAAATGAAGAATTAATATATATTTCTTCATGGTCAAACCTTTACATGGACTGAATCAACTTAGAGCATGATAAAAAATAATTTTAAATTGGGACTATAAGAAATATAGTTCATAATACATGGTATAGGAGTACTTGCCCTTTGTATCAATTCTTCTGAATATCAGCTATGGAGATTAGAGTAGTTGGCATATAATGTCCCTTCAACTCAAGTGTTTTATTATTTGGAGCTGAAAGTCCATCAAGACACACGCAAGCATCGTGTTGGTTACCCCAGAAGCCACCCTACGGGAGGTTTCCTCCAGGCTCCCTGCTGAACATTGGCGCGAATAAACTCTGCACAATCTGCTTCATGAGAGTTCAAAGCCAACTTTATGTCAAGATAAAATACCCTTTCCAGTTTTATTTGATATTCTACCTGCTGAAATAATTTCTTAGTATTAATTATCAAATTAAGAAGGAAGCAACATTTGGTTTTGAACTATTCGATCATGCTGACATTCATCTCTAAGGAACTGAGGACCTGGTCTCTTTACTCCAGAGATTTCTCATCCACTGTCAAAATGCCACTTCCTCAAAAACAAGATCTTAAATGTGGATTTATGGGGAAATGTTTCAGTATGGCAACTGAAACATTAAAAGTCGTTTCATCAGATATATCAGAAAATGATATTTTGGCTAGAAAATCATTGGTACCCTAGTAAAATAAGGTAGCTGATGAGAAAATGTAGAATATAGACATCATTTGAGTAGTAATCTTATCTGTCTTTTTCTCTGCTATGTCCCACTGCCTAGCACTTCCTAAGTGCTCAAACAAAATATGTTAAGTGAGTCAATAATTGAGTGAATGAAAGAAACCCTAAACCTGTATTTTCAGGACGTAACGGCTAGTGCCTTCCTACACTAAAACAACTTTATCTGATGTTTAATAATAACTTTGATAAATGAGAGTCCCAAATTATCTGTGAGCTGGTCTTTTTAGAAGTTCCTAAATAATTACATGGGGTGTTGGTCGTGTCTGACTCTTTGCGGCTCCATGTATGGTAGCCCACTAGACTCCTCTGCCTATGGAATTTTCCAGGCAAGAATACTGGGATGGTGTGCCATTTTCTCCTCCAGGGGATCTTCCTGACCCAGGGATTGAACCTGTAGTCCTTAAGTCTCCTGCATTGGCAGGTGGATTTTTTTTTACCACTCACCCCACCTGGGAAGCCCAATTATGTGGGGGATATTATGTAAATTCAAAGTCACTAATTCTTCAAATATAAATATCAAATTTCTGTAAAAAGAGATAGCATTCTTCAAGATTAATAATTATAAAATAAGGGCATTTTTAAAGGCTTTGTACTGATGCTGAAGCTCAGGAGATTAAAGAACTTGATAATTATCTACTAATGCCTCCTAGTGCCTGATAAATTCTAACAGAGTAATTAACAATATGCTCTTATATACTTAAGGATAAGACATGATGGACAAGAAATTTCCAGGCAATTATTCTTCTCTGGTACTAGGCAGATAAAAGAACCATTTAATCATGTAAGAAAAGTACCCGTTTACTGAAAAAGGGCTGCTAGAGACTTTTATTAAGACTCAAAATATAAAAAGACACTTTAAATAGAGAAAGGCAAACAACTGACATCCCACACAATTGATATGTCTTTAGAGATGACAAAGTAAAGAGATTTCCGGCCACTTATTATATAAAAGTGTGGAAATATAGAAGTTTCTACTTAAAAATTTCCCTTTATTGCATGCTTATTTCCTTCAACTTGCTAAATTCACATTTATGTCATATCCATACATTCTCAGCTTAAACTACAACCATACTTTTAACCTCACCTGTTTCCAAGTTAGAGAGATGACTCCACATCCCTTTCAATGCTTCTTTTTATGTTCATATTTGATAAAGAGTATGGTCTGTGCTGAGCCGGAATGGCTTGAAGTACACACTTGGCAGTTACATTCCACTGGTAGGTGGAAGTGGTGGAGTTTCAGACTCTAATGTCAGCCAGGCCTGGGCTGGAATCCTGGCCCAGACAACCCTGAGTGCACTTGAACAACATATTCCAACTCTGGTCTATAAGTGTAGGTAACCATAGCACCAATATTAAAGAGCTGTGATGGAGAAGAAATGAGATCATGGTGGAGGTACCAACAACTCATACCTCACAGGACGGTAAGCGTTTTCAATGTATTATCCCACTTCATCCTCACAACGGCCCTAGAAAATCAGAACTACTGTCACCCCTACTCTCAGAAGCAGAAACCAAGGCAAAATGACTGACTGAGACATAATGAGAACCTCATACGCATTATTATTTTTGTTGGTATGCGTGGAGGACTTTTATGTATTACTTGACTAAAAACATACTAAGGATCAACCAGCGTTACACTGATACTTAAACTAGGTTGAAGACTTTACATGAGTTTCTTAATTAATTTTCACATCATTCTTTGGCAGTACCACAGTAACCTGCATTTTGCAAATGAGCAAACTGAGGTTTAAAGAGGTTAAGTTACACATCTGAGGTATGAGAGGTAGAAAGCAAAAGAAGGGCCAAGATGAAAATCCAAGATGCAGAGGTAACCTGTGCTAGGGACGTCTCTGGTGGTCCAGTGGTTAATAATCTGCCTGGCGGTGCAGGGGTCATGGGTTCTATCCCTGGTCAGGGAACTAAGATCCCACATGCTGTGGAGCAACTAAGTCTGAACTCAGAAACTGTTGAGCTGGAGCCCCACATCTAGAGGGTCTGTGCCCCAATGAAAAATCCTGCAAAATGCAACAAAGATCCCATGTGTAGCAACTAAGACCTGAGGCTGCCAAATAAATAAATAAGCAAACTTTTAAAAAAGGAAAGCAACCTGTGCTACTGTACACTAACTCAAGCTTGTTACCTAATATCCAGATAGTAAGCAAAGGGAAGTGTTAAATAAGCAAAAGGAAGTGGATTCAACAAAGAGGTAGATTGTGGAATAAAAAGAAAAAGAGCATCCAGAGTGACTGTAATTCAGTTCAGCATGTACACATTAATCTATTAATACTATGTCAAGCATTGGGGCACAGAAATTAATATGATATTTAATTGACTCTAACCTGCTACCATTTGTGATGTGTGTTATTTTATTTTCAATTAAGGAAAAGAGTGCTGAGAGTAGTGGGAGACCCTGCTTAAAGTTGAGACAAATGTTATAAACTTGGTATAAGAGTAAAGAAGGAATAAGCCTGACAGAAAAGCACAGGGGAAGTTACATGTCTCAATCTTACCACTGGGCAAGGGGAGAAAATAAATCTCACTTGAAAAGGTAAGCTTGGTCTTCACTCATCTATGTGGTTTGAATATACACTATAGATTTAATCTAAAGTATTTTGGGGCTTCCCTGGTGGCTCAGATGGTAAAGAATCTGCCTGAAATGCAGGAGACCTGGGTTCAATCCCCGGGTCAGGAAGTTCCCCTGGAGGAGGAAATTGCTACCCACTCCAGCATTCTTGCCTGGGAAATCCCATGGACAGAAGAGCCTGGCCGGCTCCAGTCCATGGGGTTGTAAAGAGTCGGACACGACTAACACACAAACACACACAAAGTAGTTCCAGATTGGTAACATCTGACAGAAGCAGGCTCAAATACTCTCTGCAAGAACACACTGCCACTCAATCCTGAGATGATTTGAATAGCCATCTACTGTAGAATGCATTCTGAGTGCAGAGTTGTTGAAATGTGGGGAAAAACTCAGAAAAGATGAAAGAGGATACGACATGTACTTCCTGCCTTTAAAGAGCTCAGAAACATCTGATGTCATTATGATTAACAAGATAAAACACAAACAACAGCAGAAGTTATTAAATCAGAGTGCAGAATAAGTGTTACAGATGTGCAGCAAAATGAGAATTCAAAATTGACAAACATCTGGCAGAGGAATGAGGTGGGAAGTCTTCATGGGGGGGTGGGACTCAACCTGGATCTTGATTCCTGGGCTGGATTTGGATGGGGAGGGAAGGAGGGAAGGCATGAAACAAGGTGTGGGGTGAGATTAAACTACAGTATTCAGTATTTTTAGATTGGAGGAAATAAGGAGACCAGTCCAGTTGAAATGGGGAACTTGTACTGGGCAGGTAAGTTTTGAGAGTCCTGTTGAGAAGCTATCATAGAAGACTTGTAAGAGGAGACTTAGGGTCTTCCCTGGTGGCTCAGTGGTAAAGAATCTGCCTGCCATTGCAGGAGACACAGGTTTGATCCCTGTTCAGGGAAGAGTCCACATACCTTGGAGCAGGTAAGCTTATGCACCGTAACTGCTGAGCCTGTGCTCCAGAGCCTGCGAGCTGCAACTACCGAAGCCCGTGTGCCTACAGCCCTTGCTCTGCAACCAGGGACGTCACTACAAAGAGAGTACCCCAGCTAGAGAGTACTCCAACCACACACCGTAACTGCAGAGTAGCCGTCACTCACCTCAGAGAGAGAAAAGCCCCAAGTAGCGATGAAGACCCAGCATAACCGAACATAAATAAATAAATAAAAGTATATATATATGAAAAGAGGCGACTTCAGTAAGGAATTAGGAATGGAAATGACATCATTCATTCATGTATTCAGAGCCACTTGATCAACCAACTACCCAATCAACAAACCTTGAACAGACTCTTTCATGCCAGGTACTGTTCTGAGAGCTAAGTATGAAATGATGGATGAGACAGTATGAAAAAAAATGAAAGTGTTAGTTGCTCAGTCGAGCACGACTCTTTGCAACTCCATGGACTGTAGCCCACCAGGCTGCTCTGTCCGTAGGATTCTCCAAGCAAGAATACTGGAGTGGGTTGGCATTCCCTCCTCCAGAGGATCTTCCTGCTCCAGGGATTGAACCTGGGTCTTCTGAACTGCAGGCAGATTTTTTTTTTTTTTTTAACCATTTGAGCCACCAAGGAAGCCCATGAGACAGTATCCTGTTCTTCATTTACAGTTATTGAGCAGAAGAGCCAAGTGAACAATTGGGATTATACCACAGTATGTCTTATAATAGCTGTAATTCATCCAACAAAAATTATTTCTGAGGTCCCAGGTAAATAACTTTTTTGTTACATATTATATTTTAAAAGCAAGAATATATTTATTTTAAAAGCAGTTTGTCATGGCAGCAATAAAAATCCAACACATTCTCTCTGATCAATTTTGCTTCCTTCATCCCTCAGGCATGTTGATTCTGAAAATATTTCCCAGTCAACTTCAGGCAGCAAATCTCTACCTCAGTGTCTTGTTTCTATGGGATGTGACCTATGACACTAACAAATATTTGACTCTTTCATATTTTTTTCTGCTTGAAATATCAATCTCACATTCACGGAGTCACTAGTTGTACTGAAATGGAGCAGGACCCTATGGTCTTTCCCCCTCCAATACCTTCAGTCTGCCTTTTGCCTGTGAAAAAAAATTCAGCCAAAGAATAAGTTAAATAAAAAAAAGTGAGAAAATGCAAAAGCACAGCAGAACAGTCCAACAAGACTAAATAATAGTAGTTTAGTCATGAAGCAAACTGAGGACTTTAGTTTCTCCTCAAGGACTGTAGATAATCTGAGCTGTCTCATAGATACTGAAACCCCCATCCGGTGGAAGAAGTAATTATATGATGACCAGACTGTAGTCATGACTTAACCTGCCACAATTCTGATAATTAGCCTCAAGGAAATGGGAACAGACCAACTCTGGAACTGAAGAGTAACTGTACCTAAAACAATCAAGTTGATGTTGGTCAGACCACCAGTGAGTAATCTGAAGATGACTGTCAGAGCTGACTGTGCTGTTTCTGCATGCAGCCCCCTCACTCTGTCTGTAAGAGCTCTTGCCTCCTGATTGTCACAGGGGGCAGGGCGGGGTGACAGTTGGACTTTGGACAGGTGATCACCTTCTCCCGAGCATCCAAAATAAAGCAAACTTTCCTTTCCATCAACCTTACTTCTTTACTGGCTTTTGAGAGGAGAGCAACCAGACTCCACTTTCGGTTGCAGTCTTGCTGATAAAAATCAGCTTAAGGGCATGAGATTGTGCAGCTTTATTTGCAAATGTGTAGCTTGGCTAGATCAGGTTAGCTTTTGAGGGATGGTGGCCAGGAATGTGATGGGACAGGTGGAGACTGGCCTAGAGAGAGTCAGGGAAATGGAAGACCCAGTGCAGCTTTCAGGGAGACACAGGCAAGCACTGTGGGCCATTCAGTTGGGGAGAATCTATTCAGCGGGTTCTAGGACCCCAGTCCAGAGACTGGTAGGCAGAAGACTAAATGGACCAAATGTACCAGGGCCATAAGTACACTAAGTTCCCTACATACGAATGCCTTGCATTCTGAGAGTGTGTTCCTAAGTCCAATTTGTTCATAAGTGCAAGTTACACTGGTTATCCAAGTAACACAATCAGCTATATAGTACTATACTATAATGGTTTATAATACTTTTTGCATAAGTAACACATAAAAAACAAATGCAAAAAATAAAGAAAGCATTTTAAATCTTATAGTTTAGTGCCTTGTGAAGTACAGTAGTACAATACCATAGTTGGCACACAGGGGCTGGCATTGAGTGAGCAGGGAAGAAGGACTGGAGGAGGGACGGAAGGTGGAGAAGACAGAGCTGAAGAATCATCATCAGCAGGAGATGGAAGGCAAGCTGCAATGTCACTCATGCCTGGCCCTGAAGGAACACACATTTGCATCTTTGAAAGTTCGAAACTTGAAGGTTCACATGTAGAGGACTCGATGAATTGATGCTTTTGAACTGTGATGCTGGTGAAGACTCTTGAGAGTCCCTTAGACAGCAAGGAGATCAAACCAGTCAATCCTAAAGGAAATCAATCCTGAATATTCACTGGAAGGCCTGATGCTGAAGGTGAAGCTCCAATACTTTGGCCACCTGATGCAAAGACTAAAAAGACCCTGATGCTGATAAAGACTGAGGGCAAGAGGAGAAGCAGGCAACAGAGAATGAGTAAGATGGTTGGATGGCATTACTGACTCAATGGACATGTGTTTGAGCAAACTTTGGAAGATGGTGAAGGGCAAGAAAGCCTGGTGTGCTGCAGTCCATGAGGTCACAAAGAGTTGGACATAGCGACTGAACAACACTGTAGAGGACTTAGTGTACTGAGGCTGCCGTGAAAGAGGCAATTAATAGATGTGCACTCCTGCTTCTGTCCCCATATGGATATGTGAGAAACTCCTCTGTTTCCTGGGACTCTTTCTCAGAGTATAATTTCCACTGAGCAGCAGGAAAAAGTACTTTTTTCTGTGTGGGTGCTTTAAAGCAACTAAAGCTATTATTGAAAGCAAGAGGAAAAAATGTCAAACAAATTGTCTCCTCTCTAATTTAAAAACAAATCCAAAATAACAAGGCCCAGATGTACATCTGAATGTAACTACAGGGAAAACAAAATGTGGCCAGCGTTACCACCTGTCAAGGAAATGTGTGTATGGTGGAAAAGGGGATAAAAGCTACCATTAGCATCACCGAGGCTGCACTGGGGACCTGGGAGGCACGGGAAATGCATTACCACAAAATGGGCTCATTTGAGCACTTTTCTTAAGATGGCAGGAGGCTTTTTCACATTAGTGTGTGTTGAGGCTCACAACCCTCGGAAGCATTGCGAATAGAGTCATCCAATACCAAATGGACTACAGTGAAAGCTTAATTACCTGCATCCATGTTGTGAACTCGTCTCAACACTTGAATTTTCCCAGCCCCTGGGAGAAGGACAGTGGCTGTGACATTTACTCAAAGAGGCCCAGAGAAGAGATAAACACCAGGCTTCCTTCTCCGTGCCATCTGTTTACAGCATCGCTCACTCCCTGCTGTGGATCCTACTTGTAGTGTTGTGATCACCACCTGACAGGCCAAAAGCACCTTTATACGAAGCTCTGAGTTTTATGACCTCATTTATTTTTAAATTGATGAATATAACTTTTTGGAGGGGTTGCACTGTGCCCTTGTAGCTGTGAGGCTTTTCTCTAGCTGCAGCGAGTATGGGCTATTCTCTAGTTTCAGAGCGCCAGCTTCTCACTGCGGTGGCCTCTTTTGTAGAGCAGGGCTCTAGCGCACAGGCTCAGTAGTTGTGGCCCACAGGCTTAGTTGCTCCTCGGCATGTGGGGTCCTCCTGGATCAGGGATCGAACTGGCATCTCCTGCATTAGTAGGTGAATTCTTTACCACTGAGCCACCAGGGAAGTCCTGTGACTTTATTTTTTTTTTAATTTAATATCCTGCACCATGTTGCAACATGAATAGCACATTGGACTTCTAGTAATACCAGCAGAAAGAAAGGAAGCACTAAGAGAATTAGAAAGACAGAGAGAAATCCCCAATGACATCATAACCCTAGGGATCAAACTGTAGGTGTCTAATGATGGATCCATATCTGCACATCTCAGTTATATAAGCAAATATATTCTTATTTACTGCTTAGGTCAGGAGAGTTTTATTTTCAATATGGTAATGCAGAAACATGCCGTATCCTGTACTTCCTGGTGCTTTATTTGAGTAGATACCTATTTAAAAAAAATTCTTTTTAATAAACTCATTCAGAGATGAGTAGAAATTTCTAAGCTCATATTCACATTTAGTGTTACAATGTCACTGTAAGCAATATATTTAGAAAAGATTCTAAACAGTCTTCTAGTATCACAATCTTACTTATCTGTACTATCAAATCAATATAATCTTGGTACTAAAACTTCCATTTTACATAGTTTAACACAGTTTAATGTTAATACTTTGGCCACCTGATGCAAAGAATCAACTCATTGGAAAAGACCCTGATGCTGGTAAAGTTTGAAGGCAGGAAAAGGGGATGACAGAGGAAGAGATGGTTGGATGGCATCACTGACTCAATGGACATGGGTTTGAGCAAGCTCCAGAAGATAGTGAAGGACAAGGAAGCCTGGTGTGCAGGAGTCCATGGGGTCCCAAAGAGTCAGACAGGACTGAGTGACTGAACAACACCAGCAATGTTAAACCACTGTGAAGAGCAGCTGAAGGAAAGAATGGAATACTCTTGGGCATAAAAAGATTTCTTAAGAGTACCTAGCTGCCAGATAAGCTCTCCAAAAAAAAAAAAGAAAGAAAGAAAGAAAGAAAAAACAAAATAAAAAACTTCTGTTCACCAGGTGAATTAAGATGCAAGGAAGCCCAAGGGCATTTGACATTATGCAAATTTGGTTGAGCTCTTTCTACCAGTCCCACATAGATTTAACATTTCAAATTTTCTGAGAATGAAGGTAGCATATGAACAATTTCACATGAAGGTAAAAGTGTCCATGAAAACATAACTATAAGTGACTGAACTGAACTGAAGACACTGTGTGAACTTTTTTTACTCTATATCATTGGTCATACCATGCTTGAATTATTCATTAGCTTAACTGTGAATGTTCAAATTTTGACGACTGGGTCAAGCACACCTGCCCTAGGATTTTGGTTATTTCCTTTTCTAGAAAATTTAGACTCAGAGTTCTCAGTCATGAACAGAAATTACTTCTAACTTGAGCAAAAGGCATTTGTGTGCGAGGATGGATCTTAGGGTGTGTGTGGAGCCCTATGAGTAGAGTCTCATAGAATTGATACAAGGTAGCATAGTAGACTTGGAAACAGGAGGAAACGAATGCAGAAATAAACCAAACACACACCTATATACAACTGGACACAGCCTGGGAGATCTCCACCTACTACAGGAGAAACGACATACCTCCATCATTCCCTCTCCATCGATTAGTCGAGATGCAGATTCCCAGGAGATATACATCATGTGGACAGATGGAGTCAGCATGCAGGGAAAGAAAGTCTCTTTGGTATTTCTGCAAGGAGAAGCGGACACTTGGATTTACTCTCCCCAGAGAAATCTGAGTACTATTATGGATTCTATCCAGACAAAATGGTGAACCTGGTGACTACAGTACCTATAGAACAGGAATCCAAAGTAACTGTTAACTCTTCAGAAAGCCAGGATACTAAAGGAGTAAACAGCATGGTTACCGTCATTTGGTTTTTCTGCTTTAAGCTGGTCAGAAAATGGAAATGTTTCTAGAAATAAACATCTCAAAGGTAACATGCTATCACATGGTAGGGCAGGTTTGGAGTGGGAGCTACTTGGAGATGCTATTTGTGATGATGCTGTTTGACTCTGAAACGTTGTAAGAGGAAAAAGCTCAAGACTGTAAGCCTGCAAGCTATGTTCTGCTGCTTAAAGAGACTGGCTCCCTTACAGTGAAAGAAATGAGTGTTGGTTGCTCAGTTGTGTCTGACTCTGCAACCCCATGGACTGTAGCCTACCAGGCTCTCTCTGTCCATGGGATTTCCCAAGCAAGAATGCTGGACCTTCCTGAACCCGGGTCTCCTGCATTGCAGGCAGATGCTTTACCATCTGAGCCACCAGGGAAGCCCAGATCCCATGCAAATATAAAAAAGCAGGCTTCCTAACAGGAGAAGGGCTGATTTCTCAAATTCACCTTTAAGGAGGAGATAGCAAGTAAATCAGTAAATTCGTGAAAAATGCTTTTATTGGAAATATCACTCTGAGCAAGACAACAAGGTAACATATTTATTTCAAGTCTTTGTCCTCCAGGTTACTAGTAAGCAAATGTGGTTATCCTCATCTATAGAATCTGCATGATGAGCCTGGTTTCCGAGCACCTTATCTTTGCCATATTGGATTATTTAAAGCTAGCTGAAGAAGAGAGTTCATCCTTAGACTGAAAGCCTGTGAATAGAACCCTTGAGGTTTGTGTCAATTGGAGCTAAGCCACACACAAGAAGAGATGGTTGCAGGGAGGAAGGGGGAAAACGCATCATTGTTCTTTAACTACCAACCCATTTCCTTTACATTCAAAAGAATAGTAATAGAAAAAAGCAATCACACTTTCCTATAAGCAGCCCTTTGTCAGGGTAATTCACTAGTGCCGAATCTAAATTCTCAGAGGGTTTGACAGTCCTATCCATTACAATGCACCCTCACTATGTCACTGCTTCAGAGGAATAGAGGCAAAATGACATTCAACTAGCCAAATAGAAGAACCCAGGGAAAAAAACTATATATATATGATGTGCCACTTGGATATAGCTTTGCAAAATGTCTTTTCCCCCTATCCTTTGTTGCATGTGTGTACCACCCAGCACAACTGCACACTTCATACACATTTCTATAACAAAACTCGTTTCTCTAAAATAGAAAAAAATCCATATCTCGAAAAGACTCTAGTTATAGTAAAATTGATTTAGATTCTGTTATGACCTAGGCAGGGTTAGTTAGAAATTAAGGTTAAAAAAGAAATGTCACCTTTTCACTTTGTCTTTTTCTTTATTGCTATCGAGAAGCACAGTATAAAATTTGTAGGCAGGTAGAGTATAAAAGTAAGATTCAGTTACAGCATCTTCTCTAATATTTTTCTTTTATGCAATAGTTCCACAAAAATGAAGACTACAAATACAACATTGTAAAGCAACTAAACTATACTCCAATAAAAATTAATTTAAAAAATGTAGACCACATTTATATGCACACTAAGGAAAATATTTATAGATCCAACACAAAACAGATATCAATACTATGGATATATTCACCTATATATCTATAATTTAAAAATAAAAAATAAACTAAAAGTTCCCATTCTCTCCCTTTCTTTCCCTATATTCATTTTTAAATAATTTGCACTGTGTATATATCAATATTTAGTATGATCAGGTGTTGACTTAGTAAGAAGTCTAATTTTTTAATTATTCATTAATGAGCATTCCTTCAAAAACACACGTATATACAATATCTTTCAACCTGCTTTGCACATTATAAGAACCCAATGAATTTTGCATAAATGCAGGAACCATTGAGTTTATCATTTAATTAATAAAAATAAAGTAAACAATGCTTGGTTATCACTGAAGTTACACCCTATGAGGGCAGGAACTTTGACTGTTTTATGAACTGCTCTATTCCCAACATGAAGAAGACAGCCCAATTCATTAAATATTAGTTATGTGCTGATATTATGGTTGACTCTAAAGCCTGGATATGTGAACTTAGAGGATTATTGTGTAGCAAATTCAGTCCCTCTGAAGGTAGGAGGAAGAGATGACTCCTGTGATGGAAGTGATTAAGCAAGAGCATTGTTAAAGTGTTGACCTTATACAACTAGAGTGCCAGTTATTTCTCTAGCAAAATGGGTTTATTTGGGATCAGCAAAGAGTCGTGATTCAGAGTCTGCAATTACAGGGAACTACACACAAGTCCTTCAAAACAAGGAACAGAGCAAAGGGAATTTGGGAAGGCTGTGGTAAACAAAGAGAACACTGGAGGAAATGAGAGCTGAAAGTAGAGTGGGGTTTCATTGGCTGAGTTTTGGCAGCCCCTCATTGGTTGAAGTTTTTCCAGGTGAGATGAGAAAGTTCTTCTAATCCCTGTTGGACCCTGCCTTGGTCATGTGTAATGATAGCACCCTCTTTTGGCCTCCTGACTCTATTTTGATTCAGTTCAGTTCAGTTCAGTCACTTAGTCCTGTCCTACTCTTTGTAACCCCATGGACTGCAGCACGCCAGGCTTCCTTGTCCATCACCAACTCCCAGAGCTTGCTCAAACTCATGTCCATTGAGTTGGTGATGCCATCCAACCATCTCATCCTCTGTCATCCCCTTCTCCTCCCGCCCTCAATCTTTTCCAGCATCAGGGTCTTTTCCAGTGAGTCAGTTCTTCACATCAGGTGGCCAAAGTATTGGAGTTTCAGCTTCAACATCAGTCCTTCCAATGAATATTCAGGACTGATTTCCTTCAGGATGGACTGTTTGGATCTCCTTGCAGTCCTAGGGACTCTCAAGAGTCTTCTCCAACACTACAGTTCAAAAGCATCAATTCTTCAGTGCTCAGCTTTCTTTATGGTCCAACTCTCACATGCTTACATGACTACTGGAAAAACCATAGCTTGACTAGATGGACCTTTGTTGGCAAAGTAATGTCTCTGCTTTTCAATATGCTGTTTAAGTTTGTCATAGCTTTTCTTCCAAGAAGCAAGTGTCTTTTAATTTCATGGCTGTTGTCACTATCTGCAGTGATTTTGGAGCTTAAGAAAATAAACTCTGTCACTGTTTCCATTGTTTCTCCATATATTTGCCATGAAGTGATGGGACTGGATGCCATGATGTTAGTTTTCTAAGTTGAGTTTTAAGTCAGCTTTTTCACTCTCCTCTTTCATTTTCATGAAGAGGCTTTTTAGTTTCTCTCACTTTCTGCCATAAGTGTGGTGTCATCTGCATATCTGAAGGTTTTGATATTTCTCCCTGCAATCTTGATTCCAGCTTGTGCTTCATCCAACCTGGCATTACACATGAAGTACTCTGCATAGAAGTTAAATAAGCAAGATGACAATATACAGCCTTGACCTACTCCTTTCCCAATTTGGAACCACTCCTATTTTAATTAAAGTTTCTATTTTTTAACTTTTACAAAAAGAAAGGGAACATAAAGGTTAGGAACATGGACTCAGTTACAGTACTTTAGGAATTATGATATGGCTTCCCAGGTGGCGCTAGTGGTAAAGAAACTGGCTGCCAATGCAAGAGATGCAGGAGAAGTGGGGAAGCTCCCCTGGAGGAGGGCATGGCCACCCACTCCAGTGCTCTTGCCTGGAGAATCCCATGGACAGAGGAGGCTGGCAGGCTACAGTCCATAGGGTCGCACAGAGTTGGACATAGTTGAAGCGACTTAGCACACACTCGGAGAAGTCAATGGCACCCCACTCCAGTACTCTTGCCCAGAAAATCCCATGGATGGAGGAGCCTGGTGGGCTGCAGTCCATGGGGTCTCGAAGAGTCAGACACGACTGAGCGACTTCACTTTCACTTTTCACTTTCATGCATTGGAGAAGGAAATGGCAACCCAGTCCAGTGTTCTTTCCTGGAGAATCCCAGGGCTGGGGGAGCCTGGTGGGCTGCCGTCTATGGGGTCACACAGAGTCGGACATGACTGAAGTGACTTAGCAGCAGTAGCAGCAGCAGCACACACTAGAAGAAATACTTATTTCAAGGAAATGGCAGCTCAGAGTGTGTGGACAAGGGAGGGGCTGACTTAATGTTCCTCAGCTGGCCCGGGCTCCTATGTAGCACAGAAGACACCAGAAATTGCAGTTTCCTATTGGGGGGGGCAGGCGGAGCTGGGGGAGCTCGGAGCCTCAGGTGGGCTCATTTTGGCATGGGCTAAGTGACCCTGAATCCAAGGGCTGATGGACAGGCCCCTCAGGATTCACACAAATGACCTTGACCTTGAATTGCACTAGTCGGAGCTGGAGAGGGGCCTGCTCATCAGTGGCGGTTGCTGGGCTCCCAGGAGCTGGGCCTGGCTGAGCAAACACCCAAGGAGTTATACCAGCAGGACCTGAGCAGGAACACAGGCAGGACTTTCTGGTTAGGACAGATGCACCCATCTCAGTAGAGACCAGCCAGAGGACAGTCAGGACCAGGGGCCAGTGCAGGGACCAGCCAGCACCTTGGGCCAGGCCAGGGCCCCTCCCCTACCATCTGGACATCAGGAGGTTGGGCCACTGCCCCTTCAGACAGCAGCCACCTGGGGGAGGAGCAGCGGGGGGTAGGGAGGAACACGTCTATAGGGTGAAGCTGCACCAGTGGACATTTACCCAGCAGTGATGACCTGGACTGCAATACACTGAGAGGCTGCTAAGTTTGCCTCTGCCCCACCTCCTCGGCCTTGCCCAGGGAAGTAGAGGCTGGTGAGGAGTAGATCACAAGAGAAAATAAAAGGTGTCATTCATTTGTTTTTATGAACCCAGTATGTTAACATTGCAGACTATCCTCTTCGAGGTCCCAGGGCCATGAGAAGAGCAGCTCTAGACGGAAACCAAGTGGTAGCCTGAGACTCAGACAGAAAAGAGCATGCCTGTCCTCAGTAGTCATAACAGTTCAAGATTGTCAAGCCCGACTGGGCAGGGGTAGAGGAGGGAAACGGGAAGGCCCAGCTCACAGCAGGAGCCCCGACCAGGGAGGAAAACTGACCGACCCGGAAGATGGTACCCGTGCTTCTAATCTGCTGTCAACTCGCTGGGTAATATAAGTATGTTTCTGCAATTACTCTGATCTGTGGAACTCTGTCTTATCTAAATTGCCTCTATTGAGGATTTGGAAGTCCCTAAAAAGCTAGTAACATTAAACACGCATTTGACACTGAAATGAGCTCCACTCTACTGTTCTCAGTAGAGTTCGATTGGAGGAATTGAATGGGAAAGGCCAAGAAAGAAAAATTCCAAGGCTCAGAGGATCACAGTGTGAAAGTGTCCTGAGAAGGCAATGACTGATGGGCTCTGGACTGCTGTGCGGATGCCCTCTTTAATTCCACAGTTACACAGCATCTTTTTTTTTTTTTTTCTGTTGGTTTTAAATTAGAAGATAATTGCTTTACAATGTTGTGTTGATTTCTGCTGTGCTACCACATGAATCAGCTATATGTATGCACATATCCCCTTCCATCCCACCCCTCTAGGTCATCCCAGCTAGCTGGGATGACCTGTGTTATACAGCTGTGAGGAGCTGTATAACTGTTACACAGTTACACTGTATAGCTGTTCTGTCACAGCTACATAACTGTGAGCTGTTATGCAGCTCACAGGAGCTGAGCTCCCTGTGTTATACAGCAATTAGCTATGCATTTTACAAAGTGTTAGTAACTCAGTCGTGTCCATTGCTTTATGACCCCCTGGACTGTACTTCTGTTCCTGGGATTCTCCGGGCAAGAATACTGGAGTGGTTTGCCATTCCCTTCTCCAGGGATCTTCATGATCCAGGGATCTAACCCATGTCTCCTGTGCTGCAGGAAGATTATTCTGATTCTTCTTTGCCAGTATATGTCAGTGCTACTCTCCCAATTTGTCCCACCCTCTTCTGCCCTAGCTGTGCTCCCACACCATCTTACTCTTGCCTAGATTGAGGAACATGGACTGGAAAAATGTAAGAGGATGTTTAAGGAAAGGGGTTCCCCCAAATTTCTCAAAGGCTCTCATAATTTAATATTTTATCATGAAATCCCCCTATCCAGAATTGTATTAGGCCCAAAATCCTTTAGTCTGGAAATACCCTTCATACCTTTTCTTTGTGAGTTACAGTTTAAGTATCTTTTGCCTTTAGTCCAGAGCATCTTCTATGTAGATTATCCTTCACCAGCAGCTTTGTTATCTTACTGGAGAACCCAAGGTTAATGCTGCATCCAAGACCATGACCTTTGTATTTTCCAGCTCATCATCTCTACAAATATGACCCAGTAATTGGTCTTCTTTTTCTTTAGAAAAAAAATTTTTTAAGTGAAGCATCATTTTAAAATGTGTAATTCAGGTGTGGATACCTCCTCATTATTTATAGACTTAATTATAGATTGTAAAACTAACTATAATCTCTATGGTGTTTCCCTCTGAAATTGCTCCAGATAGTCTCCATTAACTTATACTACATCTTTGTGAAGTTTGGTCAGAAGATCAATTCTTTTGCTTTAATAGAAAGAAGAGAAGGAAAGTGGTTTGTCCAAGGTCAATCACCCAATTAGCACTGAAACCTTACCTAAAGGCCAGGTCACGTGATCCCTGCTTCTGTGCTCTATCAGGATACTGTGTTGTCCCCAAACCCTGAGGTGGCGCCAGTTCAGCTGAAACAGGCGGACCTCCCCTGAGGTACCTGGCCAGCCAGAGAGCATGTAGCCCACCACAGGGCCTACTCTGTCCTCACCCTCAGGCCAGACAGCAGCATTGCTAAATAGATTACATAATACCATACTGCACTGTACCATGCTATATATAGATACATCACACCATAGTACCTACTCCCAGTGAATCACAGGCTTCCTAATCCATTGCTCTCTGGAGCTGTTGGTTCTATTCCTTGGGCTTTTGATTCCTTCTCTGAAATGTCCCTCACTTCCGAAAAGAAAAAAAATGGCCATTGTTGTAAGTGAGTGGCTATCTCAATTTGCTTTCTGCTAGTGAAATTTTGAGAGTATAAATGTCCTTATGCAATCTGAACAATAGATATTAGTGCCTCTAAATGGAAGCTGGTGGCTCTTCTGCTTGGGTAAAACATTAAAACATTTATTTAAATTTCTTAGAAGCCCTTTTACCTAGTCGAAAGGTACTACTCCTTGACACTACTCTAAATCGTTTATAGATCTTAATTTTTTATAGCCATGTTTTTGATTTGGTCATCACCATTAAGAATTTTACTGAATGGCGAAGTGGGATGTGAGAAAGTTTTATTTTCTCAGTTGTTACTGAGGCTTTTAAATTCCCTCTAAATTCTGCTTTAAAACTAAATCTTGAGCAGAGAACAAGATGGCAGATGAGTAGGTGAACATGGAGTACATCTCTCTCCACAGATACATCAGGAACTTACCCTCAGATACAGAAGTGCATGGAGAACACCAGCTGAGCGGAGACAGGAGTACCTGACCAGCAGAAAAGAATATATACACCCACACAAAACTCAGTAGGATGAAGGAACTAAGGGGAAAAACAGGAATGTTAGTAGGACTGGACCTGCCCTCGGTGGGTAAGGGAACTGGAGCAGGGGTCTGATCCCCATATCGGGGCCATTGTCTAAGTCAGAGGAGGAACATTTAAGGCTGAGAATGAAACAGCTGATCTCTGGCAAACTAAATGGAAAGAGAACCAGACAGTCCAAGCCCAGCCGTACATACCCTAACTGCACAGTGGCTGGGAGCTGAGGTTTAGGGATTGTGGAGCAATCCCTGGCGAGGGCTGCTGTTGGCTATGGAGAGAAGGATCAAGGGGATGTGAGGAAAGAGATCGTGGTGGGAAATGCCTGTGGTGGAAAACCCAGCAGCCATGGAAGCAACGTGATACTAAGGAGTCATGCAAAGGGAGTGGAGCCATCACCATAGCCTCTCTTCTCTCCACACTCCAGCATGGGCAACTGAACAATCAGAGAGGCTGGACCATCAAATGCCTGGTGCACTGAACTACAGAGTAGGACCCCACCCAGGGTGCCCCCTTAACTGCTTGACATTCTGATCTACAGAGTAGGACCCCAGTGGCTGCGGGGGCCCTCTATGTGCCCGATGTGTTGAACAACAGAGAAGGACACCAGGCAAGGAAGCCCTCTAAGTGACTGAATGGGGGGAACTACGGAGAAAGACTGGCCAGAGGCCTTCTGATTGCCAGCTACAAGAGGCTCAAAAAAAGACTCTGATAGGGCCATAACTCCTGCAGCAGAGGCAGTCCATGTCCTCCACACCACCAGGGTCCCCACAAGCAAAGCAGCTGCACCACCTAAACGCTCAGCTCTCACTGGGGCAGAGCTGCCACAGGCAAAAAAAGTCTGTTCCTATGCACGTGCTCAGGGTTGCTTCGGTAGTGTCCGACTCTTTGTGACCCTGTAGACTATGGCCTGCCAGGCTTCTCTGTCAAGGAGGGGGTTTCTCCAGGCAAGAATACTGGAGCGTATGGGTCAATACTGGTTGCCCTACCCTTCTAGAGCACTATATTTCCTGCTGCCCTAGCCACCAAACCCCCTGAGTACCTGGTGCTGCCAGAACCCCTGTGACCCAAGCAGCAGTACCACCTCCACATCTGGCCCTCACAGGGGCAAACCCAAGTCATCCAGGGCAGCCTCAGGAGCAAATTCTAGTGGACAACCCACATGCAGACATGGAAATAAAACTACAGTTGAAACCCAGGGGCAGTGTGACTAAGGAAGAAAACCCAAAACCCTCCCACCAGCTGTATAAGCTGCAGACTAAATCCACACGATAAACTAGGCAGACTCTGTTTCTATGGAACAGAGAAGGTCACTAAGAGCTCCCACAAAATAAAATGCACTAGTTCTGATAGCTGTGAACATTGGAGGCAAGAACAGAGGAGTAAGAATAGATTCCAGCCAGACATCCTGGAATGTGAAGTCAAATGGGCCTCAGGAAGTATCACTATGAACAAAGCTAGTGGAGGTGATGGAATTCCAGTTGAGCTATTTCAAATCCTGGAAGATGATGCTGTGAAAGTGCTGCACTCAATATGCCAGCAAATTTGGAAAACTCAGCAGTGGCCACAGGACTTGAACAGGTCAATTTTCATTCCAATTCCAAAGAAAGGCAATGCCAAAGAATGCTCAAACTACTGCACAATTGCACGTATCTCACACGTAGTAAAGTAATGCTCAAAATTCTCCAAGCCAGGCTTCAGCTATATGTGAACCATGAACTTCCAGATGTTTAAGCTGGTTTTAGAAAAGGCAGAGGAACTAGAGATCAAAATTAAAAGAGGCTTACTCCTTGGAAGGAAAGTTATGACCAATCTAGACAGCATATTAAAAAGCAGAGACATTACTCTGTCAACAAAGATCTGTCTAGTCAAGGTTATGTTTTTTCCAGTGGTCATGTATGGATGTGAGAGTTGAACTATAAAGAAAGCTGAGCGCAGAAGAACTGATGCTTTTGAACTGTGGTGTTGGAGAAGACTCTTAAGAGTCCCTTGGATGGCAAGGAGATCCAACCAGTCCATCCTAAAGGAGATCAGTCCTCGGTGTTCATTGATAGGACTGATTTTGAAGCTGAAACTCCAATATTTTGGCCACCTGATGGGAAGAGCTGACTCATTTGAAAAGACTCTGATGCTGGGAAAGATTGAGGGCAGGAGGAGAAGGGGACGACAGAGGATGAGATGGTTGGATGGCGTCACCGACTCAATGGACATGAGTTTGAGTGAACTCAAGGAGTTGATGATGGACAGAGAGGCTTGGCTTGCTGCGGTCCATGGGGTCTCAAAGAGTCAGACATGACTGAGCGACTAAACTGAATTGAACTGAACTGTATATGTGTATATTCAGTCACATATTTTATAGCTGTTATAAACCTCTGCTTCTCTGCTTTTCCAGTCCTGTGGAGCTTTCCTTTTTCAAAATCTCACTTTAATTTCATAACAAATCACTTGTGTAATCTTTGTTCCTGACCAGAGATCAAGCCCTGAACCTTTGGAGTGGTAGCACTAACTCCAAGACCCTAGTCTACCAGAAAACTTACCCTAGGGAGTATCAAATAGTGGGAACTCACACAAAGGAAACCACTGGCATACAAGACCCAGCATCACCCAACTGCCAGTAGCACCCTGTGCCGGGCACCTCATCTAAAGAACAAACAAAACAAAAATACAAACCCAATCATCAGCAGACAGGATTACCACCTCACTCAGCCTGGCCTACCAGAGGAAAAACAAACAAGCAAAAACTCAGCTCAAATCTCACTATATAAGAAGCTTACACAAACCACTGAACCAACCTTAGGTGGGCAGAAATCAAAAGGAAGAAAGAATTCAACTTTGAATCCTGGGAATAGGAGACCTCAAACACAATAAGTTAAAAAAATAAATAATGAAAAGGCAGAGAAATGCTACACAACTGAAGGAACAAACTAGAAACACAGTCCAAATAAATGAAGAGGAAATAGGCAAGTTACCAGAAAAAAAAAAATCAGAATAATGATAGTAAAGATGATCAAAAACCTTGAAAGCAAAATGGAGAAAATGCAAGAATCAATTAACAAAGACCTAGAAGAATTAAAGAGTAAACATACATACAACACAATTACTGAAATTAATAGCAGAATATCTGAAGCAGAAGAATGAATCAGTGAGCTGGAAGATAGAATGGTAGAAATAACTTCTGAAGTGCAGAATAAAGTAAAAAACAAAACAAAACAAAAAAAAAAAAAGAAAGAAAGAAAGAAAAGAACTGAGGATAGTGTCAGAGACCTCTGGGACCATATCAAATGCACCAACATTTGAATTATAGGGGTCCCAGAAGAAGAAGAGAAAAAGATAGTGTGGAGAAAAATTTTGAAGAGATTATAGTTGAAAACTTTCCCAACATAGAAAAGGAAATAGTCAGTCCAGTCCAAGAGGCACAGAGTCCCACACAGGATAAACCCAAGGAGAAACATACCAAGATACATACTAATCAGACTAACGAAGACTAAACACAAAGAAAGAATATTAAAAGCAGCAGAGAGAAGCAACAACTAACATACAAGGGAAACCCCATATGCTTAACAGCTGATGTTTCAGCAGAAACTCTACAGGCCAGAAGGGAATGGCAGGATATATTTCAAGTACTGAAAGGGAAAAATCTACAACCATGATTATTGTACCTGGCAAGGATCTCATTCAAAATTGGTGGAGAAATCAAAAACTTTTCAGACAAGCAAAAGTTAAAAGAATTCAGTACCACCAACCAGCTTTACAACAAATGTTTAGTTCAGTTCAGTTCAGTTCAGTCGCTCAGTCGTGTCCGACTCTTTGCGACCCCATGAATCGCAGCACTCAAGGCCTCCCTGTCCATCACCATCTCCTGGAGTTCACTCAGACTCACGTCCATTGAGTCAGTGATGCCATCCAGCCGTCTCACCCTCGGTTGTCCCCTTCTCCTCCTGCCCCCAATCCCTCCCAGCATCAGAGTCTTTTCTAATGACTCAACTCTTCGCATGAGGTGGCCAAAGTACTGGAGCTTCAGCTTTAGCATCATTCCTTCCAAAGAAATCCCAGGGTTGATCTCCTTCACAATGGATTGGTTGGATCTCCTTGCAGTCCAAGGGACTCTCAAGAGTCTTCTCCAACACCACAGTTCAAAAGCATCAATTCTTTGGCGCTCAGCTTTCTTCACAGTCCAACTCTCACATCCATACATGACCACAGGAAAAACCATAGCCTTGACTAAATGGACCTTAGTCAGCAAAGTAATGTCTCTACTTTTGAATATACTATCTAGGTTGGTCATAACTTTTCTTCCAAGGAGTAAGCGTCTTTTAATTTCATGGCTGCAGTCACCATCTGCAGTGATTTTGGAGCCCCCCAAAATAAAGTCTGACACTGTTTCCACTGTTTCCCCATCTATTTACCATGAAGTGATGGGACCAGATGCCATGATCTTCATTTTCTGAATGTTGAGTTTTAAGCCAACTTTTTCACTCTCCTCTTTCACTTTCGTCAGGAGGCTTTTGAGTTCCTCTTCACTTTCTGCCATAAGGGTGGTGTCATCTGCATATCTGAGGTGATTGATATTTCTCCCGGCAATCTTGATTCCAGCTTGTGTTTCTTCCAGCCCAGCGTTTCTCATGATGTGCTCTGCATAGAAGTTAAATAAGCAGGGTGACAATATACAGCCTTGACGTACTCCTTTTCTTATTTGGAACCAGTCTGTTGTTCCATGTCCAGTTCTACCTGTTGCTTCCTGGCCTGCATACAGATTTCTCAAGAGGCAGGTTAAGTGGTCTTGTATTCCCATCTCTTTCAGAATTTTCCACAGCTTATTGTGATCCACACAGTCAAAGGCTTTGGCATAGTCAATAAAGGAGAAATAGATGTTTTTCTGGAACTCTTTTGCTTTTTCCATGATCCAGAGGATGTTGGCCATTTGATCTCTGGTTCCTCTGCCTTTTCAAAATCCAGCTTGAACATCAGGGAGTTCACGGTTCACATATTCCTGAAGTCTGGCTTGGAATTTTGAGCATAACTCTACTAGCATGTGAGATGAGTGCAATTGTGTGGTAGTTTGAGCATTTTTTTGCATTGCCTTTCTTTGGAATTAGAATGAAAACTGACCTTTTCCAGTCCTGTGGCCACTGCTGAGTTTTCCAAATTTGCTGGCATATTGAGTGCAACACTTTCATAGCATCATCTTTCAGGATTTGAAACAGCTCAACTGGAATTCCATCACCCACACTAGCTTTGTTCGTAGTGATGTTTTCTAAGGCCCACTTGACTTCACACTCCAAGATGTCTGGCTCTAGATTAGTGATCACATCATCATGATTATCTGGGTCATGAAGATCTTTTTTGTACGGTTCTTCTGTGTATTCTTGCCACCTCTTCTTAATATCTTCTGCTTCTGTTAGGTCTATACCATTTCTGTTCTTTATCAAGCCCATCTTTGCATGAAATGGTCCCTTGGTAGCTCTAATTTTCTTGAAAGATCTCTAGTCTTTCCCACTCTGTTGTTTTCCTCTATTTCTTTGCATTGATCGCTGAAGAAGTCTTTCTTATCTCTTCTTGCTATTCTTTGGAACTCTGCATTCAGATACTTATATCTTTCCCTTTCTCCTTTGCTTTTTGCCTCTCTTCTTTTCACAGCTATTTGTAAGGCCTTCCCAGACAGCCATTTTGCTTTTTTGCATTTCTTTTCCATGGGGATGGTCTTGATCCCTGTCTCCTGTACAATGTCATGAACCTCAGTCCATAGTTCATCAGGCACTCTATCTATCAGATCTAGGCCCTTAAATCTGTTTCTCACTTCCACTGTATAATCATAAGGGATTTGATTTAAGTCATACCTGAATGGTCTAGCAGTTTTCCTTACTTTCTTCAATTTGAGTCTGAATTTGGTAATAAGGAGTTCATGATCTGAGCCACAGTCAGCTCCTGGTTTTGTTTTTGTTGACTGTATAGAGCTTCTCCATCTTTGGCTGCAAAGAATATAATCAATCTGATTTCGGTGTTGACCATCTGGTGATGTCCATGTGTAGAGTCTTCTCTTGTGTTGTTGGAACAAGGTGTTTGCTATGACCAGTGCATTTTCTTGGCAAAACTCTATTAGTCTTTGCCCTGCTTCATTCCATATTCCAAGGCCAAATTTTCCTGTTACTCCAGGTGTTTCTTGACTTCCTACTTTTGCATTCCAGTCCCCTATAATGAAAAGGACATCTTTTTTGTGTGTTAGTTCTAAAAGGTTTTGTAGGTCTTCATAAAACCATTCAGCTTCAGTTTCTTCAGCGTTACTGGTTGGGGCTTGGATAACTGTGATATTGAAGACTTATATGTTCAAGAAATACAAGAGAAAAAAAGATCTACAAAATCAACCCCAAACAATTAAGAAAATGGCAATAGGATCATATATATAAATAATTACTTTAAATGTAAATGGATTAAATGCTCCAACCAAAAGACACAGACTGGCTGAATGGATACAAAAATGTAAGTTCAGTTGCTCAGTCGTGTCCAACTCTTTGCGAACCCATGAATTGCAGCACGCCAGGCCTCCCTGTCCTTCACCAACTCTCAGAGTCTATCCAAACCCATGTCCATTGAGTTGGTGATGCCATCCAGCCATCTCATCCTCTGTCGTCCCCTTGTCCTCCTGCCCCCAATCCTTCCCAGCATTAGGGTCTTTTCAAATGAGTCAATTCTTCGCATGAGGTGGCCAAAGTATTGGAGTTTCAGCTTCAACATCAGTCCTTCCAATGAACACCCAGGACTGATCCCCTTTAGGATAGACTGGTTGGATCTTCTTGCAGTCCAAGGGACTCTCAAGAGACTTCTCCAGGACCCATATATATGCTGTCTACAAGATACCCACTTCAGATCTCAAGACACATATAGACTGAAAGTGAGAGGATGGAAAAATATATCCCATGCAAATGGGAAGCAAAAGAAAACTGGGGTAGCAAACCTCATATCAGATAGAATAGACCTTAAAATAATGAAGACTATAAGAGATAAGGAAGGACACTACATAATGATCAAGGGATCAATTCAAGAGGAAGATATAGCACTTGTAAATATCTATGCACCCAACATAGGAGCACCTCAATACACAAGATAAACAGTAACCAACATAAGAGGAGAAATTGACAGTAACACAATATTAGTAGGAGACTTTAACACCAAACCCACACCAATGGACTGATCACCAAAACAGAAAATTAATAAGGAAACACAAGTCTTAAATGATACATTGGATGTGATGGATCCCATTGATATCTTCAGGACATTCCATTAAATGCAGAAGAATACACCTTCTCAAGTGCACATGAAATATTCTCCAGGATAGACCACATCTTGGGTCACAAATCAAATGTCAGTAAATTTTAAAGAATTGAAATCATATCAAGTATCTTCTCTGACCACAATGCTATGAGACTAGATATCAATTACAAGGAAAAAAACTGTAAGAAACAATAACACATGGAGATTAAACAGTACATTTTAAAATAACCAACAGGTTACTGAAGAAATCAAAAGGGAAATCAAAAAACTTCTAGAAACAAATGACAATGAAAACATGACAACTCAAAACCTATGGGATGCAGCAAAAGCAATCCTACCTCAAGAAACAAGAAAACATTGAATAGACAACATAATTTTACACCTAAAACAACTGGAAAAAGAAGAAGAAGAAGAACAACAACAACAAAACCCCCAAGATTAGTAGAAGGAAAGAAATCATAAAGATCCCAGCAGAAATAATTGAAAAAGAAATGAAAGAAACAACAGTAAAGATTAATAAAACTAAAAGCTGGTTCTTTGAGAAGATAAATAAAATTGACAAGCCTTTAGCCAGACTCATCAAGAAAAAAAGAGAGAAGAATCAAATCAACAAAATTAGAAATGAAAAAGGAGAGCTTACAACAGACAATGCAGAAATAGAAAGGATTATAAGAGACTATTATGAGCAACTATATAGCAAGAAAATGAATAACATGGAAGAAATGGACAGATTCTTAGAAAAGTTCAATCTTCTAAGACTGAACCGGGAAGAAACAGAAATTATGAACAACCCAATTACAAGCACTGAAATTGAACCTGTGATAAAAATCTCCCAAAGGACAAAAACCCAGGACCAGATGGCTTCACAGGGGAATTCTATCAGACATTTAGAAAAGAGCTAATGCCTATCCTTCTCAACTCTTTCAAAAAATTGCAAAGGAAGGAACACTTCCAAACTCATTCTACGAGGCAACAATCATCCTGATACCAAAACCAAAGACAACACAAAAACAGAAAACTACAGGCCAATATCACTGATGAATATAGATGCAAAACTGTTCAACAAAATTTTAGCAAACAGAATTCAGCAACACATAATAAAGCTAATACACTATGATCAAGTTGAGTTTATTCCATGAATGCAAGGATTCTTCAATATATGCAAATCAATCAATGTGATGTACCATATTAACAAATTAAAAGATAAAAACCATATGATAATCTCAATAGATGCAGAAAAAGCCTTTGACAAAATTCAGCACCATTTTATGGTTAAAACTCTTCAAAAAATGGGCATAGAAGGAACCTACCTCAACATAGTAAAGACCATATATGATAAGCCTACAGCAACATTATTCTCAACAGTGAAAAGTTGAAAGCATTTCCCCTAAGATCAGGAAGAAGACAAGGGTGTCCACTTTCACCACTGTTATTCAAAATAGTTCTGGAAGTCCTAGCTACAACAGTCAGAGAAGAAAAAGAAATAAAAGGAATCCAGATCAGAAAAGAAGATGTAAACTCTCACTGTTTGCAGATGACACGATGCTCTACATAGAAAACCCTAAAGACAGTATCAGAAAGTTACTAGAGCTAATCAGTGAATTTAGCAAGTTTGCAGGATTCAAAATCAATACACAGAAATCACTTGTATTTCTATATACTAACAGTGAAAAATCAGAAAGAGAAAGGAAGGAATCAATCCCATTCACCATTGCAACAAAAAGAATTAAATATCTAGGGATAAACTTACCTAAGGAGACAAAAGAACTGTACTCAGAAAATTATAGGATACTGATGAAAAAAATCAAAGATGACATAAACAGATGGAGAGATATTCCATATTCCTGGGTAGGAAGAATCAATATTGCAAAAATGACTATACTACCAAATGCAATCTACAGATTCAATGAGATCCCTATCAAATTACCAATGGCATTTTTCACAGAACTAGAACAGAAATTTTCACAATTCATATTGAAACACAAATGACCCTGAATAGCCAAAGCAATCTTGAGAAAGAAGAATGGAGCTGGAGGAATCAAGCTTCCTGACTTCAGATTATACTACAAAGCTACAGTCATCAAGACAATATGGTACTGGCACAAAAACAGAAATATAGACCAATGGAACAAGATAGAAAGCCCAGAAATAAACCCATGCACCCATGGGTACCTTATTTTTTTTTTTATCATGTAGAATTTTTATTTAAACAGGGAATGTCACATTTACTTATAAGATATCAAGTAATGAAATAATTTGTATGACCAAAATTGAAGCTAGTAACATTCTTCTACTTTTAAAAAAATTCTAAAAATATATAATTTTATTATAGCTTATATTTTAAGGATTAAATATTATTTATAAAATGACTGCATAAAATTTTGCCAGTCATTTGATTAATAGTAAAACTTTAAATATTGAAAATCAGTTCAATTCATTTTATTTTATTTATTTATTTATTTTTTTAGGATGGTTGTGAAGTTTTTTTTTTTTAATTAATTAATTAATTTATTTTTAATTTTTACTTTACAATTCTGTATTGGTTTTGGCATAGATTGACATGAATCCACCACAGGTGTACATGCGTTCCCAAACATGAACCCCCCTCCCATCCCCCTCCCCACATCATCTCTCTGGGTCATCCCCACGTGTCAGCCCCAAGCGTGTCATATCCTGCATCAGACATAGACTGGCATTTCCATTCTTACATGATATTATACATGTTTCAATGCCATTCTCCCAAATCATCACACCCTCTCCCTCTCCCTCTGAGTCCAAAAGTCCGCTATACACATCTGTGTCTCTTTTGCTGTCCTGCATACAGGGTCATCATTGCCATCTTCCTAAATTCCATATATATGTGTTAGTATACTGTATTGGTGTTTTTCTTTCTGGCTCACTTCACTCTGTATAATCGGCTCCAGTTTCATCCATCTCATCAGAACTGATTCAAATGTATTCTTTTTAATGGCTGAGTAATACTCCATTGTGTATATGTACCACAGCTTTCTTATCCATTCATCTACTGATGGACATCTAGGTTGTTTCCATGTCCTGGCTATTATAAACAGTGCTGCAATGAACATTGGGGTACATGTGTCTCTTTCAATTCTGGTTTCCTCTGTGTGTATGCCCAACAGTGGGATTGCTGGGTCATAAGGCATTTCTATTTGCAATTTTTTAAGGAATCTCCACACTGTTCTCCATAGTGGCTGTACTAGTTTGCATTCCCACCAACAGTGTAGGAGGGTTCCCTTCTCTCCACATCCTCTCCAGCATTTATTGCTTGCAGATTTTTGGATCGCAGACATTCTGACTGGTGTGAAGTGGTACCTCATTGTGGTTTTGATTTGCATTTCTCTAATAATGAGTGATGTTGAGCATCTTTTCATGTGTTTGTTAGCCATCCGTATGTCTTCTTTGGAGAAATGTCTATTTAGTTCTTTGGCCCATTTTTTGATTGGGTCGTTTATTTTTCTGGAATTGAGCTGCAGGAGTTGCTTGTATATTTTTGAGATTAGTTGTTTGTCAGTTGCTTCATTTGCTATTATTTTCTCCCATTCGGAAGGCTGTCTTTTCACTTTGCTTATGTTTTCCTTTGTTGTGCAGAAGCTTTTAATTTTAATTAGATCCCATTTGTTTATTTTTGCTTTTATTTCCAGAATTCTGGGAGGTGGATCATAGAGGATCCTGCTGTGGTTTATGTCGGAGAGTGTTTTGCCTATGTTCTCCTCTAAGAGTTTTATAGTTTCTGGTCTTACATTTAGATCTTTAATCCATTTTGAGTTTATCTTTGTGTGCGGTGTTAGAAAGTGATCTAGTTTCATTCTTTTACAAGTGGTTGACCAGTTTTCCCAGCACCACTTGTTAAAGAGATTGTCTTTACTCCATTGTATATTCTTGCCTCCTTTGTCAAAGATAAGGTGTCCATATGTATGTGGATTTATCTCTGGGCTTTCTATTTTGTTCCATTGATCTATATGTCTGTCTTTGTGCCAATACCATACTGTCTTGATGACTGTGGCTTTGTAGTAGAGCCTGAAGTCAGGCAAGTTGATTCCTCCAGTTCCATTCTTCTTTCTCAAGATTGCTTTGGCTATTCGTGGTTTTTTGTATTTCCATACAAATCTTGAAATTATTTGTTCTAGTTCTGTGAAAAATATCGCCGGTATCTTGATAGGGATTGCATTGAATTTGTAAATTGCTTTGGGTAATATACTCATTTTCACTATATTGATTCTTCCGATCCATGAGCATGGTATATTTCTCCATCTATTAGTGTCCTCTTTGATTTCTTTCATCAGTGTTTTATAGTTTTCAGTATATAGGTCTTTAGTTTCTTTAGGTAGATATATTCCTAAGTATTTTATTCTTTTGGTTGCAATGGTGAATGGAATTGTTTCCTTAATTTCTTCTTCTACTTTCTCATTATTAGTGTATAGGAATGCAAGGGATTTCTGTGTGTTGATTTTATATCCTGCAACTTTACTATATTCATTAATTAGCTCTAGTAATTTTCTGGTAGAGTCTTTAGTGTTTTCTATGTAGAGGATCATGTCATCTGCAAACAGTGAGAGTTTTACTTCTTCTTTTCCAATTTGGATTCCTTTTATTTCTTTTTCTGCTCTGATTGCTGTGGCTAAGACTTCCAGAACTATGTTGAATAGTAGTGGTGAAAGTGGGCACCCTTGTCTTGTTCCTGACTTAAGGGGAAATGCTTTCAATTTTTCACCATTGAGGATAATGTTTGCTGTGGGTTTGTCATATATAGCTTTTATTATATTGAGGTATGTTCCTTCTATTCCTGCTTTCTGGAGAGTTTTTATCATAAATGGATGTTGAATTTTGTCAAAGGCCTTCTCTGCATCTATTGAGATAATCATATGGTTTTTATTTTTCAATTTGTTAATGTGGTGAATTACATTGATTGATTTGCGGATGTTGAAGAATCCTTGCATCCCTGGGATAAAGCCCACTTGGTCATGGTGTACGATCTTTTTAATGTGTTGTTGGATTCTGATTGCTAGAATTTTGTTGAGGATTTTTGCATCTGTGTTCATCAGTGATATTGGCCTGTAGTTTTCCTTTTTTGTAGTATCTTTGTCAGGTTTTGGTATTAGGGTGATGGTGGCCTCATAGAATGAGTTTGGAAGTTTCCCTTCCTCTGCAATTTTCTGGAAGAGTTTGAGTAGGATAGGTGTTAACTCTTCTCGAAATTTTTGGTAGAATTCAGCTGTGAAGCCGTCTGGACCTGGGCTTTTGTTTGCTGGAAGATTTCTGATTACAGTTTCAATTTCCGTGCTTGTGATGGGTCTGTTAAGATTGTCTATTTCTTCCTGGTTTAGTTTTGGAAAGTTGTATTTTTCTAAGAATTTGTCCATTTCTTCCACGTTGTCCATTTTATTGGCATATAATTGCTGATAGTAGTCTCTTATGATCCTTTGTATTTCTGTGTTGTCTGTTGTGATCTCTCCATTTTCATTTCTAATTTTATTGATTTGATTTTTCTCTCTTTGCTTCTTGATGAGTCTGGCTAATGGTCTGTCAATTTTATTTATCCTTTCAAAGAACCAGCTTCTGGCTTTGTTGATTTTTGCTATGGTCTCTTTTGTTTCTTTTGCATTTATTTCTGCCCTAATTTTTAAGATTTCTTTCCTTCTGCTAACTCTGGGGTTCTCTAATTCTTCCTTTTCTAGTTGCTTTAGGTGTAGAGTTAGGTTATTTATTTGACTTTTTTCTTGTTTCTTGAGGTATGCCTGTATTGCTATGAACTTTTCTCTTAGCACTGATTTTATAGTGTCCCACAGGTTTTGGGTTGTTGTGTTTTCATTTTCATTCGTTTCTATGCATATTTTGATTTCTTTTTTGATTTCTTCTGTGATTTGTTGGTTATTCAGAAGCGTGTTGTTCAGCCTCCATATGTTGGAATTTTTAATAGGTTTCCTCCTGTAATTGAGATCTAATCTTAGTGCATTATGGTCAGAAAAGATGCTTGGAATGATTTCGATTTTTTTGAATTTATCAAGGTTATATTTATGGCCCAGGATGTGATCTATCCTGGAGAAGGTTCCATGAGCACTTGAGAAAAAGGTGAAATTCATTGTTTTGGAGTGAAATGTCCTATAGATATCAATTAGGTCTAACTGGTCTAATGTATCATTTAAAGTTTGCGTTTCTTTGTTAATTTTCTGTTTAGTTGATCTGTCCATATGTGTGAGTGGGGTATTAAAGTCTCCCACTATTATTGTGTTGTTGTTAATTTCCCCTTTCATACTTGTTTAGCATTTGTCCTACATATTGCGGTGCTCCTATATTGGGTGCATATATATTTATAATTGTTATATCTTCTTCTTGGATTGATCCTTTGATCATTATGTAGTGGCCTTCTTTGTCTCTTTTCACCGCCTTTGTTTTAAAGTCTATTTTATCGGATATGAGTATTGCCACTCCTGCTTTCTTTTGGTCTCTATTTGCATGGAATATCTTTTTCCAACCCTTCACTTTCAGTCTGTATGTGTCCCTTGTTTTGAGGTGGGTCTCTTGTAAGCAGCATATAGAGGGTTCTTGTTTTTGTATCCAATCGGCCAGTCTTTGCCTTTTGGTTGGGGCATTCAATCCATTTACGTTTAAGGTAATTATTGATAAGTATGATCCCGTTGCCATTTGTTTTATTATTTGGGGTTCGGGTTTATACTCCCTTTTTGTGTTTCCTGTCTAGAGAATATCCTTTAGAATTTGTTGGAGAGCTGGTTTGGTGGTGCTGAATTCTCTCAGCTTTTGCTTGTCTGTAAAGCTTTTGATTTCTCCTTCGTATTTGAATGAGATCCTTGCTGGGTATAGTAATCTGGGCTGTAAGTTATTTTCTTTCATCACTTTAAGTATGTCTTGCCATTCCCTCCTGGCCTGAAGAGTTTCTATTGAGAGATCAGCTGTTATCCTTATGGGAATCCCCTTGTGTGTTATTTGTTGTTTTTCCCTTGCTGCTTTTAATAGTTGTTCTTTGTGTTTGATCTTTGTTAATTTAATTAATATGTGTCTTGGGGTGTTTCGCCTTGGGTTTATCCTATTTGGGACTCTCTGGGTTTCTTGGACTTGGGTGATTATTTCCTTCCCCATTTTAGGGAAGTTTTCAACTATTATCTCCTCAAGGATTTTCTCGTGGTCTTTCTTTTTGTCTTCTTCTTCTGGGACTCCTATAATTCGAATGTTGGAGCGTTTCATATTGTCCTGGAGGTCTCTGAGATTGTCCTCATTTCTTTTAATTCGTTTTTCTTTTTTCCTCTCTGATTCATTTATTTCTACCATTCTGTCTTCTATTTCACTAATCCTATCTTCTGCCTCCGTTATTCTATTATTTGTTGCCTCCAGAGTGTTTCTGATCTCATTTATTGCATTATTCATTGTATATTGACTCTTTTTTATTTCTTCTAGGTCCTTGTTGAACCTTTCTTGCATCTTCTCAATCCTTGTCTCTAGGGTATTTATCTGTGATTCCATTTTGACTTCAAGATTTTGGATCATTTTCACTATCAATATTCGGAATTCTTTCTCAGGTAGATTCCCTATCTCTTCCTCTTTTGTCTGGTTTGGTGGGCATTTCTCCTGCTCCTTTACCTGTTGGGTATTCCTCTGTCTCTTCATCTTGGTTATATTGCTGCGTTTGGAATGGCCTTTTTATATTCTGGTAATTTGTGGAGTTCTCTTTATTGTGGAGCTTCCTCACTGTGGGTGGGGTTGTATCAGTGGCTTGTCAAGGTTTCCTGGTTAGGGAGGCTTGTGTTGGAGGTCTGGTGGGTGGAGCTGGGTTTCTTCTTTCTGGAGTGCAGTGGAGTGACCAGTAATGGGTTATGAGACGTCTAAAGTTTTGGAGTAACTTTGAACTGCCTGTATATTGAAGCTCAGGGGTGTGTTCCTGTGTTGCTGGAGAATTTGTGTGATATGTCTTGCTCTGGAACTTGTTGGCCCTTGGGTGGAGCTTTGTTTCAGTGTAGGTTTGGAGGCATTTGATGAGCTCCTATTGCTTAATGTTCCCTGAATTCAGGAGTTCTCTGATGTTCTCAAGCTTTGGACTTAAGCCTCCTGCTTCTGGTTTTCGGTTTTATTTTTACGGTGGTCTCTAGACTTCTCCATCTATACAGCACCAATGATATAGCATCTAGGCTAAAGATGAAAGGTTTCTCCACATTGAGGGGCACCCAGAGAGGTTCACTGGGTTACATGGAGAAGAGAAGAGGGAGGGGGTAGTTAGAGGTGACTGTAATGAGATGCTGTGAGATCAAAAGAGGAGAGAGCAAGCTAGTCAATAGTCACTTCCTTATGTGCGCTCCATAGTCTGGACCTCTCAGAGGTATTCACGGAGTTATACAGGGAAGAGGAGAGAGAGGAAGTAGACAGAGGTGGCCAGGAGGGTAAGAGAGAGGAATGAAAAGGAGAGAGACAGGTCCAGCCAGTAATCAGTTCCTTAGGTGCTCTCCACCATCTAGAACACACAGAGAATCACAGAGTTGGATATAGAAGAGATGGGGGGAGGGGGGGAGAGACAGAGGCCACCTGGTGGAGAAAAAGGAGAGTCCAAAAGGAGGAGAGAGTGGTCAAGCCAGTAATCTCGCTGTCAGGTAAGATTGGGTTATGAAATGTACAAGATTGACAACAAAAACCGAAAAGCAAAGATTAAAAACCTAGAGTAGAGGTTAGATTTTCAAAAATACAATGTTAAAGAGACGAGGCAGAAGGAAGAAAGAGAAAAGGAAAAAATATTAAAAAAAAATAATATTAAGAAAAAGAAATAAGGAAAAAAAACATATATAAGAAAAAAAAAAAACACCCAAGATTAAAAAAGAAATACCAACAACAACCACGCGAAGACTATATATGGTGTTTGCTTTAAAAAAGTAGAGTCTCTTTTTTTTTTTTTTGAAAAGTAATAGTTATAGAAATATAAAGTAGAGAAATAGAAGACTTAACAGTTAAAAAAAAGTTTGAGGAAAAAAAAGCAAAAAAAAAAAAAAAGGAATGATTGTAAAAATTGTGAAGATATATCTGGCCCTTCTCTGATGTTGTGGGCAGTGTTGGTCACATCCAAGGCATTTCCCTCTGTTTAACTTCTGTTTGCTGGTCTCTTCAGGGTCTGAATTCCGTCCTGACACATGGGGGCGTGGTGGACACTTTTTTTTTTAGGCTCACTAGTTCAGTCGCGCTGTGGGGAGGGGGGGATGCTGCAAACACATAGCACTGTCGTGGGCACACAGCGTCTCAACCCCGCTGGACCTGTCTCCCCCCACGACGCACAAACCGCTCCGGCTCCACGGAGCTCAGCCGGGAACCATCCGAGGCCGGCCCCAGGCTTCGCGCACCTCCCCGGTCCAAGCCACTCAGGTTTGGCGCCCAGGTAACCCTCAGAGGCACAGACTTGTTTGGGACTGCGCTCTGCGCCCCTCCCGGGTCCGAGCAGCTCGGGAGCTTGGCGAGCGCGGTCGCCGGGACTTGTCGCCTTCTCTGTTTCTACTGCTCAGTTTTCTGGGTGTACTGCTGGCGCTCCTTGTGAGGCGGATGGTGACTGTCCTGCATCCCCTGAAGTCTCAGCAAAGAAGCCTGCCTGCCGCTTTTTAGGTAGTCTCTCCGGGGCTGCGATTGCCCCTTTCCAGCCCTTACAGCTCTGGCTGCCTGTCCCCGGCGGAGGATGGTCTGCAGCCGGCTATTTCCGTTCAGTTCTTTGTTCTGTGCGCGGTCCTGGCGGGGTCTTATGTTCCAGCTTTTCGCGTGGTAGCTATCCCCCAGCCTGGTTTGCTCGCCCAAGTTCGTTCGCTCTGGTTACGCGTGGGGCGTTTCTGCCCGCTTCCTACCGAGCACGGCAGCCCGCGTCTCCCGCGCTTCCCTGCCCTGCCCCCACTTGCTAGCGGCGGCTGCAGGCGTCTGCGCAGCTTTTCCGCTGGGGGAGTTACTGTTGGGCTTGTAATCTGTTGGTTTTAATTATTTATTCGTTTTTCCTTCCTGTTATGTTGCCCTCTGTGTTTCCAAGGCTCGCCTTAGACTCGGCAGGTAGTGTTTCCTTGTGTTTGGAAACCTCTCTTCTTAGAATTCCCTTCCCGGGACGGGCTTCCCTTCCCGGGACGGAGCTCCCTCCCCACCTCCTTTGTCTCTTTTCTCGTCTTTTATATTTTTTCCTACCTGTTTTTGAAGACAATGATCTGCTTTTCTGGTTGCCTGATGTCCTCTCCCTGCATTCAGAGGTTGTTTTGTGGAGTTTGCTCCGCGTTGAAATGATCTTTTGAGGAATTTGTGAGGGAGAAAGTGGTCTTCCCTTCCTTTCCTCTGCCATCTTAGGACCGCCCTCTCGGGTACCTTATTTTTGACAAAGGAAGCAACAATATACAGTGGGGGCAAAGATAGCCTCTCCAATACATGGTGCTGGGAAAAGTGGACAGCTGCATGTAAAAGAATGAAATTAGAACTCTTCCTAACACCATGCACAAAGATAAACTCAAATGAATTAAAGACCTAAATGTAAGACCAGAAACTCTAAAATTCTTGGAGGGAAACATAGGCAGAACACTCAATGATATAAATCAAAGCAAGATCCTCTATGACCCGCCTCCTAGAGTAATGGAAATAAAAACAAAAGTAAATAAGTGGGACCTGATTAAGCTTAAAAGCTTTTTCACAGCAAAGGAAACTATAAGCAAGGTGAAAAACAACCCTAAGAATGGGAGAAAATAATAGCAAATGAAACAACTGACAAAGGGTTAATTTCCAAAATATACAAGCAGCTCCTACAACTCTCAGCTAGAAAAACAAACAACCCAATCAGAAAGTGAGAAAAAGACCTAAACAGACATTTCTCCAAAGAAGACATACAGATGGCTAACAAACACATGAAAAGATGCTCAACATCACTCATTATTAGAGAAATGCAAATCAAAACTACAATGAGATATCACCTCATAGTGGGCAGAAGGGCCATCACCAAAAAATCTACAAACAAGTAATGCTCTAGAGAGTGTGGAGAAAAGGGAATGCTCTTGCACTGTTGGTGGGAATATAAATTGATACAGCCACTATTGAAAACAGTATGAGCCTTCCTTAAAAAAATGAGGAATAAAACCAGCATATGACCCAGCGATCCCACTCCTAGGTATATACGCTGAGGAAACCAGTGTTGAAGAAGACACGTGTATCCCATTGTTCATTGCAGCACTATTTACAATTTCTAGAACATGGAAACAGCCTAGATGTCCATCAACAGATGAATGGATAAAGAAGTTGTGGTACATATACACAGTGGAATATTACTCAGCCATAAAAATGAATGCATGTGTCAGTTCTAATGAGGTTGATGAATCTAGAACCTATTATACAGAGTGACATGAGTCACAAAGAAAAAAGATAAATATCATATTCTAATGCACATATGGGCTTCCCTGGTATACGGAATATAGAAAAATGGTACTGAAGAACTTATTTACAGGGCAGCAATGGAGAAACAGACATAGAGAATAGACTTACGGACATGGAGAGAGGGGAGGAGAGGGTGGATGTATGGAAAGAGTAACATGGAAACTTACATTACCATTTGTAAAATAGATAGCCAACGGGAATTTGCTGTATGGCTCGGGAAACTCAAACAGGGGCTCTGTATCAACCTAGGGGGTGGGATGGGGAGGGCGATGGGAGGGAGGTTCAAAAGGGAGGGATGTATACCTATGGCTGATTCATGTTGAGGTTTGATCAGTCAGTTCAGTTCAATCGCTCAGACTCTTTGCGACCCCATGGACTGCAGCATGCCAGGCCTCTGTCCATCACCAATTCCCGGAGTTTACTCAAACTCATGTCCATTGAGTCAGTGATGCCATCCAACCATGAGGTCTGATAGAAAACAACAAAATTCTGTAAAGCAATTATCCTTTAATAAAAAACAAAAAAAACTTTGCAATAACAACAACAACAACTAAATTTGTCCTTAATTCATCTCCCTCCTCCCACATCTATGAAAAAGGAATGAAATATCACTTGGAAGATTCTCTCTGATGATCTCCTCAGCAAATCCCAAAGTTCATCACGTATTTCCCCTTTTCCAATTTGTTGCAGGTATTATTTTAGTCCACTGTTGTCCTATATATTACTCAGGTTGCCATTTTTACAGTTTTGCCACCAGCTTCTTCACTGTTTTTCCAGCTTCTGCTTAGTCTCAAAGCGAAGGTCATATATTTTAACTGTTTCTTTCTGTAGCCCTCCACTGTCCATTGTCTTCCACTGTCGGGAAACCTAAAGAGATGTTACATGTCGATGTTTTGAATTTGACCTGACTCTCTTAAGAATCTGTGACTCAGTTTCATTCTCTTTAAAAAATGGTACAATAATCCTAGCTTTCTCTATGTTTCTTTGGGCAGCACCCCACATCTAGCTTCCAACTGCATCATCAGTATGTCTCACAGCATAAAAACCACCCCAAACTCAGTTGTCAAGGCTGTGTATTGTCACCCTGCTTATTTAACTTCTATGCAGAGTACATCATGAGAAACGCTGGGCTGGAAGAAACACAAGCTGGAATCAAGATTGCCGGGAGAAATATCAATCACCTCAGATATGCAGATGACACCACCCTTATGGCAGAAAATGAAGAGGAACTAAAAAGCCTCTTGATGAAAGTGAAAGAGGAGAGTGAAAAAGTTGGCTTAAAAGCTCAACATCCAGAAAATTAAGATTATGGCATCTGGTCCCATCACTCCATGGGAAATAGATGGGGAAACAGTGGAAACAGTGTCAGACTTTATTTTTTGGGGGCTCCAAAATCACTGCAGATGGTGATTGCAACCATGAAATTAAAAGACGCTTACTCCTTGGAAGGAAAGTTATGACCAACCTAGATAGTATATTCAAAAGCAGAGACATTACTTTGCCGACTAAGGTCCGTCTAGTCAAGGCTATGGTTTTTCCAGTAGTCATGTATGGATGTGAGAGTTGAACTGTGAAGAAGGCTGAGCACCGAAGAACTGATGCTTTTGAACTGTGGTGTTGGAGAAGACTCTTGAGAGTCCCTTGGACTGCAAGAAGATCCAACTAGTCCATTCTGAAGGAGATCAATCCTGGGATTTCTTTGGAAGGAATGATGCTAAAGCTGAAGCTCCAGTACTTTGGCCACCTCATGAGAAGAGTTGACTCATTAGAAAAGACTTTGATGCTGGGAGGGATTGGGGGCAGGAGAAGAAGGGGACGACCGAGGATGAGATGGCTGGATGGCATTACTGACTTGATGGACGCGAGTCTGAGTGAACTCCGGGAGATGGTGATGGACAGGGAGGCCTGGCGTGCTGTGATTCATGGGGTCACAAAGAGTCGGACATGACTGAGCGACTGAACTGAACTGAACTGACCTTTTATATGACTTATAATTTTTGTGGATCAGCAGCTTGGACTGGGCTCCGTCCCGTGTCTCAGTGGTGGTCACTCCATCGTCTGAAGGCCATTGAGTTAGGGGCCTCTGCTTCTGGGGTTAGCCAGCTGGGCACCTGAACTAGCGGCCTGACTGGAAAGTGTTCTTCATCATTTGACAGGCAGACTCAAACTCTCTCACCACAGGTATGGCACAGGGTTCCAGGAGCATAACGAGGGGGCTCTAATACACAAGAACTTTCTTGCTTCTGTTGGCCTCACTTTTACTGCTGTTCCATTGTCTTAAGTCAGTTATAGTCCAGTGCAGATACAAGGTGAGTAGAGAAAGCACTTCTCTGTCATTTTCATCTCCTGTAGCCTGTGAGTTCCCCCTTCCCTTTTTTTTTTTTTTTTTGGTCCATTTTACCGTCACACTTTTGTTGGCCACAGCTTCTTAAGAAACGGTGTTTTACTTTGAGACTATTCTTGCTTGAAAATCTCTTTGATTCATAGTTTGCCTTGGTGCATAATCTAAGTTAGAAATATTTTTCCTGCCTAATTTTGAAGGCATCCCTTCACTGTCCTCTGTCTTCCACTGTTGAGAAATCTAAAGAGATTCTACATGTCGATATTTTGACCTGATTCTCTTAAGAACCTGTGACTCAGTTTCATTGACAAAATGGTACAATAATAATCCTACCTTTCTCCACGTGCTATGTGGAATAACATAGGAAGGTAACATGTATGTGGTGCTTGACAGGGGTCTGGCATGTAGGAATTGGCCTCTAGAATGGTAGTGTAATGCCTCACATTTCCTGTCTTTTATCAGCAATTTTGGAAATGGGAAATGGGGATTGGCAGCTACAAGCCACGCCTCATTACCCCATGCAGTTGTTAGGGGAAGCACACTGATTGAAACCTCCCACCCTGGCCAGGCACCACAGTAACTATCTGCATGAGTTGTTTTATGACAGGATATCCTGATAAGGAATATGGAACTAATAAGCCACCACCAACCAGAAGAGTTCAGGAAAGGTCTAAAGGAGACACTGCGTGTCCGTCCACTTCCCAGAATCCCTCTCGCTAGCATCCATCTTGGCTGAGCAATGCGTGTGCCACCAGGAAAGACTCTGAATTAGAATGATTGGCCAAAGACCACCTGGAAACTAATCCCATCACCAAAAAACACGAGACTGCGAGCCACGTGGCAGAGCAGTTCTCCTGGGTTCCCTTACCTTACTGCTCTCCACCTGGGTGCCCTTTCCCAATAAAATCTCTTGCTTTGTCAGCACATGTGTCTCCTCGGACAATTCATTTCCGAGTATTAGACAAGAGCCCAGTTTCGGGCCCTGGAAGGAGTCTGCCTTCCTGCAACACAATGACCCCCTTTAAGGCATCCTCAGAGGTATTTCCCAGGTGATCCAGTGGTTAAGACTTCGCCTTCCAATGCAGGTGGCGTGGGTTCGATCCCTGGTGAGGGGAGCTAAGATCCCACATGCTGTGTGGCCTAGAAAAAATTTGTGTACCTCTGCACAAAACAAAATGTTGCAGGAAGGTGGACCCCTTCCAGGGCCTGAAACTGGGCTCTTGTCTAGCCCTCAGAAATGAATTGTCCGAGGAGACACATGTGCTGACAGAGCAAGAGATTTTATTGGGAAAGGGCACCCAGGTGGAGAGCAGTAAGGTAAGGGAACCCAGGAGAACTGCTCTGCCACGTGGCTCGCAGTCTCGTGTTTTTTGGTGATGGGATTAGTTTCCAGGTGGTCTTTGGCCAATCATTCTAATTCAGAGTCTTTCCTGGTGGCGCACGCATGGCTCAGCCAAGATGGATGCTAGCAAGAGGGATTCTGGGAAGTGGATGGACACGCAGTGTCTCCTTTAGACCTTTCCTGAACTCTTCTGGTTGGTGGTGGCTTATTAGTTCCATATTCCTTATCAGGATATCCTGTAATAAAACAACTCATGCAAATAGTTACTATGGTGCCTGGCCAGGGTGGGCGGTTTCAATCAGTGTACTTCCCCTAACAAAAACAGCAAAACAACTGATTGTACTTTGCACCATATGCAAAAGATTAACTAAAAAATGGATCACAGACATAAATTTAAAAACCTAAAAGGAGATTGAAAAGAAAATCCAAATGAGGATTTTTAAAACATCCTCAGAAATATTTTGCAAATAGATAGACTGAAAAGAAAAAAAAAAAAAAAGATAGTTTTGTCCTACCATTTTTGGAAGAAAGGTTTTTCTTACCCTACTGGAAGCAATAATAGTGGTTCAGCATATGCCTGACAGTGCTTTCGACTAAGCTGCTGGATCCAAAGTGAGAAGACAGGATTTGGGTCACCTGTCAGCCAAGCTAATGCTGACTCTGTTATGAAAAAATTCACATGATTTTTCTTATCATTGAAGGCATAAACTTTCATTACAGAGGTGATCCCACTTAAAAAAAAAAAAAAAGCATGAGATGACATTCTTGAGGTCCCACGAAAAGCTGAAAATTGTGATAAAGTATTCATTCCAAAACTTCCACAAGGAAGATGATTGTCTCCCACTGCTGATTAGTGCTGAATATCCCCTGGAGACAGGAATGGCTACCCACTCCAGTATTCTGGCCTGGGGAAGTCTGTGAACAGAGGAGCCTTGAGGGCTACAGTCCATGGGCTCGCAGAGTTGGACACAACTGGGCAATTAACACTTCCACTGTGGGAGAATTAGGGAAGTTGATCCAATATGAAGTTTTAAAATCCTTACTCTACATTATCCCTTGGTGCTCTTCCTTCAACAATTCAGGTGATAAAGAGGTGTTTAAAAATGACAGAGCACCTCTTTATCATGCAAACATGAATATAAAATGTGAATAAAAATTCAATCATAACTTATAAATAAAGAACAATTTAAAAACATTATAATTGTTCTGAAAACTCCACTTTTCTCAGAGGAAATTAACCTTGCAAAAACATCCCCTTTTCCTTTCAGAAAAGAATTTATTTTTTGCAGGAACAGATGGGAAATCAGAAAATACTTGAAAATGAATTTTGATTCGAAGCATAAATATCTCCTTGTTTACTATAGATATTCTGTGAGTTTGAAGAGGAGTATAAGGTCTCAGTGAAGATCCCACAAACATACAAAGCAGAAAGACTTTTTGGCAAAAAGGAATTTTTATTTAAAGAGAGTGTTGTTTTTAGACAATCATCACTGTTACTTGTGTGCTTGCTAATTTTTCATTATCTAAATACAAAGATATTACATTTATTAAAAATCTCAGATCAGGACTGGTACTGTTCCCTCTTGACCAGGTTCATGAAATAAAATAATAAGCAAAATAATATTAGGGCTCCAATCACACTTCTGACAGCTTATTTGGAACTCAACATCTACTTGACATTTGCCAGCATTTAGAGAAACCAATCTCTGTTTAACTGCCTCTAGCCTTATTTGTGAGTTGAAGCCCACTAATTCATCCTCCAAGTTCAAAAAATTTACTATATTTTTAATGAAAGACTGACAGATAAACATAAAGACACAAATACTTATAACTAATCATTATATTTAGTTATTTGTTAATAATATTTTAAGTTGATATGCTGTATTTTCATTTTTGTTCAGTTCAAGAAATTTTCTTTCTTTTGTTTTTTGGCTGCATGGCATGAGGGATCTGAGCTCTCCCACCAGGAATAAAACCCATGCCCCCTGCAGTGGAAGCAAGGAGTCCTAACCATGGGAAGTCCTAACCCCATGGGAAGTCCTAACCCCATGGGAAGTCCCACTTACAACTAATTATAATAAAAGGTCACTTATCATAAGTGCTATAAACAAAGCATACATACTCTGTAGTTACAGGGCCCTTCAATATCTCTCTTTTAACCTGGGCTCAGACATTTGATGAAATTATGAACCTGACTGACAGAAGCTTTCAGAGGCGGGGTCTGCCCTCTGTGGGAATCTCATGACTCAGCACTAGGCTGGATTTTCTTGTGGGGCTGAGACCAGCCAGGTAATGCGCCACTGTTTTTTGCTTTCCTGCCTTTCCAAAAAATTTTAAAGCTCTTTATTGAATTTGTTACCATATTGCTTCTGTTTTATGGTTTGGCTTTTTGGCTGAGATGCTTGTGAGATGTTAGCTCCCCGACCTGGGATCAAACCTGCACCTTTTGCACTGGAAAGCGAAGTCTTAGACTCAACCACCAGGAACATCCCTTGCCTTTCCTACTTTACTCCTACTTATGCAGATGACACCACCCTTATGGCAGAAAGTGAAGAGGAGCTAAAAAGCCTCTTGATGAAAGTGAAAGAGGAGAGTGAAAAAGTTGGCTTAAAGCTCAACATTCAGAAAAGGAAGATCATGGCATCCGGTCCCATCACTTCATGGGAAATAGATGGGGAAACAGTGAAAACAGTGTCAGACTTTATTTTGGGGGGCTCCAAAATCACTGCAGATGGTGACTGCAGCCATGAAATTAAAAGACGCTTACTCCTTGGAAGAAAAGTTATGACCAACCTAGATAGTATATTCAAAAGTAGAGACATTACTTTGCCGACTAAGGTCCATCTAGTCAAGGCTATGGTTTTTCCTGTGGTCATGTATGGATGTGAGAGTTGAAGTGTGAAGAAGGCTGAGCACCGAAGAACTGATGCTTTTGAACTGTGGTGTTGGAGAAGACTCTTAAGAGTCCCTTGGACTGCAAGGAGATCCAACCAGTCCATTCTGAGGGAGATCAACCCTGGGATTTCTTTGGAAGGAATGATGCTAAAGCTGAAACTCCAGTACTTTGGCCACCTCATGGGAAGAGTTGACTCATTGGAAAAGACTCTGATGCTGGGAGGGATTGGGGGCAGGAGGAGAAGGGGATGACCGAGGATGAGATGGCTGGATGGCATTACTGACTCGATGGACACGAGTCTGAGTGAACTCCGGGAGTTGGTGATGGACAGGGAGGCTTGGCGTGCTGCGATTCATGGGGTCGCAAAGAATCGGACATGACTGAGTGACTGAACTGAACTGAACTGAACTGAACTTTCTCTTATACTTCCTGCCCTGCTACGGTGTCCCACATCCTCCAACAGAGTGGAGTTTGGCTTTGGCTTTGCTTCTTGGGGACCTGGGCTAGGACATGGGACTATCTTTCTTCTCTCCAGGTTTCCTGCTGGGTCCTTTGTCTTGTCAAAACTTCCATTCTACCAGGGAGAAATCATCTACTGTCAAAATTTCTGTTATGTAATGAACAATTTTATATGTATAAAATGATAAGATGTAATCTGATGACTCCCGGATCTCCACCTCCAGGGAGCCAGTTCTAATGGGATCCCTGTCCTTGGAAAATTTATAGGTATTTCCAACTCAACATGCCCCACACTTATCCATGAGCCAAACCCAAACTGCTCTCCCTTGGCGTTTCCTTTCTCAGTGAATGGCATCACCATGCATCCAGATGCATTCATCAGAAAGCTGGAATCCTCATTCCCTCCCTCTCTCTTACTGTTCACTGTTTACACCAGGTCTTCCATCAGGACTTGACAATTCTATCTTCTAAATGCGATTTAACCTCTTCTGCATGATCCCACCCCCACTGCCACAAATGCTCCAAGCCATCTTTCTACTGCTCCTGCAACCCTCCAGCCTATTCTTGAGAACATAATCCCTGTAAAACACATCTCTCAAAGGCTTTTTGTTGTCCTTATATAAATATTCTTTAACGTTTTGGAGTTACCTTCTATCTACATTTTCAGGTTCATTTCTCGTCTCTCAACAATCTAAGGGTCTGGGTTCCATCTCTGCTGAACCTTTATTTCTTTAGGATCTCGTGCTCTTTTTCACCTCTGAATCTTCACATAAGCTATTTCCTCTGCTTCAGACAGTCTCTCTCATCTTCACATTGCTAACTTCTACTCAGCCTTCAGGTCTCAGCCTAGATATCACTTCCTTCAGGAAGCCCTCCTGAGATCCCCACTCTTTCCCCAGTTTAGGTCAAGTGTTCCTGCTCTGGGGCCCAGAACTCTGGCACTGAGTCCCTCCCACCCAAGGGTGGTAGTGGCTTCCTGCTCTTTCTGAATAGCTAATTTCTGGGTTCCTTCCCTTTGTTTACCAGATTCTCTCATTCCTTATGTAACTCTTTCTATGTGATGGATTTCCTCTGTTGCAAATACTCCCAGTGTTTTCTACTTCATGGCTAGTTCTAAGTACTTAGTTTCTAATATGTGACTTACACGGTAAAGAATCTGGCTTCAGTGCAGGAGACCTGGGTTCAATCCCTGAATTGGGAAGATCCCCTGGAGAAGGGAATGGCTACCCACTCCAGTATTCTTGCCTGGAGAATTCCAGAGACAAAGGAGCCTGGTGGGCTACAGTCCATGGGGTCTCAAAGAGCTGGACACAACTTAGTGACTGAACAACAACAGGGCACTAAAGCCCATTTTCCAGGGTGATTTCTGAGGAACATAGTATAACTGCACCTGGACGTATGCATTCATTGCCCGGGAGCCCTTCATCGGAGGGTATGCTGAATTGTCCTGCCCCTTCTGTAGAGGGGTTAGAGCTTGGTCTACCTTGCTCATAACTGCTTTTCCCAAAACCTGGTACAGTGATTGGCTTAAAAATATGTCTAATGTATAAACACATTTGTAAATGTTTTTGTCTTCTCACATTTGTCCAAGTCTAGAACATCCAGCTTTCTTTCACTAGAATTTCAGGAAACTGGTATATGTTATCATGCCTTTGCAGACTGTTTTAACAGCTTTCCCTACAGAATTACATGAGATAGCATTATAATGACTTTTCACACACTAAATTTTTTTAGCTGGATTTTATCATCAAATACTAAGAAATATGTCAGATAGATGTGAATGAAGCTGTTATTACATGTTTCAAACTTTGCTTTCTGTCTTACATTCTGGTTCTGTTGGAATATAAAACCTAAAACCTATAGTCTTCAAGAATTTATTTCACTGCAAAATTGGTAAATGAGACACTCATCTTTATTGTCTGCCAGGACTTGTCACATGTGCACAGAGAGGCCAGCTTAATTTTAGTCAATTAAAATTAGCAAGAAGATAAGCATGAGCAATTCGTCATTTATAACTTTAATGATAAGCTTATTGAAAGGCTATAGATTATGATGTACTTGGATATTCTTGCTAAATCCAGTGAAAAATGAAATTAAATTTGTTTTTTTCCAGAAACGTTAAAAAGAAGGGAGAGTCAGTAAAATTAGAATGAAACATTTGTGAATGTGCTTTGGGAAACAGTCTTGGTTGAGTATATGATTTTGTTATTATCCACTGGCAAAATTTAACATTAAAGATAGTAAGAAGCAGCACATTTCAGTCATAAACCATTCATTCATAAATTATTTGGCTTTTTAATTTCTGGCTCGAAAGTTTACTTAGGCATTCAACACTTTCTAATGTGTTCAATTAATTTTATCAAAACCTTGTATTCAAATTATTTTGTCAGTATAATAATGGCCATATCAGACTGAAAAGATATTATTTTAAAACTGCTTTATGCAAGTCATGAAAGACACAAAAAAGTTCTCACCTCTCAACAGTATGAGAATAAGAAGAACTATAATTATGTGGTTGAAAGAGTTTAATCGGGTATAAATGTCATTTAGGAATTTCTAAGAGTGGCCCTAAACTAGGTGGCATGGCTTTAAAAAAGCATTAAAATGATAATAATGTAAGAATCATTTAATAATCATTAAATTTATTATTTAGTAGATAGTCATACCTAACAATGAGCAAATTTGTAGAGCATTTTAAAAGGCATGTTTATAGAACACTATTAATACTCATGTAAATAAATATTAATTGTGAAGAATAGACCTCAAGAAGGGTTAAATATATTTAGAAAAGAGAGAGCAAGGGCTAAGTGAAAATTGCTCATTTTGATAAAAAACAATCTTTAATCAGAACTATGAAAACATAGTCAAGAGTCAAGATACTTTCAAAATGTGATTTTACTAGTGAATTTTAGGACAAGCGGTGTTTTTATTCTACTCTCTTCTATAAGAAATACTGGTAATTACAAATAATCAAGTGGAATTATTATTAGACAGAAATGGTATATGCAGGGACGATGCAGGTTATTTATGTCATATTACAATTTAAATACACATCTTGAGTTTAAAAACACCTGATAATCAATATTTCCTCCAAATTTTCATTAAGGCCAATCTGTTTAAAATGGAACTTTTTATTTTTTTATTTTAATTTTTTAAAAAAATGCAACTTTTTAATTTAACTTTTAGTAAGTTCAACTGCTTTATCTTCTCAGTGATGGACCGTGAGTATCTGATGAGAAATAGACAACAATATTTCTCACTCTGATCACTGTTTAAAAATCCTTTTTTTCTGGAAAAAAATTTTTTTTTTCTGGAGAAAAATGTATGTGCATATATATATGTATATATATGACATTACTCTCTATATATAACATTACTATATCAAGAATACATTCTAACATTCTTCATGACTCCTGCCAAAGCCTCAGTTTATGGTCACCTCTATGAAAGATTTATAATATGGAATGTTCATCTAGAAAGACTCAATCACTGGGACCCACCCCGGTGCTCTCTTTGGAGATGCAGCAACCCATACTCAGTGCCATGTTAGATACTTGTTCTTTCATGGGAGTCCACGGATGTTTAAAGTTTGTTTTTGTATCTTTATTTTTATTCACTTTGCTTGTTTTCTTTAGTAGATTCTCAGGTGAATCAGGTTGATATCTGTGTACATAACCATATGGATGGAGATGATAAACAAGTTGTAGCTTTAGCATAGGGAAAGGAGACTGCAAAATTAGAACAGCAATCCAAATCCTTCACAGGGGGGTGGAATAGTTACATTTTCAGTTCCAAAGGGTTCTGGGTAGAGAATCCTAGATCAAATGGTGTTTTTTGTGGGTTTTTTTTTTGGGGGGGTGCAGAAAGGGGATTGAAAGTCTCTTTTGTGTTGGGATGTCTGGAATCTTTTGCTTCTATAGTTAGAGTTTCCAGGCATCTCCCCAACACTAAGACTTCAGGCATAGAAGACTACAGGTGTACATTTTAACCGCATCCATAAACCAGGCATCTTCCACAACCTAGATGTCTATCGACAGATGAATGTATAAAGAAGATGTGGCATATATATATATATATACACACACAAATATATGATGGAATATTACTCAGCCATGAAAAAGGAGTGAATTTGAGTCAGTTGTGGTGACATGGATGAACCTAGAGCCTGTTATACAGACTGAAGTAAGTCAGAAAGAGGAAAACAGATAGCATATATCAGATACCATAACAGATATCATACATCTCTTTCATAGAGATGACTGTAAACTGAGGCTTTGGCAGGAGTCATGAAGAATATTAGAATGTATTCTTGATATAGTAATGTTATATATATACAGTAATGTCATATATATATATACACATAGGTGCATACGTTTTTCTCCAGAAAAAACAGATATCATATGCTAATATATATATATATTTGGAATCTAGAAAAATAGAACTGATGAACCTATTTAAAGAGAAAAAATGGAGACACAGATGTGTAGAGAATGGACTTATGGACACATCAAGGGAAGGAGAGACTGGGACAAATTGAGAAAGTAGCACTGATATCTGTACACTATCATGTGTAAAATGGATAACTGGTGGGAAGCTGCTGTATAGCCCAAGGAAGCCAGCTTGGAGCCCTGTGATGACCTACAGGGGTGGGATGGAGGTAGGGAGGCTCAAGAGGAAAGGGCTTTGTTGGAAATTATGACTGATCTACACTGTTGTATGTCAGAGACCAGTACAGCATTGTAAAGCAATTATCCTTGAATAAAATAAGTAAATAAATAAAGAAAAATAATAGTAATAATAGTAATAAACCCTCACAGCTTCTTGGCCCCATTCCTCTACCCACTAGCCCTGGTTTACATCATTCTTAAATCTTCTCCCAAGTAAATGGGGTCTTCAGGGTCATAGTTTACAAGCAGCCATCTCAAGCTGTCTAGTGTGACTTATGTATCGTCACCTGCTTTCATAAACTGACCTGCACACCCCAGATAATTGTCATGAACATCCTGAGAGGATTTAACCATTTTCAGTATAGTTGGTCTCTCCCTTCTTTAGTGTTTAATCCCACAGTAAGGAAGTCTTTATTTTCTTCTGAGCTCATAAACATCGCTTTATTACAAGGCTGAGTTCATGTTGTTCTGATGTATTTGGCCCTTTTCTCTAGATTTTAAGGTCCTGTCATAACCCAGTAAAGAATTTTCACCTCCTTATAAAGATTTTCTACAGCATTTGTGGTCTTGTATTTATGATGACTAGCACCTGGTTTTGACTTCATCTGCCCTTCTAGGTAATTCTGCTCAGTATTATCTGAATGTCTAGAATGAAGATAATTATTCAGAATATTGGGGCTTCCCTGGTGGCTCAGATGGTAAAGAATCTTCCTACAGTGTGGGAGACCTGGGTTCACTCCCCTTGGGCTGGGAAGATCCCCTGGAGAAGGGGAATTCAGAATATTAGGCTGGGTATCAGTCACCTTGTTTTTCCAACAAAATACTAAATACTGAGAACACACACACACACACACACACACACAAATCTGATTGCTGATCCAGAGAAGAGAGGTTAAACAATGCAGCCAAGAATGCTGCCATTTTTGTAAGCATATTTCTGGCATCTCTGGTGGGCTTCCCACTGCTAGGAAGAGAGGGTGGGAGTGAGGACGAGGAGGCTGGACCACCACATGCAGTGGTCCAGGGAGCTTCAGGGGCTCCACCGTATGGCATTATTTTTAAGGATCCTTTTGTGTGTGGGCTCATGTAAGTGGGGACGTCTGTTACTTTATATGAGCATGTCCGTTATTTCCATTACATTTGTTGTTCTGTAACACCTCTGAAAGCTGTCAACCTTATCATCTGTTGAATTCTAATTGCTGATGACAATTTTTAGGATTATTAAGTGCCATATGGGCTCAGGTCATAAATGATAATTTAAAAAATTAGAATAGATTTCCAAAGTATTCAATTTAACAATACAGATAAGCCTGTTAAGAATGGACGTTACAATAAAAAAGAACAAAATAATGTCATTTGCAACAACATGGATTTTCATAAGTGAAGTAAGTCAGAAAGACAAATACCAAATGATATGACTTATATGTGAAATCTAAACTATGGCAAAATGAGTCTATCTACAAAAGTGAAACAGACTCACGGATATACAGAACAGATTTGTGGTTTCCAAAGGGGAGGGGGTTGGGGGCGGGGAGGACTGGGAGTTTGAGATTAGCAGATGTAAACTATTATATACAGGATGGCTACACAACAAGGTTCTACTGTATAGATTGTTTGCCTAGTGACTTGTGGTTGTATTGTTAGGGGTTAGGGTCTTTCACATGTTCCTATATGCCAGTTAGAGGTGGAATACCTCGTTTAGGTTTTGTTGCATTAAAAACTTTCCCCCAAATTAGCAGATTGAACAAAAACAACAAAAGAATGGATATTACAATGATTTTAATAAATATTAGAAACACATAAATTAACTTTACATTTTATGTTCAGAGAAACTGTTATCAGCTTAATAAGGACTTTGCAGTTTGAAACATATCTCCTGAGAGGGTAACAGGTAGGAAAGCCAGAGGTCCCCAAGCGGCAGGCAGAAATAAACTACAAGTGGCAGATGTTTTTTCCTTTTCTACACAAAATCAAAAGGCACTTTTAATTCTGTTTTGGCGACACCAGGCTCTGCCTTGAGCTAACCAATACCATTTTTCTTTTCTTTTAAAATTTATTTATTTATTTATTTTACTTTACAATTCTGTATTGGTTTTGCCATACATTGACATGAATCCACCACGGGTGTACATGCGTTCCCATTTTTCTTATGGAAATATTTTTCTTAAGCTATGTTAATTAAACTATATTTGCTTTGGAATCTGCCTGTCTTCAAAATGGTTCTGCCTAAGACTAACTTTTTTTCTTTTCTCAAACCTTGGGCTTGATAATGGCTCAACAAACCAGTATTCATGTCAATTGTTTTATGGTCAAAGGATGACACATCTGGTGCCATCCTGTCTCAAAAATACAGGGAGAGGGGCCTGGTGAAACTTTGTTAGCCTTGAAGTGTCTCTCTTATCTGATTAGCAGCTTGCTAACAGACATAAAATGCATTGCTAAAAACTAGCAAGCAGGCACTCTTTTTGTTCCTTTCTGATGTCTATGTCAGAAGGTTCTTCTATCTCTATTATACTTTAATAAAACTTTGCTACACAAAAGCTCCAAGTGGTCAGGCCTTGTCTCTGATCCCCAGATCGAACTCCCCTCCTCCAGAGGACACAAATCTCGGCATAGCACATAGCTTGCACCAGCAACCTTTCATTCCTATCTAAACTGATATTTTTGGATTAAGTCTCAGAAAATCATTTCTAAGTCTTCAGATATTTAAATGTGTGAATTGATTATGGGGGTGGGAAAAGGGTGAAGAAAAACCTTTCCTATAAATGGTATTTACCACATAGTCCCTCACTGAGTGTTATTTTAATCTATCTAATGAGGCAATGCAAAAAGGTCACATTTTTCAGAGTTAATAAAGGTAAAGATGACCTGCCTGCATATATAACTATAGAACTGTCAATCGCACAAACAATTAATTATGTGAACAGATTAATCAGCCAGCAGTTATTAATCACTTGCTCTTTACCTCACGGCATGCTAGGTGGTATGAATGATGTAGAATAATGCCCTTAGAGATACATATTAATTTCTCAAGAAGTACTTTGGGAAAAAATATAACAAAAGCTATTCAGAATAAAAGGTGAATTGATATTTAAAATCAATGTGCAACCATTACTTAGTTTTCAGCAGTAATGAAAGTTAATTGCCCTATGGTTTTCTTTTCCATTGACTTTATGAGTGAAACATCTGATTCACTTAACTTTACAAAGAGCCCTAAAAATCTCAAACATAACTTTGGGATGGATGGATGATATTCAGACAAATAGAAAGGCAGATAAACAGTGTAGAGTTTCTAGTCGTCTAAAGTTAAGTGGCTTAGTTGTGTCCAACTCTTTGCAACCCCATAGACTGTAGCCTGCCAGGCTCCTCCATTGATGAGATTTTCCAGGCAAGAATACTGTAGTGAGTTGCAGTCCTTCTCCAGGGGATCTCCTCGAACCAGGGATCAAATCCAGGTCTCCTGCACTGCAGCCAGACTCTTTACCATCTGAGCCACCAGGGTCTAGGTCTGCCATTTTGAAGGATTTGACTGTCTCAAATACTGCCTTACAAACAAAACAACACACAAACCATAATGGAAAAGAATATTAAAAAAAACTCTCTCTCTCTCTCTATATATATATATACATATAATGTATAACTGGGTCACTGTGCTATAAGCAGAAATAAATACAACATTGTAAATCAACTATATTTGAATAAAATAAATTTTAAAAATAAGTAAAAATGCTTTTTTTTTTTCTTTTTAGTCACCAAAGTGAAAGTGAAAGTCGCTCAGTCGTGTCCAACTCTTTGCGACCCCATAGCGTATGCAGTCCATGGAATTCTCCAGGCCAGAATACTGGATTGGGTAGCCTTTCCCTTCTCCAGGGGATCCTATGTCCATTCTTTGTGACTCCATGGACTGTAGCCCTCCAGGATCCTCTGTCCGTGGGGTTTTCTAGGCAAGATAGAAAGAAAATAACACAAAGCAAAAACCCCACAAAACAATACAACAAGCTAAATTCTTTAATGAGAATGTTGTGCTTTAAGTTCCTTTTGTTAAAAAAAATATTTGCCTTATCCCTTAGCAACCCACAAGTCTGTTTTTCTATGTTTGTGAGTCTAAGTTCCTTTTTAAACATTAGGATATAAAAGTTTAACATTTGGATCAATCAGGATCGACCCTAAGGGGAAAGAGATGGCACCCACAGGTTAGGATATTTTAAGGCAACTTTTAATTTACAAAGGAAATAATTACCAGGGTGTACCGGGGTTTATAGAACCACAGATGTTCCCATCAGCGCAAGGAATCCAGCAGCAGTTGAGAAGTTAACGACACTCAAACCTGAAAGGCGAAATCACAGATACTAACAGAGAGGAAGAAGGAGAAGCAGAACTTGGGGCAGAGAGACTTCCCTGGCAGTCTAGGGGTTAAGACTTTGAGCTTTCACAGCAGTGGGTACAGATTCCATCACTAGTTGGGAAATTCTGATCCTATCTGCCGCATGGCTCAATAAAACAACAAAATAAAACACTCAAACGGTCCCATGATCTTTCTTACCTCTAAGTCCTACCGTAAGTTGTTTTCTCTGCTTGAAATGGTCTTCTCTTTCCTCTTCATCTTGTTGACTTCTCATCCTTCTGATCTTAGGCTAGATATCACTTCCTCCAGGAAGCCCTCCGGGATCTCCTTTAACCCCAGCTGAGAAGGGTCCTTGTTATGGCCACCACTGCCACGTTTACTAGAGCTCTTAATCTGAGGGGTTAATTGTCCTTCTCCTTAATCTGAGGGGTTAATTGTCCTTGTGTATAGGAGTGGGGCCACTTTCTCCCAACCCAGTATGGTGACTGACATGCAATAATGACTTAAATATGCCTAAAAACCAAGAGCGATGTCAACACAACCACCTCATTTAAAGTAATTTTTTCTGATAGCAAGTGCCCAGAATTTTAGAAAACTTATAGGGATAGACTTTCTTTTCTACATTATTTTAGAATGTCTCCTTCAGAATGACAGGAGATGGCATTTTAAAGACTTTAAAGATGGCAAGGTAGAATGTATTACTACCCATTCTAAGAAATTACACCCCTGAGATGTGAATGCAATTGCCATTACGTATTTCAAAGTTTTTCTGCTTTCTGTTTTAAATGTGGATTTGACAACAACAAAGAAGTTTTTAAGAATGAGTTTTACAGCATGTGAGTGATTGAAGCACTTGGGGTGGAGTGCCTGCAGGTCAGGGGGCTGTCACTCACATAGACCAGACACAAACATCCTCAGGAGATACACTGCATTCTTTTGGACCCTTGTCTCTTGGTGTTAACGATCATCACTGTGTTTGATCATGGTCCTCTTTGGGCTTTTAATTTCATAATTGAAATGGAGTAGGTTTCGTATACTATTGCCCTCTTCGAAAAGTTTTTAGCTGTCATTGTGTTTGTTGATCTTGGTTTTGTGCCTCTTTGCTGTGTTGTGGGCACACGCATTGTTTCCATTTTATGTGTTGCTGAACTTGAAATTTATCATCTCTTGAGTAGAAATGATGGTGATTTGTAAGGTATAAAATGAATTGCAAGTTCGTAAGATGTGAGAACTATTTAAATGTTGTATTTTTTCAAAAAATAAAAATTACTAAAGTCTAAGTATGTTGGAAATGATTCAGTGCTATATAGATATTATATAATTGCTTTAAACTATCAATATTAGAAATACATAAATTCATCTTCAGCCAAAGAATTGATGCTTTTGAACTGTGGTGTTGGAGAAGACTCTTGAGAGTCCCTTGGACTGCAAGGAGATCCAACCAGTCCATTCTGAAGGAGATCAGTTCTGGGTGTTCTTTGGAAGGAATGATGCTAAAACTGAAACTCCAGGACTTTGGCCACCTCATGAGAAGAGTTGACTCATTGGAAAAGACTCTGATGCTGGGAGGGGTTGGGGGCAGGAGGAGAAGGGGATGACAGAGGATGAGATGGCTGGATGGCATCACGGACTCGATGGACATGAATCTGAGTGAACTCTGGGAGTTGGTGATGGACAGGGAGGCCTGGCGTGCTGCGATTCATGGGGTTGCAGAGTCGGACACGACTGAGCGACTGAACTGAACTGAAGTATGTTGGAAATGATTCAGTGCTATATGGATATTAGATAATTGTTTTAAACTATAAATATTAGAAATACATAAATTCATCTTCAGCATGGTATACAGTGGTGGGCTATGGGTGGTACAAGGTCTATCTAGACAGGGACTTTCATGTTTTAGTTCTAGGTCTGGAGCAAACACTATATACTCAGCAAGGACTTTTTACTGTCTAAGCATGTTATCTTCTAGAATTGAGTCAGTATTTAAATAGTATTTAGTATTTAAATGTCTCAGCTGGCAATTTTGGAGGTGAATAGGAACAAAAGAGGCAAAGGCACTATAAGACAGATAAAAAACTCTATTCTGCATACTGTTTTGCTAGCTTATTTGAGTCTGAAATTTTTGAAATAGGTAAACCCTTTATTTCTACTTCTTGAGGTTATCTCAAGAAGCCCTTGTGATGATATAAAATATTTGGAGAATAACTATTTTACAGATTGAGAAATGCGTACTAGAGGTAAGTTAATTATTAACAGAATTGAAAACTTGGCATTCTCCATCACAATTCCCCAGCCCCAAACAATATTTTCAGCTAAAGAGGGAATGGTTGGTAATATGTTTTATTATTAGTTTTGTTTCCCTTCTGTTTCCATTGTCCTTACCCTTTTCAACTAGAAAAGCTCTTCATTCTTCAATCGTTCATTCACTCCCTTATTTGACAACGATTTATTGACCACCTACCACTCTGCTCAGGTTGTATGAACAGAGATGAAAGCAGCAGTCCCTGTTCCCAAAGAACTCACAGCTCGTTCAGATTGTCTAAAGGCAGAAGGCAGATGGAAAATAGCAAAGCTAGAGATGATCCAGTTGTCTACTTAGTTTGCATTAATGACAAGGGATTCAGGCACTATTATTTTTCTCATTGCAAGAAACATGGAAATTCAGAGAAAAGTCAGGACTACACTCCATCCAAAAATGTGAGGTTTTCAAAATAGAAGTCTAGCATTGATTAGGAAGTTCCTTTCTCTGAAACGATGAGAAATGAAATTGGTAGTAGAAACATAGAAGGCATCATTGAAGAGGCAATTACATGGAGAATAAGATGAGTAGGAATGCATATCCTCAGAAATGATTTTATTTTTAATTTCTCAAATATTATGAAATAAGAACAACAAAGATGTATTACATAATAAACTTTATCCTTTGAGGAGTGTCCATTGCAGTCCTGAGAGGTTTGAACTAATTTTTACAGAAGCAGAAACAGAAGTCCAGGGAAGTTAGGTAACTTGCTCAGACATCCAGCTATTAGGAGACAGAGTGAGAATTTGAAATTAGGAGGAACAGATTGCCGATTCCTGCTCCTGCCCTAAACTTGGCATGCTTGGTACAAATCATCTGAGAATCCTTCAGGAGCTGTCCTGATCCCTCCTGTGGCCGAGGGCCACTCTGCTCAGGTCTTCGGATTCCCTCTGAAGGATGAGATAGAAATGGGACATTTCCCCTCAGACAGGGAAAAAACTGACAGGGACGCGTTTTAATTAAATTTGAGTAGAATTTCCATTCCAATAAGGGCATGAATTTATTCTCTCCGTCAAAATCCTTCAGGGCCATTTAAATCCTATCTCCTAATTAAGAACTTTGCACCAAAATTGTATTCGTGCACACTTTGCTCTTCAAACTCTGCTTCAATCTAATAGAATATATTTTCAAACTTGCAGAACTGTAAAGAACAAAGGACTTTAAAACTTTGCTGTACTCAGAAAGGAAGCCAAGTGTCATTGTAGGCCTTGACTCAGCATTTCACCATGCTGAGACTATGGGGGGACACTAATTCATCAGTAATAGGAATTTCATTACAAATGCTAGTAATATATTAAACTGTACACACATGTCCACAAACATGTATATAAATGCAAAGACTATAAAACAAATGTACATTTAAAAAGTTTATATTATGGCTTGTTTTTTAAGATAAAGAGTATTGTGTCTGAGAAAAGGAGCATCATCTGAAAGACCAGCTGATGAAGAATCTCAGAGTTGAATTTGCCAGTCTTCAAAACAGTGTTTTAAAAGTAAATAAAATATAAACAGCCCATTCATATGCATCTCGCCTGTCCACTTACCTGGGTGTGTAATTCATCTTGTACAGTGTAATGTCATCTCTGATGATTTGTTGAAACAAAGAACTGTGTCTTTTGAAATCACAAATTAAATAAAAACCCTGAGTAGACTCAGGATTATTGTTGAATAATAGTTTCTAATCACAAACCACTTCAGTGGTTAACTTTAATCATCACATCTACCATTTTACATTTAACTCATGAAAATCAAGGTCGAAGATAAAAAAAGTAATTTTTTTAAACAATCTTCTTTCTTTCCTCTTTTAAGAAAAAATTCAGAGGAAGCAAAGTGTCAGATTTGAATAGTAAACAGTGTAAGACAGAAGAATCTGTAAGCATAAATGTTCAGATATAGTTCCTTGCTAAACAAGAAGAACATATTGACTGACTTTTTTCTCACATAGAAAACAAAACTTCAACTGGTATTTTAAATAATGACAGTTGGCATATGCAGTTTCAGTGTAGAAATTATAATAAGAACCCTAGTTTACAGGGTTCCTGGGAAATACTGAAGAATTTAATAACTTAATATAAACCTGGAGAATAAATTTAGAATGTGTTTCAACAATTTTTCCACTAATACCTATTTTAATTTTTTTTGTGTATTCCAGGATCCAACCTAGGGTATTAAGTTTTATTTAGTAATAGTTTTTAAAATCTTTACCTGATATTTTATGAACCTGCCATAGAGACTTTTGAAAAACATGAAGTATTTTTTTAATATAAATTTATTTATGTTGATTGGAGGCTAATTACTTTAAAATATTGTATTGGTTTTGCCATACATCAACATAAATCTGCCACGGGTATACACGTGTTCCCCATCCTGAACCCTCCTCCCACCTCCCTCCCTATACCATCCCTCTGGGTCATCCCAGTGCACCAGCCCCGAGCACCCTGTATCATGCATCAAACCTGGACTGGCGATTCATTTCACATATGACATTATACATGTTTCAATGCCATTCTCCCAAATCATCCCACCCTCACCCTCTCCCAGAGTCCAAAAGACTGTTCTATACATCTGTGTCTCTTTTGCTGTCTCGCATACAGGGTTATCGTTACCATCTTTCTAAATTCCATATATATGCGTTAGTATACTATATGGATGTTTTTCTTTCTGGCTTACTTCACTCTGTATAATAGGCTCCAATTTCATCCACCTCATTAGAACTGATTCAAATGTATTCTTTTTAATGGTTGAGTAATACTCCATGGTGTATATGTACCACAGCTTTCTTATCCATTCATCTGCTGATGGACATCTAGGTTGCTTCCATGTCCTGGCTATTATAAACAGTGCTGCAGTGAACATTGGGGTACACGTGTCTGTTTCACTTCTGCTTTCCTTGGTGTGTATGCCCAGCAGTGGGATTGCTGGGTCATAAGGCAGTTCTATTTCCAGTTTTTTAAGGAATCTCCACACTGTTTTCCATAGTGGCTGAACTAGTTTGCATTCCCACCAACAGTGTAAGAGGGTTCCCTTTTCTCCACCCCCTCTCCAGCATTTACTGCTTGTAGACTTTTGGATAGCAGCCATTCTGACTGGTGTGAAATGGTACCTCACTGCGGTTTTGATTTGTATTTCTCTGATAATGAGTGATGTTGAGCATCTTTTCAAAACATGAAGTATTTTGTAGAATGTCCTTTATTGGGTTTTTCTGATGTTTCCTCATAATTCAGGTCAGATCAGTAGCTCAGTCGTATCTGACTCTTTGCGACCCCATAAACTGTAGCACGCCAGGCCTCCCAGTCCATCACCAACTGCCGGAGTCTACCCAAACCCATGTCCACTGAACCGGTGATGCCATCCAACCATCTCATCCTCTGTAATCCCCTTTTCCTCCTGCCCTCAATCTTTCCCAGCATCAGGGTCTTTTCAAATGAGTCAGCACTTCCCATCAGGTGGCCAAATTATTGGAGTTTCAGCTTCAACATCAGTCCTTCCAATGAACACCCAGGACTGATCTCCTTTAGGATGGAATAGTTGGATCTCCTTGTAGTCCAAGGGACTCTCAAGAGTCTTCTCCAACACCACAGTTCAAAAGCATCAACAGTCCTCAGCTTTCTTTATAGTCCAACTCTCACTTCCCTACATGACCACTGGAAAAACCATAGCCTTGAATAGACAGACCTTTGTTGACAAAGTAATGTCTCTGCTTTTTAATATACTGTCTAGGTTGGTCATAACTTTCCTTCCAAGAAGTAAGTGTCTTTTAATTTCATGGCTGCAGTCAACATCTGCAGTTATTTTGGAGCCCAGAAAAATAAAGTCAGCCATTGTTTCCAATCTTTCCCCATCTATTTGCCATGAAGTCATGGGACCAGATGCCATGATCTTAGTTTTCTGAATGTTGAGCTTTAAGCCAACTTTTTCACTCTCTTCTTTCACTTTCATCCAGAGGCTTTTTAGTCCTTCTTCACTTTCTACCATAAGGGTGGTGTCATCTGCATATCTGAGGTTATTGATATTTCTCCCAGCAATCTTGATTCCAGCTTGTGCTTCTTCCAGTCCAGCATTTCTCATGATGTACTCTGCATATAAGTTAAATAAGCAGGGTGACAATATACAGCCTTGACGTACTCCTTTTCCTATCTGGAACCAGTCTGTTGTTCCAGGTTCAGTTGCAACTGTTGCTTCCTGACCTGCATATAGGTTTCTCAAGAGGCAGGTCAGGTGTTCTGGTATTCCCATCTCTTTCAGAATTTTCCACAGTTTCTTGTGATTCACACGGTCAAAGGCTTTGGCATAGTCAATAAAACAGCAATAGATGTTTTTCTGGAACTCTCTTGCTTTTTCGATGATCCAGTGGATGTTGGCAATTTGATTTCTGGTTCCTCTGCCTTTTCTAAAACCAGCTTGAACATCAGGGAGTTTATGGTTCACACATTGCTGAAGCCTGGCTTGGAGAATTTTGAGCCTTGTTTTGCTAGCGTGTGAGATGAGTGCAATTGTGCGATCTTTGGCATTGCCTTTCTTTGGGATTGGAATGAAAACTGACCTTTTCCAGTCCTGTGGCCACTGCTGAGCTTTCCAAATGTGCTGGCATATTGAGTGCAGCACTTTCACAGCATCATCTTTCAGGATTTGAATTAGCTCAACTGGAATTCCATCACGTCCACTAGCTTTGTTCGTAGTGATGCTTCCTAAGGCCCACTTGACTTCACAGTCCAGGATGTCTGGGTCTAGGTGAGTGTGAGTGATCACACTATCGTGATTATCTGGGTTGTGAAGATCCTTCTTATACAGTTCTTCTGTGTATTCTTGCCATCTCTTCTTAATATCTTCTGCTTCTGTTAGGTCCATAGCATATCTGTCCTTTACTGAGCCCATCTTTGCATGAAATGTTCCCTTGGTATCTCTAATATTCTTGAAGAGATCTCTAGTCTTTCCCATTGTATTGTTTTCCTCTATTTCTTTGCACTGATCGCTGAGGAAAGCTTTCTTATCTCTTCTTGCTATTCTTTGGAACTCTGCATTCAGATGCTTATATCTTTCCTTTTCTTCTTTGCTTTTCACTTCTCTTCTTTTCACAGCTATTTGTAAGGCCTCCTCAGACAGCCATTTTTCTTTTTTGCATTTCTTTTCTTGTGAATGGTCTTGATCCCTGTCCCCTGTACAGTGTCACGAACCTCCGTCCATATTTCATCAGGCACTCTGTCTATTAGATCTAGTCCCTTAAATCTATTTGTGACTTCTACTGTATAATCATTAGGGATTTGATTTAGGTCATACTTGAATGGTCTAGTGGTTTTCCCTACTTTCTTTAATTTGAGTCTGAATTTGGCAATAAGGAGTTCATGATCTGAGCCACAGTCAGCTCCTGGTCTTGTTTTTGCTGACTGTATAGAGCTTCTCCATCTTTGGCTGCAAAGAATATAATTGATCTGGTTTTGGTGTTGACCATCTGGTGATGTCCCTGTGTAGAGTCTTCTCTTGTGTTGTTGGGTTTGCTATGACCAGTGCGTTCTCTTGGCAGAACTCTATTAGCCTCGTAATTAGACTAGGATTATGAATTTTGGGGAAGGATGTCACAGAAGTGAAGAACCTTGACCATTACTCCATAACAGGAGGCCTATGATATCAACATGGCTTGTCTTTGATGACACTAACCTGGGTCATTTGATTAGGGTTCTGTCTGATAGGGTTTCTCCATAGGAAAGTTTCCATTTCCCCCTTTTTATATTCTGTTCTTTGGTGGAAAGTCACTAACTCCAGTTCATACTAAAAGGAAGGAAATTAAATTCCACCTCCTTCAGTGGAAAAATAAAATTGAAAATGTTACTGGCTTAGTTAGTCGTTTCCGACTCTTTGTGACTCTGTGGACTGTAGCCCACCAGGTTCCTCTGTGTGGAGTTCTCTAGTCAAGAATGCTGGAGTGGGTTGCCGTTTCCTCCTCCAGAGGATCTTCCCAATGCGGGGATTGAACCTGTGTCTCCTGCATTGCAGGCAGATTCCTTACCATCTGAGCCACCAGGAAAGCTCCTCCTTTAGTGAAGGCAACATAAAAAATATAGGTTAAAACCCAAGCAAGTGTTTGGAGGTAAACACTCTGAAGCTATGCAGATAACCTGTTTCTCCCTAAAGCTTTCCCATTAATTTTATTGTTCATTGGTGGATCTTGCCTACAGTGATTATTATTGTATTATCCAGAGAGGAATTTTCTACTTTGCTCATACCATATTCTTTTAAAAAGCAACTTTTAAAAATAAGAATTCTAGTGCAGGATAAATTATATCTACTGAAACAGTTTAAGCTACACAAAGTGCATTTGTAGTGTTTTCTGCAAAACAGTATCAGCTCTAAGAAACAAAGCCCATCACCATGCTCTCATGGACAAGTGCATTAGAGCACTGAGTGATGCAAAGATGCTTAATGGTCCCAGGGCAGGTGCATCGCCCTTTCTTACAGTGCTCATTTGCATATGCACATTTACTCCCAGCAGGAGGTGTGCATTCAGGGGTCCCTCAGGGCAGAAATATAGAGGCTCTCAGGTAAAAGCAATTCTTCGTAAACTTTATAACCGCATTCCAAAACTCCAGTTGTCAGTGAACAGCTTTCCAGATTGACATCTTAAATCAAGAAAATGTCACGCGTGTGCAGTAACTGGTCTAATCTTTTCTGTAAATTGCTGCCTGTGGTTTTCAAAAACATGGTAAATTGCTGGCAATTGACAATGTGTCTCCCTGCACAGCTAACTTCACTTCTGCACAGTTAACAAATCAGTCTTAAATTATTCATCAGATCACTCAGTGTCTACGTTCTGATTGACAGTCATTGATTTTGGGGACCTGGAATTCTGCCTTTTATACTGAGATAGAATTTGCCACCTGATTGTTTCTATTGTCTTCAAATGTAAAATTAAAACCATAAGCAGGAATAATAACTACACGTCCTGTCGCAGTATCTCAGTTAATGTTGAAGCACAAGTCACTAGTCAGGCTTTTGCTCTCCCATGCTGCTAGGAAGTAAAGCAGACTGTTTTGTCAGACTAACAATGCCCCCTAATGTTTCAAATACAGAGTTTTTCTCTGTTAATTGTGTAATTATTGGACAACAATTAAATGATTAATTATTTGTACAAGATAAAACATGAGATGCCCCATTAAGAAATGATGCTATTACACCACTGCACATTGTTCTGGGAACAGGGCTAAATCATCTTAAACAGCTCAAACAAATAGAATTTTGTTCCTAAAGTCAGTTTAGGAATGCAGTTTTTTCTGCAGAGACTTCTTAGCACCATTTTTTTTACCCCTAGCAGTATACTTTTTTAAGGGGATTTTTTCCAGAAGCATATGTACCATTCCTTGAAGCATGTTTTTTAGTCAGTACTGGGTCTGAGTAAAATAATACACATGGATCATAAAAGTGTCTTATATTTGAGAAACACATTTATCTATATTTGCTTAGGAAGATTAACTTCAAGGCACTTTAGAAGGATCTCCATCAAGAAGGCTTGTCACAGTTGCTCTGGTCTATAACATTGTAGCTGAGTTTTATTTAGAGCATTTCTCTTCAAGATCACCTTCTAAGGACAGTGATTCATATTCTGATTCATGATTATGTGCAATCACAAGTATAACTACAGGTAAAAGAATCTGGAAAAAGAGTGTGGGATGGAAATGGACCAATCAACACAAATTCATCACAGGAGATAGGAAAAACACTGCTTTTCTTAACTGTGGTTTGTCATAAACACCCTCATATGTGAATATGAACATTAAATAGGAAATATTAAGGCTATATCCTCTTGACTCTTAAACAGTTCTTTTTTTCTTTATTGGGGGTAATTACAATGCTGTGTTGGCTTCTGTTGTACAACCTGAATCAGTCTTAATTATATATATGCATAGGGCTTCCCAGGGGGCACTAGTGGTAAAGAACCTGGCCTTCCAATGCAGGAGATGCAGTGCAGGCTCAATCCCTGGGTCAGGACAGTCCCCAGGAGGAGGGCACGGCAGCCCACTCCAGGATTCTTGCCTGGAGAATCCCCTGGCCAGAGGGCTTGGTGGGTTACAGTCCATAGGGATGTAGAGCCATATGCAACTGAAGCGATTTAGCACATACAGGCGCGTATATATATATACCTTCTTTTTGAGCCTCCCTCCCCTCTCCCATCCCACTCCCTCTAGGTCTTAAAATTGTGAGTTAACTTATAAACTCTCTATGTTTTCCTCTGGAGACCATTGTTCATCCTTGGGTTTAATACTCTTGCTTTATGTAGCCAGAATTCTAAGAGAAGTCCCTTATTATAATACTTTCACATTGGATCATTATTTATTAAATTGTTTATGTTTCTCATTATGTAGAAAACTTTTTGAGAACAGAAGCTGACTACCTGGTGTATTTTTATGTTCCCGACTGCCATGCTCATGAGTTCTAAATTAAAATTTGGATAAACTGGTTCATATTAGGTTGTCTTGTGTATCACGGAAAAAATCCTAAAACCATGGCTTACAGGATAGTCTCTTGTCTACAAGAAATCTAATAATAAGACAGTCTAGATATGATGTCACAGCTCCTTAAAGTCAGAAAGTCCCAGGCCCTCCTCCTGTCTTTGTTTTATTATCCGAATGAATGACTTGTCTGTTCCAAGGTTACTTTATGGTTCAAGCTGGCTGTTTAGGCTTCAGCCAATTCCTTTTTCCATCTTTCTCTACATAGTTCGTTTGATTTCCCCATCATTCTGTTTATCCTCATTCTCAGCCTTTCTCCTTCAGCATAGGGGATCTAGTCTCTGGTGGATGTCCTAAGACTGACACACCAGTCAAACCACAAGTCAAATGTGCAGTGAACTTTCTCTGTGCAAAGAGAAATGTTTTAGCTCTGCCATTAAGTATGTGATTCTTGTCAAATTAGTTACAGAGGCAAGCTCGTATGGCAATTCAATAACTCTTTTTTTTCCTCTATAATATTTCAGAAGGGAGTGCTGCATAATTGTATTATAAACTCTGTTCCTGCAAGGCCCTTTGGCTAAATATTCATCAGTGACCATTTAATTTTGTGATATATTCTTAACTATTGTATCAAACTGCTTGAAGTCGTACATTGGCATTGCGTTAAGGAAAACAGTGTGACATGAACATCAACGTACTTAGTGGTTCCCTTTTATAGTCTTTTGAAACATTGCAAATGTCACCTAAAATTCTTCATGTCACATTACCTCTTCATTGAAGTTTCTCAACTATTACTGTAACAGTAAGGGCATATCCATTAAATACATGAATTAACCTCACTGCAGGGTAATTGACAGTCTTAATGACATTTACGGGTATACTATTTGTTCTACACATTGTTATTCTAGAATGACCTTATGATGCATATGCTTGGTCCATCAAGAATCTCACTTGTACATTTGCACCACAGCAACATATTGCACTGAATATTATGAAAGCTGTTTTCTTTGGAGCATAGCAATGCTTTCACTGACATTTAGCAGTCATAGCCTACTCTCAATGCTTTAACTTCGGCTAACAGTGACCTAACTCTTATAGATTGAAATGATTTCAGATTTATTAAGGAAGACATGCTGTTTTTGTCAATGCATGTGAGCAAAGTGGATAAATGTGGAGACCATCACATCCACAGACCCTCAGGGAGATCAGAGATGAGTGAGAGCAAGATTACCTCCACCCTCCCTCCAGCTTCAGTCTCACTCAGATGTGTACCGCGGCTCCATCCTGCCCCTTGCTTAGGTGGCAGAGCCTGGGGAAGGAAGTGTGGGAAGAAGAGAAAACCCTCAAGCCACAAGCCACAAGTGTGGTTGGCTTGGCCAGGGAGCAATATGAGATGGAGATTTGACAACCAAGTTTTAATAGTTAAAGTTGATCCAGACTCTATGTATGGTGTACTAAGGAAATTGAAACAGGGATGTAACACAGAAGAATTAGGGAAGGAGTTATTGGAGAAAATATAATCCTTTCATATTTGTATTCCTGAATTGAAACTATGAAGGGAATGAATTATACAGACAAAACATTTAATTTTATTTTAAAAATGTTTATTCCTGTATGTTGACTGGAGGGAGAATATAGTATGAAATAAAATTGGCAGAGACAATATATTTCAGTGTAGTTATTCAATTGTATTTGCAAAGACCTGTTCAATACAGTTCTATTATAAATATGAAATCAGAGAGATGCTGAATGAGGGCAATTAGAATGGTGACAGAGGAAGAAATGACCAATGAGAAATTCTCTGTCAAGATGGTTAAAGATCATGATGTCTAATGTTCAAGATAAATTCTCATTCATCACGTGCTGTTCTGCCATCTTTGGTCCCAGTCTTCAATAAGTGTCTGCTAAGACCAACAGTCCTGTGTTTGTGGTGTTTGATGCAATAGAGGAGGTGACTGGTAGAGGGACAAGAGAACTGGGAGTGACAATGAGGAAGTTAATCCCAGTAGAAAAATGGGCTGCCTGTTGCCAGTTCCATAGGATGCACCTTCTCTGGTCTAATTTGCTATCAATTTCAAATTAGGTTATAGAGAAGGAAATAAAGCAAATGCAAATTGCAAGATGCAAAGTGGATTGAAATAAGCATAGCATAATATACATAATGATTCTATTTGTAAAGTCTAAATTATCCTATAATCTGTATATGATAGAAGACACTTGGGCAATTATTAGCACATTATAAAGGAGAAATACTAGCTTATAGGTATTGAACTTGGTGTAAGAAATGCACTGTGTGGTCCACAGTGCACAGCTATTGATGTAAGATGTGACAAGTTCTAACTACACAGTATTTATATTGTAGAACAAATAAAAGCCATTTCTGAGGGTGTTAGAGGAAATCCTCCAGGGATATCTTACTGCTTAACTGAATAAGTGCTTTTTTTTTTTTTTAACAAAATGGGCCTCACTGGATTTTTTGTTAGGATTATTGTATAAGAATCTGCTAGTCCAGGCAGCTTTTCCAAGATCTAAACAATAAGGACCAGTAGAAACTCTTCATGGTAGTCAGAAAGAGCAACAGCATGCAGTTGAAGACTATAGTTGGAAATTTAAAACATAGATGTGGCTTTTTGTTTAATCGTACTATTTAGACTCATCACAATGACAGCTTAAACTATGTACAAGAAAATATTTAAATCATTAAAAAAATTCAACACAAGCTGCTCTTATATTTGGAAGGCAATCAAATTCTGCTTCTGCAGGCATCCTAAAAAGCCTGTACCCTGTTGACATTTGTGCTAGAAAGACGGATGTAACAGTTGTGGAAGGGTTACCTACCCTCCTGAATGGGTCCTTCTGACAAAGAGCATTCAAGCCAATAGAACAAAACCAAATTCAACTTAGAAGTAGAGGAAGGCTTTAGTTTTTGATCACAGAATGGAGAGGTGCTGGTTCAAGCTCTGGGGCACACACTCCTCACTCCCCAACCACCCTGGCTATGGGCAGGGCTGGTTTGGAGGGACCTCATGCTGGGGGCAGTTCTCATGAGGCACCACTGCCATCTTGAATCATGGTGTCTCTCCAGCTGAGCTGAGGTGTTGGTGCCACCATTTTGCACCAGGAACTCTGGTCTGAAGGGCCAAGTGCAAGGCCTCTGCACACAGCACACTCTGAGCAAATGAAACTAGACAAAGCCCAAAGGAGAAAGAGGAAGGTTAGTCTTGATTTTATTGCCCAGATTCTGTTTTCATTTCTTGGGATCTGTTCATGGGGTAGGCTGGTGACAGGTGTCCCCTCTGCCTTTTGTCCTGCTCCTCATTCTTGAGGGACACTGAGGGCACAGTGCTGGCATCGGTGACTGCTTCCTGGGGGTGTGGGCATCATTCTGACCCCAGGGAGAGGAGCGAAATGCCCCCCAGCCACCTTACTTGTGTTTGGTTGTCTCCAGGCTTCAACCCTACGTGTTTGTAGCTCTGAGAGACCCCCCATTTGTCTAACTTTTGGAAACAAAGGACCTGAGACAACACAGGATGCATGGTCCACATATCAGCAAGAGAAATGTGGTCACCTGTCAGATGTTTCCTAAAAATGCAGCTAAGTCTCCAGCCTGTATGAAAGTGTGTCCTGACGTGGTCTGTGTGCCCTGGTCACAAGGGATCTCATTATCCCCTTCATCACTTAAGACCCAAATGCTGGACCATTATCATAGGAATGCTGGGAGTCCAAACCTGGTAGTTATTTCTTTCAATACTTTAGTCACTTTGGCAGTTGTTTGGGTTCTAGTGGGAAATGCTTCTATCCACCCAGAAGATGTGCGCATGCTTCCCAGGTGGCACAGTGGTAAAGAATCTGTCTGTCAATGCAGGAGACACAGGAGATGTGGGTTCGAAATCTGAATCAGGAAGATCAGGAGGAGGGCTTGGCAGCACATTCCAGTATTCTTGCCTGGAAAATACAACGGACAGAGGAGCCTAGTGGGCTACAGTCCAGGGGGTTGCAGAGAGTCGGACATGACTGAGTGACTAACACTATATACATTAATACATGCCTATATACATTATAATATATATTATATAATCATAGTAGATCTGGATATAGAGACTATACTATATATAATATAGTACACATAGCTATCTTATAACTGGCATAATTCAATATGTGATATGGATATTTGACAACCATCAGACAAAACACTATATATGTATATGTGCGTCTAGACACACATACAGATTACTGTATCTGTAGTGTATATTTTGGCACCCCACTCCAGTACTCTTGCCTGGAAAATCCCATGGATGGAGGAGCCTGATGGGCTGCAGTCCATGGTCGCTAGGAGTCAGACAAGACTAAGCTACTTCACTTTCACTTTTTACTTTTATGCACTGGAGAAGGAAATGGCAATCCACTCCAGTGTTCTTGCCTGGAGAATCCCAGGGACGGGGGAGCCTGGTGGGCTGCCATCTCTGGGGTCGCACAGAGTTGGACACAACTGAAGCGACTTGGCAGTAGCAGCAGCAGTGTATATTTTACCTTATACTATATTTACTATTTTATATAGGTCTATACACACATGCAAAAGCATACATACACATATAGTAGTTTTCTGTGCTGGTAATCAAATAGCATTTCACATTTTGGATTATCTCAAGGTCATGAAGAAATAGGAATAAATTAATGTCTTTGAACCCTAAATTAGAAGAAAAGACTACTTGGATTACTAAATCAGATGGCTATGTTATGATTAAGAAAGTGACTTTTTAAAAATAAGACTTTGAACTTCAACATGTTCTTAATTGTGAAACTTGTTAAGTATTCAGAAACGAAATTATTCTCTAAAGCTCATGCCATTAAGCAGAGCATGGCCACTCCACTGTAGTTACTAAGATGCTAGGGAATACTCTCCTAGGAAAAGAGACAGTAAATGAGAGACTGTTGAACAAGACTAAAACATTTCTGGCTAGAAAACTAATTATATGAAATGATATAGAAAAATGAAGCTTTTACCTCTAGAAAGAGGAGGAGCTAATATTAGTCCAATCTACTGCAATTATGTTACCAAACACATTTTAACTCTGCTTCTTTGAAAGGGAATATTTAGAACTCTTCCCATATTTCCTGCCATTATTGCAACCTACCAATCATATGAGCTCCATTATGATGACACATTGAGTAAATGCATGTGTAAAAGAATTAATGCATAATCCTTGCTTTGAGCATGGAAAGCTACAGAGGCTTTCTGCTGAACTCATTGCAGACATTTAATGTATTAACCAGAATCTGTTGTCAAGATGACAGCTGATGGCAGGCATTCTTTCCGGCACAATCTGGCTCTTTCTGCGGAACCCTGTCTTTCATGACTTCATAAGGACACTCTGTGCTCTCATCATCAGTTGGACAGAAAGAAAAAACAATATCGGTGGAGTTGTTAACTGTGGTATCCCCTGCCTCCTCCCCATACAACTTGGTTATGCTACAGTAGGAATATCAGCTGCTTAGAATGAAATTAGTGGTCTAGTGTAATGCAGTTTATTTAATCAGATACAGTTTCATAATTTTCTATTTTTCATTTGTTTGCATTTATAAATAGTTAAGCCTATTTGTGAAAGCTGTTAAATGAATAGAATCGTACTTCACATCTTGCACACAAAAGCCACCTAAAACTTCTCTGCCTGAAACCTGGCTTCCAGATTCTCCACTTAGGCCATTTCAGAAGTCTGGGTACTGGCTGCCAGTGCTGTGGAATTAACACTTATCTGGGAGTCAACAGAGACCATCCCATAGCTAAGGAGAAGCACAGCTGTGTGACCCTGGACTAGTTTCTTAACCTTGCTGAATTTCAGTTCCCTGATCCATAAATTGGGACTTTTATTTCATAGAGTTGTTGGATTCATTAAATAAGATAATGTGTGTGAATAAGACAACACAGAATAAATGGTCAACATGCTATTAAAATAGTATGGATTAGCTGGATCTCTCCAAACTTCTATCTTTTCATTGATAAAATGAACACATTTGACTGAAAAATAAATTTAGGTTCCTCTAATCCTATACACCTATAAATTTGATATGCTTTCTACTATACTGTACACCAAGAGTAGAGACAATTTCTACCTTTGTATTCTTACCGGGAATAGTGTTGATGGAATGAATTTGTAACAAGCAAAAAAAAAAAAAGAGAGAACCACAAGAAAAATGTCAATTGTTCATTGTTAAGAATGTGTGCCTGAGTGATTCTCATAACCCTCTAAGCCAAATCTTATGAACCCCAAGATAGTGGTATTTTTAATGCAGCTCATATTCTACAGTCGCTAGTTTTCTAAATCTTAGCTATACATGTCCTTCTCTTTTGTGAAAATCATGTCCACACTGATGTTTACAGTAAGCACTCTCTAGTGCTTATATTGTAATAATTGCTTTCCTCACTCAATCTATTTTTAATTATTAATTCCTCAAACACTTAATGAAGATCCTTATATCTTAGACATAAGTGGGCACGGGAGAGTGAAAAAGCAAATCCCCACTGCAGCATCAAATAGACAATTTTAGTTACAGCTGCTCGAGCTGGAGGGGATTCTATATAGAGATAAACATAAAATAAGACAGATGTGTGGGATTTCTGAGTAGTGGAGAAAATATATTTTTCTCTTCCCTCTAAAACTGCTACCAAAAGAGTCACTGAAAAGTATTCTTTTGAAGTACAACTTCAAAAGACATAATGCAAATTGGTAGAATATTGTACTTAGGATATTTCCAGAGATTTGTAAACTAAATCAGAGTATTTGAAAATCTAGAGCAATACAATTATAGTTGGTGTGTATTTATTCAGCCACATGACCAAGCTTAGTAGGCAGAGGTGAGTGGTCCAGCTGAGCCCTGATATAATCTCTACTCTACAGAATCACATTGTCTTGTAAGACCTGGAACTTAGCAGACATCTTGAGACCAAGCAAGGAGGATGCTCAAAAAGATGAGTCTGTGAAGGTAGAGATAAATCAGAAAGACTCTGGGTCTTTAGTGTTATAACTAAGTCACTGGATTTACCAAACCTGGGTGCTAACAGATGAATTGGCTCCAATTAGTTTTTCTTTTTTTCTTTTTTATAGGCATTATTTTAATTATGTTTACAAATCACAGGAGAGATAGTCCAATTGGTTAGCCTCAGGCATCATTTCGTGCCAAGCTTGCAGAGGGCTGTCCAGTTCAACTGACATTTCCTCCACCCTGCATGACTTCTTCGGTCTTTACGAAAAATAATACCTCAAAAGGAGAAACACAATGGGGATGCTGCACCACTAGACAGGATAAAGGTGCTTACTAGTCACAAAACCAAGCGTTATACGGAGAGGGAAGTCTAGTGTTTCCCCAAATTACAGCTTAATGTAAACTAAGCGTTCTACTTTAAGCTTCATAAATTAATTCAAAATTAAATTTAAAATACATTAAAATTTTAAAAGATTTTTTTGATATGGACCATTTTAAAAGTCTTTATTGAATTTACTAAAATATTGTTTCTGTTTTATGTTTTTTTTTGGCCCTGAAGCACGTGGAATCTTAGCTCCCAGGGATGGAACCTGAACATCTTACATTGGAAGGCCAAGTCTTATCCACTGAACTGCCAGGGAAGTCCCCCAAAGTATATTTTTATGCCAAGACTTTATGTATGCAAAATAGTAAACCCTGAAAATTACTTAGATTCTTTCTAGATTTTTTTTTAACATATATCGTTATCTTCACACAAATCTCAATTTGAAAATGAACGTGTTTTCCAAAGTTATATAAATCAAGTAAAACTCTGCCACCCAAGTTAAAGAATGGTGTTTTTGAGTGGCATTCCTAATATTATCATAAATACATTCTAATATGTGCCAAAAAAGTAATTCCACAATGTACCCTGCAAAGAATATAGAATGGCAAAGTTTTCAGATTTGAAGTGGCGAGCTTAAAAGAAAAAGGGAGGGGCGGTTCCCTTTCTTCCATTATTTCTGGGACACTTTACCAGTAAGAGAGAGTAACTGAAAAGTGGTGAAAGTCACAAGCCTAAAAATGATGCTGTCTACACGGTCAGGGATTAGGTCAATAGATTTACAATACATTGTTCTATCAATTTTAAGTTCTCAGACATTTAACATATCTCCTTTTTTGTGACAAAATAGACAGGGAATATGTTGTTGATAATAAAAGAAAATGATGAGCTCATCTACAGAAGCTTGATCTGTGCAGTTTCCTGCAAGAATGAAGGTGAATGAGGAAAAGAACAGGTCACTGAGTCTACCCAGTTCCAAGGGATTAACACTAGTCTTATTTAGAGAGTGTGACTGTAGGTTAATCACTAAACAGGCATTATCTCCTTTTGTCCTCACAGCCTCCCATAAGATAAATATTATTATCCTCAGTTTACTTACAGAAGTGTTGAGACTCATCAAGGACAGACAGATGACAGTAAATCCCCAAAGCAGAACTAGCCAGGCACACCTGCCTGCTAGCTCTTGCTCTTTCCATGACAACGTGTTGCTTCTACTGTGACTCCAGCCCTGGGACTTGGTTGGTAGACAGAGCCTTCCTCCAGCCTCCAGGGTCACCTCATAAGCATTTATGAAAGTCTCCTCTTTAGTGACTAAGTCCAGCACCACAGAACTAAACTACTGAATGTTGCTTGCATTTTTAGCTTCCGTTTAAGTTCCTCTCACTGTAACTTCTCAGGGAGTTTCTATTAGCTATTCATAACCCTTCATCTCATCCTGTTTTCATTGCTTTCTCTACAAAGCAGACAGGTGTATAAAAATCTGTTACTATGGTTTTCAATCCTAACAACAACTCTGATGCAGTTGGAAGAAGCTAATCATCCTTAGTTTGCAGAACACCTGATAACCTGATGGTGGGTCACTGTGTGTGTGTGTGTGTGTGTGTCTGTGTGTGTGTGTGTGTGCTCAGTCATTTCCAACTCTTTTGCAACCCCATGGAACGTAGCCCACCAGGCTCCTCTGTCCATGGAATTTTCCAGGCAAGAATACTGGAGCAGGTTGCCATTTCCTTCTCCAGGGGACCCCCCTGACCCAGGGATCGAATCTGCATCTCTTGCATCTCCTGCATTGGCAGGCAGGTTCTTTACCACTGTGTCACTGGTCCCCATATTAGACCACGATGCAGTTGGTACTTGATTTCATATCTGTCTCTGCTGCCACCTCCTGATGGCATTAATGCCACTGCATTAATTACTTACTCAGGCACTGGGCAGTATTCACAAAAGGGTGGCACTTAAGATTAATTTGCAGTGTGTCTCAGATCATATTTTCAGGCCCATTTTTAAATTCAGTGAACTATGCCCTTAGTTTATTGATTGAATTTTTTTTTTTTTTTACTATTTTTCTTGTCGGAAAACCACAGTTCAAATATGATATCACCTTGCAACACTTTAAAGAATACTGAGTGCTTTGTTATTATTTTCCTACTTGCTATTCCTTATAATCTATCTGTAGTTAGATTTGGATTTCTTATCTCTATTTTCCAAATTTAAAAAACAGGGCAAAATGGTGCCCCCATTCACAAAAGCTAATATAGACCATCAGAGTTTTGGTCTAGCCCATTGTTCTCGCTCATCTCTCTCCCAAATTAATATATGAAATGGTGTTTATATGTTACTAAAATTTAAAGGTTCTCATCACTCAAAATATTTTAGATTATATTTTTAAAGGAGTGATCATGGATACATTTAGTAATTTAAGCCTCAGATATGCATCTTTGAAAACACAAAAGAACAGAAATATGATGGAAAATAAAATTACACATGAAAGGAATAATAACACTAATACCTATAATTCAGCATGTAGCATGTGCCAGGCACTTGGACAAGCACTCCATAGGATATTTACCTATCAGTCACCCTTTGCTATTGTCTGAATGTTTCTATCCCATACCCCTCATCTCCCACCAAATTCACACACTGGAATCCTAACACCCAGTGCGATGGTGTTAGGAGGTGGGGCCTTTGGGATAGCAAAGTAATCTGGAAGAGAGCCATCACCCAACCATGCCAGAATCCTAGTCAGTCTTCCAGCCTCCAGACCTCTAAGAAATAAATTTCTGTTGTTCATAAGCCACCCAATCTGTGATATTTTATTATAGAAGTCCAAATGGGCCAAGACAGTCCCCAAATGATTTTACAGGAGAAGAAACTGAAACTTAGGTTAAAACTTAGCTCTGCTGGTGAGGGGCAAAGCCACAGTTCAAACAAAGAATTCAACTGACTTCAGGTTGAATGTTCTTAGCCTCACTGGCCATACTGCCTCTCTAATTTTCCTTACGTATACTTCGTGTTCTACAAAGATTCTGTCTTGTACTTGGCAACTTACTGTTCATGCATTGCTATCCTTGTAGGTATTCATGTGCTGTTATCCACTCTATTTTCTAAATATTAAGATAGGTGTATATTCTAAGAACTTCTCCCAAGTAGTCTCCATGAAATTTCAAAAAGAACAGAACTCCCAGTAAATAGCATTCTTAAGTCATTAACACATAATGTATCACACACATGTAGACACTGGGGATATGAAGGTGAATTAGAAGAAATCTCTACTCTCATAGAACTTGATGTCTGGTTAGTGTGCTGGGGAGCAGATGATTATGTAAACAGATAAACAAGTGTTATAATAAAGATGAGCATACATGCGATGGGAGATTAGAGGCAGATGCTAGAGAATAATCATGCTTGAGGGACTCTCCATTTCTGGGTAGGTGTTTCTTGAGCTTGTCCTTGAAGGATAGAATATGATTAGGCAGAATAATAAAGGCATGACTTCAAAGCATATAAAAAGTATGTGTTCTGAACAGTAGATGCTCTCTGTATATTAATGAAAGAAAGACAGCAGCACGTGATGAGGTTTATGGATGACTTAGAGATGATGTCTGATTCTGGAGAGTTTGGACTTACACATGGATGCGTTATTGCTAAAATGTTTTAAATTTTATAAAGTCACAATTTGAAGATGCAGTAGTTGGTCACAAAAATAAAAATGAAAATTATCATTCAGTTCAGTTCAGTCGCTCAGTTGTGTCCGACTCTTTGTGACCCTATGAACTGCAGCACACCAGGCCTCCCTGTCCATCACCAACTCCTAAGAATGGGATGGAACAACCAATCCCTCAGTGAGCCAGTTGTCTTCCTAGAAACCTAGTAAGTTACAAAAGTTAATTTCTCACATTTACTAATGTTTCCAAGACCCCAAAAGATTTATTGTTACTGTGTTATTTTGTTATTCTCCTGGTTGACTCCCCAACTCTACTCTCATGGTTAGATTGTGACTGGGGATCAAGAACTATGATATATATGGGTTAAGTGCAACTTCTGTTGAGAGTGATATGCTACAGGTAAAGAGGATGTGATTGTTATATAAAGCATGTAGCAATAATAAGATTGAAAATGATATACAAATACAGCTGTGTAATAAACCACATCTGCCTTGTTGCTGTTGTTCAGTTGCTATGTCCAACTCTTTGCGACCCCATGGGCTGCAGCACGCCAGGTTGCTCTGTCCTCCACTACCTCCCAGAGTTTGATCAAATTCATGTCCGTTGAGTCTGTGATGCTATCTAATCATCTCCTTGTCTCCCGCTCCCTTCTCCTTTTGCCCTCAGTCTTTCCCAGCATCAGGGTCTTTTCCAATGAATCAGCTGTCACTGATTTGATCTCCCTAGCTCTTGTGAATTAGTGATTTATAAATGTATTTGTTTGTCATTACATTTGAAAATGCAGATATCTTATCTTTTGGGGAAAAAGTCAACTTCAATGAGGTTAATAGCAAAACATTAAAGCAATAATGTAGTGGTTAAGCCATGTGGAAATGTTACCATGATTCTTCACATTTGCAACACTATTTTTCACAAAGCAGAAAATACTGCTTTATCCTCTGAAAGCATATACCATCGTAAATGTTTTTTAAAAGATGAATTTACCTATATAAATGTCTCTTATAGAGACAACTGGAACCATTGCATATTGGTTATGTTGCCTCAGTGTGCAACAAACACCTCATCAAATATTTTCCACTATGTCATCTCTAAGCGATCATTGCTGTCCTTTATTTCCTAGGCTGACCCCCATAGTTCTGAGGGGTTTGTGCTATTTAAAAAAGAAGGCACAGGCCTCTTCAATTCCTTAGCATGTTCTGCATCACCTTGGAAACTAATTGGGTATATGAGACATTCCACTCTCCAATCTCAAGCTCATCAGATGCTACAGTCCTGCCCCAAGTACAGCATGCAAAGCCAAGTGCCTGTCAGAAATGCAGGTGGGTCCTCAGTGTGTTGAAGATAATTGTTGCCTTTTAGATATTTTAAATGGTTAAGTGCTTATTAAAATTAATTACAGAGAATTATCTTACCTGGCAGAGCCAGGGAATGGGGGTATTCTGGCTAGTGGTTCAAGTGAAAGAAAAAGAAAATAAAAGATGATCATGCTCCTGAGATTCAGTCTGGATGTGTGTGAGGAGACTGGATTTTTCCAGCATGTTCTCTTTCATCTAGAAGACCATCACAGGACACCATCAGATATCTAAGTAGCAGCAAAATATTTTTCAGGATTGTTGTCAACTTTGGTTTAAATGATCCTCTGAATTCTTTGTCAGGAAGATCTCCTGGAGGAGGAAATGGCAGCCTGCTCCAGTGTTCTTGACTGGAGAATTCGATGGATAGAGGAGCCTGGTGGGTTACAGTCCATGGGGTTCCTCCACTGCGCCTCTCACCTGTTTGTCCACCTATCTTGCTCTTACAGCCTCCTCTACTTGTTCATTTTCTTTATCTCATCTCTTAAATAGTGTTGTCCCTAGGACATTGTCTTCAGCCCTATTTTGATTTCTTTTCTGCTCTCAACTTGTGTGATATAATCCTTTCATAGAGCTTCAATTATAAAGCAAAAAAATTTCAAATCTGATTTGATCTCCATTTCTGACCTCTCTCTGCAGTGAGACTCCCCAATGCAATCACATACTTTAGCTAAACAGCACAGACATTATTGCCACCCTCAACACTCTGTCTCCACTTAGATTTCATAAATCAATGGATGGGTTATAATCACCTGGTCATTCAACTTAGAAAACATTTCCATATACATCAAAATGGATTTGTTGCTAAGTCTTGTCAGATTCTCCTCCAAAATGCACTTCAAACCCTATTCCCTGTCTTGCTTTCCAGTAATCATTGGCCTAGATTGGGTTTTGGTTTCTTCACCCTGAGTTTATTCTAAAAGTTAAGGCATATGCTGATCTTGCTGACCCCTCTCTTTTCCTTCTTACCTACCTTACATCCTGCTTCCAGCACATCTTAATGATATAATCCCTGAGATAGAGGCTCCCCAGACTCAGACTAAAGTCCAAATTTTTGGAGCAACATGAAAAATCCTTAACAATTTGAGACTAATATACACATCTAATCTTTATCTCTCCTATGGTAAAAGCAAAATACAGAAACTTAACCCATTTGACATTAAATCCTTTCTATAGACTCCATGCAGTTTTCCAGTGCCTCCTAAAAAATAAACTATAAAACACTGTGTTTTGGAGGTAATGCTTGGAACCTCACTACCACTGGTACCAGCAGCTTTTCTAAGGTTTTGGTCATTGCCTCAAACTTGTAGCAACACTTGGGTTGTGTCTACCTTTGGCTACAATGAATAGTACTGTTCTGTAAATATTTGCACTTACAGAACAGGGTTCGTGTGGATGTATGTTTTCATTTCTCTTGGATACATACCTAAGAATGGAATCATTGGATCAAATGGTAACTCTATGGTTACTCTTTTTGAAAAGTGGATGAACTTTTTTTCTTAAATGATTGTACCATTTTATATTTCCACCAGCAATGTACAGTGGTTCCAGTCTTCTGCTTCCTTACCAACACTTGCTATTATCTATTTGATTCTAGCCACCCTAGTGGGAGCCAAGTAGTATCTTGTTGTGGTTTTGATTTGTATTTTCCTGAAGACTTAGGACATGAGAAACTTTGCATGTGTTTATTGGCCATTTTTAGACCTTCTGTGGAGGAGTGTCTAATCTATGATCTTTTTTTTCATTAGTATCATTTGTTATTCTGGTCTTAGACTGCTCTTTCACTTACTACTTCTGATGTGATTAATTTTTGCATAATTTTCTCCCAAAAGACATATCATGTACATATATAATGTAAACTATTCCTTCCCCAATCTTGTTTCCTGTACAGCAATTTTTCCTGGAGGTCACAGAAGGATCTCAGATATAATAAGATTTTATGTCCACTAAAGCCAGATTATTCTCCATTGTTTGTCATATTATGTCACACAGAAGCTACCATGAAACATGGACTCTCTCCTTTTACCACTTCTTCTTGTTAGTGTTCATATTCTTTCAGTGTGGCCCAGTCCACAATGCTGGTATTTTATAATGTTCCTCTTTAGACCTTTCTATTAATATGAAAAAGATTCATGTTTTTCCTTTCAGTTCATGAATGCGAGTTCATCTCCCTGGATTGGATTCATGTTAGGCAACTAAAAAGCTTTCCTTTGGTGTTTGCTCAATTCCTGATTTACTAGGGAGCTGGTCTCTTTCCCAGTTCCCATACACCCACCACATCTCTTACTCCCCAGATTTTGAACTACCCAGAGTTGCTTTACAGCTTCCCCCCTCTGTATACATTGAATCAGGTGTCATAACTATTCTTCTCACTTCTCCCCCTAGTTCCTGTGTTCCATTCACTATCTCCAACTTCCCAGCACCTTCTGCTTCTCTGGGATGCTTCTTGGAACCTGTAAGAACATCTCCAAGATGTCCTTCTGCAGCTCTCATGGTTGCCTATGAAGCCTACACCTCTCTCTGCAGGTAATGCTGTTTCCAATATCCTTAATGCTAGAGATTTGGGAGTGTGCAAACAATAGCCTTAAATTACCATCTACATAGAAGTTGTTTCCTTGACTCACAGCCAGTATGTGAGCAACAGAGAGCAAAGAAATCAGTCCAAATGCTGGTAGCAGGATCTGGGCTCAGGTTCCTTGCCTTCAGAGGTTGTGAGCAGGAACATCACAGAACATGGTGGGGTGTGGCAGAAGAGAGGGCTCGGGGCAAATTCCTCGGCGCCTAATTTATGGGAGCCATGAAAACAACCTGTGGCTGCTCCATCCTTCAGGTGTTCCTGCAGTGATGTGCATGGATGGGCCAGTCATCCCATTCACCCGCTATTGGCTTCTTCACTGCCAGGAGAGCATGCGGGTGCTATTGGCCCAGTCCTTGGCAGAAAATCCCTAAAAGGTGTGTGCCCATCTGTGCACACATGTGTGTATGGTATGTGTGAGTCTGTGAATCTCCACGCACTCTTGCCCTCATTCCAGCCCTGGCGAGGAGCGTGCGCTCTTACCTAGCTCAGCGCTGTGTACTTCCCCACGTGATGGATACTCTAACCTTCTAACCAACTGTTTCTCCTCACACCCCTCTGTGGGAACACTTCTCCCACCGATGTTTCCCTCTGCCCAGCAGATCTGTAACTTTTCTCTGATAGTTCGTGGACCTTTCCTATATTTCATCTCAGTGAAGCTGCCTCTACATTTGCAGTCCAATCACATATCTTTCCATTCTAAAGTCACAGGTTATTCCCTCGCCTCTCGTTTCCTGCTTTATAGCTGTATCAATTTAGTTTAAAGTCCCCTCAACCCCTTTAGAATGACAGAGGAAAGCTGTATGTTATTTATGAAAGAGGTGAAAGGAGACAGAGACAAAGAGAGGAAAGTAACATATAAATTACCAAAAAGAAAAAATAGAGAAAGTGAGAGGAGTATTTCATCTTCTTTTTGAGATACATGGGAAACTTGCATCTACTGTGAAAATGTGCACACCCATAACAAAGTTTACACAATAAAAATGCAGCAGTCATTCACTTCTTTCCCACAAGTCTTCAGATGTGCAAACTTCTCTGGCCTAAATCCCATCTGATGGAAAAAGCAATTCATTCTCTTGATGCTTTCTTATGTTTTCATACACATACCTCTTTTTCAGAGGCCGAATATTCATATAAAATAAGTATCACTGAACTGGTCCTAAAAAGTTAAGCCTTTTTATTCGATCTTGGAACAGTGAAATGCCTTAAGCTGATGCTAATGCAAATCTGATTGGCAAATTCATAACTGGAACCTACAGTGATAATAATAATAAATGTTTATGGAGGGCTTGCCATGTGTCAGGCGCAATTCTAAACACACAGCTTGCTTTGTTTCATTGAAGTCTCCTTTCAGTTTTGTATGTCTTATTATGTGAGTACATACTTAGTTGCTCAGCCATGTCCGACTCTTTGCGACTCCATGGACGATAGCTTACCAGGCTCCTTTGTCCATGGGATTCTCCAGGCAAGAATAAGGAGTGGGTTGCCATTTCCTTCTTTAGGGGATCTTCCTAGTCCAGGAATCAAACAAGGGTCCCCTGCACTGCAGGTGGATTCTTCACTATCTGAGCCTCCAGGAAAACCCATGTATTATTATCGTTGAGCTGAATTAAGGCACAGAGTTTCAGTAACTTGTCCAAAGTCTTCAGTAAGACACTAAACAGAACTGTGATTTACCTGCAGGGACTCAAGTCACAGAGCTATTATTCATGACCACACCTTTATGCAACTCTATTAACTACACCATCTATTGATACAATTTAACATGTTTTTCTATTTGAATCAACCCAAGTTTGCCCAGGGCAAACAGGTAGTATAGCACTGATGCTACTGCTAAGTCGCTTCAGACGTGTCCGACTCTGTGCGACCCCATAGACGGCGGCCCACCAGGCTCCCCCGTCCCTGGGATTCTCCAGGCAAGAACAGTGGAGTGGCTTGCCATTCCCTTCTCCAATGCATGAAAGTGAAAAGTGAAAGTGGAGTCGCTCAGTCGTGTCCAACTCTCAGCGACCCCATGGACTGCAGCCTACCAGGCTCCTCCGTCCATGGGAGTTTCCTGGCAAGAGTACTGGAGTGGGGTGCCATTGCCTTCTTCTTCTTCACTAGAAAGTGCCATTCACATTAGTACAAGGTGAATTGTGCTCCTAGGAGATGGAAGCAGTATGGGGCTTCCCAGGTAGCACTAGTGGTAAAGAGATGTAAGAGACAAGAGTTCGATCCCCTAGAGGAGGAAACGGCAACCCACTCCAGTATTCCTGCCTGGAGAATCCCATGGACAGAGGAGCCTGGCAGGCTATGGTCCGTGGGGTCGCAACGAGTTGGACATGACCGAAGTGACATAGTACAGGGTCTTCAGCATGTCATGAAATTTCCCTGGTGTTATTCTTGCCATCATGATATGTCTGAATATCTAGTTTAATAAACAAGTGAAAGGAAATTAAATTTTGACCAGAAGAGAAGAATTAAGATAGTGCTTCTCCAACTCTAGTCAAACATGCAAATTTCTGAGTGCAACCCACAGTGTTCATGGGAAAGTTAACAAGGTTTTATGGGTCTACTGACACAGACAGTCCCCTGAACAGAAGTTATGCTGCGGTTTGTGGAGAGGAAACGAGAGAAGAGCAGTGTTACTTTCCTCTATTTTTTGATCCATTGTCATGAACATTAAGGATGTTTCTGTTTTTCACTCTCGTTCCCCCACAATTGCTGGCCTCAAATCAACAACTTCATCTCCAATAACTTAGTGCAGCCAGCCTCTGTGCTTGCAGCCCCAGGTGGGCTCCACAGATTACAGTTTTCTGATCTTTTGGCTTGGTTCACATCATAGGACTGGGCTGGGTGTTAATCCCCTCAGCCAGCATTTTTTTTTTTTTTAAGATTATTCTGCCCTTACTACTTTGGGGCTGTGGCTTGAATTCTGATCCACATGGCACCCTGACCACTAGCTGATATAGCTGGGATTCTTGTTTCCTGTCTCCCTCTTCCCTGTCTATTGCGGGAGGCCTCCCTGACCAAGACAGTTCCCACCGATCCCCTTGCTTCTATTCTTCAGCCAACACATCAGACTCCCTGACCCATTAGACACCAGCTCTCCCTCTGACCACTGCCTCCACAGGTGGCCATTCTCTGGAGTTAGCATTTGTGCCTCTTAATGTGCTTAGTGGAGACTTAAATAAGACAGAGAAGTAACTATGATTTCATTTTAGCTTCTAATTTGTCTTATTTATTTCTATGCAAAATTGAGTTGAGCTACCTATCAATGAAATTAAAAGGCATTTGCTCCTTGGAAGAAAAGCTATGACCAACCTAGACAGCATATTAAAAAGCAGAGATATTACTTTGCCAACAAAGGTCCACAGAGTCAAAGCTATGGATTTTCCAGTAGTCATGTATGGATGGCAGAGCTGGACTATAAAGAAAGCTGAGTGCTAAAGAACTGATGTTTTTGAATTGTGGTGTTGGAGAAGACTCTTGAGAGTTCTTTGCACTACAAGGAGATCAAACCAGTCAATCCTAAAGGAAAAGATTGGAAGGACTTCATTGGAAGGACTGATGTTGAAGCTGAAACTCCAATACTTTGGCCACCTGATGTGAAGAACTGACTCACTGGAAAAGACCCTGACGCTGGGAAAGATTGAATGCAGGAGGAGAAGGGGACAACAGAGGATGAGATGGTTGGATGGTATCACCGACTTGATGCACATGAGTCTGAGCAAGCTCCAGGAGTTGGTGATGGACAGGGAAGCCTGGCGTGCTGCAGTCCATGGGGTCACAGAGAGTCTGACATGACTGAGCAACTGAACTAAACCTATGAATAGATGGAAAATCCAAGGAAATATTAAAGACATTGTTCTACTGTAGAGAGAAAGATGGATTTTAGAACAACAGGGTTGTTTTCTTATTTAGGAAAAATAAAACAGTGTGTTCCAAAGAGAAGATAAGAAGACATGATTTCTAGTCTCAAAATATGCTGATAAGACTACCCGAGGAAGTAACACTAAGCCTCGTTGAAAATAAGAGGTGACAAGAGACAAATACAGATGCTATGCATCACAGGACTTCAAAGGAGTTTCAAAAAAATTGAGTTGAGCTGTAAAGGATAAAGATTATATGGAAAAAATCCAAAGATATCCTGTTTAATTGTCATATAATGTATATATAGGAAAATAGGAGAAAATTGATCAGAGAAATCCACCTGCTAGTTTCAAACACTGTTGGAATTTTTGATGGTCAGTATAAATATTAAAATAATGAACTCTGTTTTACTGTCAAAAGACAATAACAAGGTTGTTTTTCAGTAAATTCTTCAGATTTGATTGCTTTGCAGGTATCAGTACCAATAAGAATAAATTTCAGGTTATAGACCTGCCTTAGAGAAGTCTTCTTCAGATTTTATAGAGCTATTTGCCACAGTAAGATCCACTTTGGTTTTCCTTTTATCCAGCTAAAAGAATGATAACGATGCCACCATGAGGAATATGAAGCATAAAATTTTCTATTTCTATCAGATAGCTGAAAACCTAAATGGCGTAGAACTCGTACATGCTGAGTGAAAGCCATTTAAGCAACTTATTGCACTTCCGAAGGCAATTAGAAATCCTCTTTCACTCTTAGATGTTCAGACCCGTCAGGAGCTAATTAACTGCTTTGGTGGCAGAGGGATATTGGCAACACAATTCACAGTTTCTGAACGGCTGCAAGGTATTTAATTTGAACAATAGAAGAATTAAAGGGCAGCAGTTAGCAAGAGTATCAATAGATAGAGTATGCTGCCTAAATGTTTCTTATTCAATTTCAAACATGAACTGCCTGAAGATTTATTTTGGGATGATTTTTCATATTAAGAGAGCCTTACATTGCAAATACCAGTGAGGGAAGCCTTCACTCTGTAACTGTGCCTTGTAGATGCTAATAGACTGTTTCTAGTTAATAGCAACATGAGAATGGGATGAGAATGGTGTTCATGGCATCAAGGTCTGAACCGCAAGGCTTCTGCTAAGCCTAAGTCACTAAAGCAAAGGACAATACCAGCCCACCTGGCAACAATTATCTTTAAAAATAGAAGAATATATTCAGGATCTGTTAAGTACCCACCTCTGTCCATGCACATCTCCAGGCAAGAATACTGGAGTGAGTTGCCATTCCCATTTCGGGGGATCTTCCCAATCCAGGGATCCAACCAGGTCTCCTGCATTGCAGGAGGATGCTTTACCATCTGAGCCACCAGGGAAGCCCATTAAGTACTTGCACTGCTACTTATTACCTCTATATTCCACACTAACCCTCTGTCTCAGAAGGAAAAATTTACCTTGAGGTTTCCTCGAATCCTTTCTGTATTAAGCATTCTCTAGCGAAGATGGACAGGACTGAGCAACTTCACTTTCACTTTTCACTTTCATGCATTGGAGAAGGAAATGGCAACCCACTCCAGTGTTCTTGCCTGGAGAATCCCAGGGACAGAGGAGCCTGGTGGGCTGCCGTCTATGGGGTCGCACAGATTTAGACATGACTGAAGCGACTTAGCAGCAGCAGCAGCAGCAGAGAAACAAGAACAAAGAGATTCCTATTCATAGCTTTATTCATCCGTATCTATGTATCTATAACCATACGGAGAGAGAGAGGCTTCCTTGGTGGTTCAGTGACAAAGAACCCACCTGCCAATACAGGAGACTCAGGTTCAATCCCAGGGTCAGGAAGATTCCCTGGAGCAGGAAATGGCAACCTGCTCCAATATTCTTGCCTGGAGAATTTTCACAACTTCCCTCTCACCTGAAAGGACTGCTGCCGATAACTAAGAGGCAGCCTTCCAGGCAGAGGGAAGAAACCAAGAGCAAGGATCCTGGGGCAACAGAGAGTCTGGCATCCTTTGGAATGAACACTTTTACCCTAGCCATAGCAGAGGACAAGGAAAGGTGGTACAGTCAGAGAGCTATGGAAGATTGTCTAGACCAAGGCTAGGAGTTTGGATTTTCATGTAAATCTCTTGGGGAGCCATGGTTGAGTTTTAAGTGGTGAAAGTGATTAACCTGACTTATCTTTTAAAACAATCATATCCCTTTTAACTTTGAATTACTGCTATTTTGGTAAATATTTCCTTACAAACTACCCAGTGAGCATCTCAAGGTCTGGAACAGGTTTTCTTTTAAATTGAAGTGCAATATTATAGTGGTTTTAAGTGCAGTGGATAGCATAGTAATGCTATATTTTTACAGATTATATTCATACAAAATTGTTATAAAATCTTGACTATATTCTCTGTGGTCTACATTACATTTTTGTAACTTATTTTAAACCTAGTAGTTTGTGTTGGAGAAGGCAATGGCACCCCACTCCAGTACTCTTGGCTGGAAAATCCCATGGACGGAGTAGCCTGGTAGGCTGCAGTCCATGGGGTTGCCAAGAGTCGGACACGACTGAGCAACTTCAATTTCACTTTTCACCTTTATACATTGGAGAAGGAAATAGCAGCCTACTCCAGTGTTCTTGCTTGGAGAATCCCAGCTACAGGGGAGCCTGGTGGGCTGCCATCTATGGGGTTGCACAGAGTCGGACACAACTGAAGTGACTTAGCAGTAGCAGTAGTTTGTGTCTCTTAATCCCTTCACCTAATTTCCCCCTCCTCCCAGTAGTAACCACTAGTTTGTTCTCTGTATCTGTGAGTCCTTTTCTGCTTTGCTGTATGTGTTTGTTTGCTTTCTTTTTTAGATTCCACATACAGGTGAAAAGCTACAGTATTTTATTTGCCTGACTTATTTTAACTAAGCATAATGCCCTCCAGGTCCATCCATATTATCACAAATAGCAAAATTTTGTTCTTTCTTTGTGATTGGGTAATATTCCATTGTATATATACCATGATTTTCTTATCTGTTCATCTGTTGATGGATACTTGGGATGCTTCCATATCTCTCTATTGTGAATAACACTCTGTGAACATTGGCGTGTGTGTATCTTTTTGAGTCACTTGTTTTCTTCACTAATATCAGGAGTGATATTGATGGCTCTTATGGCAGTTCTATTTTTAATTCTTTTGAGGAATCTCCATACTGTTTTCTATAGTGACTATAACCAATTTGCTACATTTTCCCCAACAGTGAATGAGGGTTCCCTTTCCTCCACATCTTTGCCGAAACTTGTTATCTCTTGTCTTTTTGATGATAGTCATTCTGACAGATGGGAGGTGATACATCATTCTGGTTTTGATTGACATCCCCTGATGATTAGCACCTTTCATATGTCTGTTGGTTGCGTGTATATCTTCTTCAGAAAGATGCCTATTTAGGTTCTCTGCCCATTTTTTAAATTGTTTTTTGATAATGAGTTATGTGAGTTCTTTACATATTTTAGATATGAACTTACTTTGGTTGTGTCTCTTACCTTTTCCTAACCTCATTTCTCCAGGACAAGGACAGGATATCATTTGTTCTCTCTCTCTTTGATTTCTGCATAGTATATCTGGTAACTATACCTTAAACAAGGGTGTTTGATAAGTCATTTGATAGCAATTGTCAAAACTGATTTGAAGTTACTCAGTTGTGTCCGACTCTTTGCAACCCCATGGACTATAACCTGCCAGGTTCTTCCATCCATTGGATTCTCCAGGCAAGAATACTGGAGCGGGTTGCCATTTCCTTCTCCAGGGGATATTCCTAACCCAAGGATCGAACCCAGGTCTCCAGCCTTGAAGGCAGATTCTTTACTGGCTGAGCCACAAGGGAAGCCCAGCAATTATCAAAGACTGGGCCAAAAATACATCTACAACTGATGAAATGGGTTAACACAAATAACACAGCTGCTTTTGAGATCAAATAGAAAACTGGAAAGGCCAGTGAAAAAAAGAGTCCTTTGTCAGTATGTGGTTATCTTGAACTGGTAAAATGGCAACCTCTGTACCCGGCAAACAAAAACACAATGGAGAAACTATAAGAAAAGTAAGCGAAAAGCAAATAACAAGAACAGGTTTCGATTAATCGATTTCTCTTCCACTCATAACTACTTGTGGGAGTTAATTTTCTGTGTCAACTTGATTCAGCTATAGAGTGCCCAGATATTTGGCTGAACATTATTTCTAGGTGTATTTGTGAGGGTGTTTCTGGATGAAATTAACACTTGAACTGGTGATGTGCTGAGGCCAATTTTCCTCTGCAAACTGAGTGGGCCTCATTCAATCCAGAAAGGCCCGAATGGACTAAAACTCTCTGCCTTTGACCTGGGACGCTAATTTTCTCCTGCTTTGTACTTGGACTAGAATCGAAACTCTACCATTGACTCTCCCGGTGACTTCTCAGTCATCATAATCCCAAGAGCCAGTAACATATACATACATACACACATATGCGTATCCTATTAGGTCTGTTTCTCTGGAGAACCCTGATACATTATTTATAACGGAATTATGATCAGGAATGAATGTTCAGAATGTATATGAAAAACGAATGCATTGCTGAATAAATGATTGAATACAAGAAAAGAAGCGTTCATGTGAATAGGATTAAAAACACATAGTGGACAATTCTGGCCACCTCTAAAATCTGAATGGAAAGGAATAAGTCTTTCCATTAGCATGCATTTATGATTTATTGTTGGAGATGTAATTAGTCTCTAAAATTATCCTTTTCCAGAAGTGTGTTCATTCTCTATTTCTCGGTATTAATTTTCTTATTATGCTTAAGCAATCTCTTGCTGATTAGCATGCATTTAAATAGCCAGGGTAATTTATTAAATTACATTTTTATAGACAGGTTAAATTATTTTAATTACATGTTTGAAACATACCATTAAATAAATATGTTGATGTCAAATGTGTAACAATAAGATAGTGACAATTTAATAAGGCATTATAAATTTAGAATTTAAGTACTACTGATTTGAGCTCCAGTGTTCTCAAAAATAACAAAAGTGAAGTCGCTCAATTGTGTCTGACTCTTTGCAAACCCATGGACTATAACCTTCTAGGCTCCTCCATCCATGGGATTCTCCATGCAAGAATACTGGAGTGGGTTGCCATTTCGTTCTCCAAGTCGCTCATTCATGTCCGACTCTTTGTGAACCCATGAACTATACAGTCCATGGAATTCTTCAGGCCAGAATACTGCAATGGGTAGCCTTTCCCTTCTCCAGAGGGTCTTCCCAACCCAGGGTCGAACCCAGATCTCCCGCATTGCAAGTGGACTCTTTACCAGCTGAGCCACAAGGGAAGCCCAAGAGTACTGGATTGGGTAGCCTATCCCTTCTCCAGCAGATCTTCCTGACCCCTCAAACCAGGGTCTCCTGTACTGCACGTGGATTCTTTACCAACTGACTTCAGGGAAGCCCAAGTGTATAGTAATAAGTTCTCATAGAACTCTTTGAATATACTGTATTTTGCATTTTTCAAATGGGTGAGAAAAATGTTAATGGCACATTGTAGGAAGAGCTTGTGAGATGCAGAACTCATTGTAGCCTTAAGGAGAATAAAGTTTGTCATCTTATTAAAAATTACATGGAAAAGGACTAAACATTTTGAATTAGGTCTGGTTCCCCAGGAAATTTTATATAAAAATCAAATAGCATTTGATAAATGTTTGCTGTATTTGGGGGCCTTGATTTACCCTTAGAGTTCATAGAGTTCACTGAGAGAGGCAGAAAATAGAAGAAGGAATAGAACTCTGTCCCTCGTCCAGGCTGCCCCTTGTGAGTGGGGCCGACAGTGTGCACTCAACCCATGGGGAGGCAATGGGGCTTCATCTGCATTGACAAGGGTTGGGCTTTCTCTGCCCACTTTCCGGCAGCTGCATAAATCAAACTCCTGTTTCAAGACGAAACTGCGAGAAGCCAACATTGCTGTTAACCCCAGTACCACCCCCACTGGCATTTCCTTATTTTATAATCATTCTTGGAGGAGGAAATGGCAACCCACTCCAGTATTCTTGTCTGGAGAATCCATAGACAGAGCAGCCTGGCGGGCTATAGTCCATGGGGTTGCAAGAGTCAGACACGACTTAGTGACTAAACCAACCACCATAATCATTCATTTCTATGATCATTTTTTTTTCATCATGAAGTTGGCCCTTCTTTATTCAAGAGGATTAGACATTTTTCTGTACACTTTGCCTTTGGACACAAACATTACCTGAAAGGCAAGACTCTTTCCTGCATTAGGCTTGTCATTTGTTCTCTTTAATCATTACACTTAACCTTCAGTGACAGTTCTCTTTAATAATTACACTTAATCTTCAGAGAGTTGTACTTTTCATGTCCTTGGAGAAAAGACGTGTGAAAAGGAAAGTGCCAGCATTACTTAAGTCACAAAGAGGCTTTATTAATTCACTTGTGCACATCTGATTTAATTTACATTTTCTTGGATATTAACTTTTAAAGGCCAGAACGTATAGCTATTATAAATACCATAAAGCTGTTAGTTTAATATTTAAATGGTAACATAATATACAAAAAGGACAAAAACAGAGGACGTAATAGTTGGATTTTAGCTCAACACCTAGTAGTTATGAGACTGCAGGTCACAGCATTTCCCAAAGACGCCAAATCCTTGTATATGTACAGTCCACATGTCAGAGCAGAAAATTTCTAATGCTTGCATTTCTAATGACAAGTTATAGAACACTCTAGTTCTTTTAGTAATATATCAATCAGTTTGAATTTTATGTGACTTCTTTAAAAAGACTTTAATATATATACATAACTTTTTTCCATTTGCAAATAGATTTTCAATTTATATGATTTTTCATGAGTGTCCATAAAAATAAAACTCTGTTAGGTTTAGCACAAATTTGACTGAACCATTCTTTATCAGGAATGTATTAATATACAAAGTGGTGTTCTGTGGGCTTATTCCACGTTTTGTCCTTTTTTGTCAATAAAGATTTATTGGCACACAGACACACCTGTCAGTTAATGTATTGTCTATGACCTGCTCTTGCACTACAATGGTAGAGGTGAGTGGCTGAGACAGAATCATAGAGCTACAAAGCCTCAAATATTTACTTTCTGGATTTTTACCAGAAAAACATCTGCATGTTCCTGTTTTAGAACAAAGGAAGTCAAATGCAAAAATGATAACGAAAATCTTATCCTTAATTTGAAATACCTCAGGTTAAATCAAGGCACCTTAAGAGGTTTCTCAAATCCTTAGTGAAGTGAATTCGCTCAGTCGTGTCTGACTTTTTGTGACCCCATGGACTGTAGCCCACCAGGCTCCTCCATCCATGGAATTTTCTAGGCAAGAATACTGGAGTGGGTTGCCATTTCCTTCTCCAGGGGATCTTCCCAACCCAGGGATCAAACCCAGGTCTCCCGCACTGTGGGCAGATGCTTTACTGTCTGAGCCACCAGGGAATCTCATATCCTTAAACAGCTTTCAAAAGTAAATTTACATTAATAAGCATTTAAAAATATGTCATAGTAATGGGAAGGAATAGGGAGCCCTGGGATATAGATTGTTTGGCCTTAACTTTTTATTTATTTGTTTTGTCCCTAACTTTAAATAGCACTTATAGCAACTTATTGAGGTTACATGACAATGTCTTTATCAAATAATTTTTTTTTACATTACCGTTAATAAATTGTAAAAACTAGCTAGGGCTTTTGATGCCTGCCAATACCATCAATGGCTCAAATTAATCACAGTAACAACAACAACAAAAGAACTCTCTTCAAACTGAGGACAGAATGCATAATAATACAAAACTTTCCAGGTTTCTGTGATTCATTAAGAAAGTGACTTAACAGATTAAATAAGATTTTAAAAGTACAGATTACTCCATTATCCTAACATCATTTTATAGCTTTAGTTTTTGATTTGAAAGCCCATGACATCCTTTATGAATTACCAAATTGTACTTGGGTCAGGGCCCCTCTGGGGCAGGGAGGTGGTGGTGGTGATGTTGTTGCTGTTTAGTTGCTCAGTCATGTCTGACTCTTTTGTGACTCCATGGACTGTAGCTCACCAGGCTCCTCTGTCCATGAGATTTCTCAGGCAAGAATACTGGAGTACATTGCCATTTCCTTCTCCAGAAGATCTTCCTGACCTAGGGATCGAACCTGCACTGGCAGATGGATTCCAGGCAGATTCTTTACCACTGGATCACCAGGGAAGCCTGGTGGTGATACATAACTATAAATGAAGGACTGAAAAATACAAATCCCTGAAGCAAGATATAATTGCCACATGAAACACCACATAGACAAAAACTCACCAGAAATATAAATGCAAAGGATATGGAAATTAAAATTACATTAACTTGGATCTCATGGAGATTCTGCTTTAAGAGGCTCTGATACCCATTCATTTCCTTTTTCAAATGTGCTCAGCCTAGTCATGTGAATGCATTACTGACATGGGACAGTGACAGCATGCAAGGACAGTGATGATAATTTTCCTTGTGGTCCATGCAGAAAATAAGCAACCTTAATGTGGCTTGTTAGAAATCTGAATAAACACAAGTTTAGTTCACTCTGACCACACAGCAAGACACAACATCAGTAAGAATTAAATGGGCTTGGAGGTGGGGGGTAATGTGAAGGTAATTTTCTACTTCAAACTATAAATATATATTTTAAGTGTTTTTAATACTTAAAAATTACTCCTGCAGAGAACATAATCTGCCACTATAAATCACTTGCACATGACCTGAAGGATAGGATACAGAAAGAACTTTAATATATATCAAAGTTTATTGTTACTTTTATGATATAACTAAATGATTATAAGCTGTAGCTACAGCTAACATCGATGGGTAATTCTGACCTAAAAGCCATAGCACAGGGTTGTGTGTGCTAGATAGATCATTCTGACAGTCCTAAGTGCACCATGAACTTTAAATATTTTATACCTTCCCTATCTGTGTCTGTTTCCAGTCAAACACAGACACAAATTGGAATATAGCTGGTTGACTGAAGCAATGGTTCAGAAAATCAGACCTGTCTTTAATGGACTGTGGGTAAACCAAGCTTAGTTTCCACACTTGGTTTTTATTCATCTACTGAAAAATTTTTGATGCCTTTATTGTTTTATTCAAAATCTATCCCCATTATAGAAATATAAACTATATAGAGTAACCAGTAATTTCTTTTTTTTTCCCCCTTAGGAAATACTCATTTCTCTCTGAAATTTAGTTCATTTAAAATTGAATGCATCCTTGGATTTCTAATGACTTTAAAAATAGCTATGACTTTAAAAAACTTATCCATTTGGTTTTAATTGTAATAGTGAGAGTTATGACCTCTTATGACCCTTTAAATACAATCGTAAGTATTAGGGGTTTGACCCCAACTCTTTTGACTGGAAAAAGCAAGGAAAGAGAGAATATGCCATTTAGAGAGGAATTGGGGGAGCAGATCAAGGGGAAGAAAAATATATGTGTATATATTTAAACTGATAAATTGAAAAGTAGATATTTATTAGATTAAAATATATATGCAAACAAAGTGTATATTGGAGAAGGGAATGGCAACCCACTCCAGTATTCTTGCCTGAGAAATCCCATGGACAGAGGACTCTGGTGGGCTATAGTCCATGGGGTCATAAAAGAGTTGGACACCACTTAGCAAGTATACAACAACAACAACGTGTATATATAAAGTATATATACTCTAATCTGACATATAAAATATTTGGCATATATCACCTTATTTATACATTAATATATACTTTAATTTGATACATGAATATATATATGAAGTATATCCTGATTTGTATATGAAAATTCAAAAACAGTGGAACAGAAGTGTTTTTAGCACAATAAAGGGCAAATCCTTCCCTCACACACACAGATATATTCCCTGATCTCAAGGACAAACACAAGTTGTTTCTCAGTTGATTGTGCTTCATTTCCAGTGGCAATTGTTGTTCTATGCAAATTTACTGAGGAAACTGTGACAAGAAACTGGTAACATCTGTCTGCAAACGTTCTGAGCACTCAACACTTGAATTACGTTATATGGAAGGAGCATGGAGTCTAGTGTGGAGGGTGTAATAGTGTGATGGAGGAGCAGCCCAGCCTGTGGGCGGAGTACTTCTCCCCTCAAGCATGCAGACACCCTGGAGTTAGCCCTGCAGTGGTGTTTGAGCTTTAATCTGGACTGTTAATGTTATGCTCAAACACTGCAAGTCTGGTCTTACTATGAAATGAAGAGGAAGGCTGAATAGATCAAGATGGACCTCACCCTTGACTATAAAAAATACTTAGCATTAAAATAAATAGAAATAATACAAAATGTCTTTCAGACCATGATAGAATTAAACTAGAAAGATGACTAGCCCCAAATATTTGGAAATTACACAACATATGTAAAATCCATAGGTCTAAGAAATCTCAAGAAAATTTTTATATTATTTTGTGCAAAATAACAAGGAAAATACAACTTGTCAAAATTTGTGTGATACATTGAAAGCAGTGCTTTGAAGAAAATGTATGACATTGAATGACTTTCAGAAAAGGAGAATGATCTAAAATCAATAATTTATACTTTCATCCTTTTAAACTAGAGAAAGAAGAATCATGTATGCCTAAAGCAAGCAGAAGAAAAGAAATGATAAAAATGGAGTAAAAATCAATGCAATTATAAATAGGAAAGTGATAGAGAAAAATCAATGAACCCAAAGCTAATTCTTTGTAAAAACAAACAAACAAAAAGAAAATAATTAGTAAGTCTCTAGCTAGGTTACCAAGAGAAAAAAAGAGAATTCACAAGTGGCTAATACAAAAAATGTAAGAGGGTATTAAAAGAATAACAAAATATTATTACTTCAGTAATGAATAATAAAGATATTTAAATAATATTAAAAGTGTATTAAATGTCAAAATAATTATAAAACAATACTGTAAAGAACTCTATGCCCACAAATTTGATAACTTAGATAAAATGAACCAGTTGCTTTAAAAACACAAGCTACCAAAACTTATACAAGGAGAAATAAATATTTGAATAGGTTCACATCTGTTAAAGAAATTAAAGCAATAATTGAAAAAACCTTCCATATAAAGAAAACACCAAGCCTGGGAGGTTTTAACTAGTGTTTTCTAAAACAAATATTTAAGGAAAAAGTGATACCAGTTCTCTACAGTTTCATCCAGGAGATAGACACAAAGTGAGTACTTCTTAATTCATTCTATTCAGAATCATTGTGATAATGATACTAGATGAAGACGTTTTCAGAAAGAAAAAGGGCAGACTAGTATCTCTCATGAGTGTAAAAATCTTCAATAATCCCACAATATATGAAAATAATTGTATATTACAACCAATTGGAATTTATTCTGGCTATGTAAGACTGATTCAACATTTAAAAATTAATCAGTAAAATCCATTTAACAACAGGCTCGAAAACATGTGTTTATATCATTTGACACAGAAAAAGATAACAAAATTTAACACCCAGAAAACTAGAGTTGAGAGGAAATCCCTCAATTTGATAAAGAGTATTTAAGAAAACCTTCAGCTAACATCATATTTATTGGCAAGAAATTGAACCATTGATCTATCCCACCCCACCCATTGATCATGTATAAAGCAAGGATCTTCTCTCCTATCATTCTGATTCAATATTATACTGGATGCCCAAGCTACTGCAGTAAAAGAAAACAAGGAAAAAAAAAAAACAGTTCAGACTATGAAAAAAGAAAACTTTGTCCAGTGATGATATGCATTTTTGTTTATAAGATCCCAAAGAATTAACAAAAATAATTATGACTCTAATAATAAGGTTAAACAATATTATTTCTTCAAATTATTTTTGGCTTTCCTCCATTTGGGGGACTTTAATTAAATATATGCTGGACTGCTTTGCACTTTCCCGCAGGTTGTCGAGACTTTATTTAACTTTTAAAGTTGCTTTTCTCTCTTATCTATTGTCTAACTATCTGTGTATCTACCTATGTATCTATGTATTTATCATCTATTTAATATTGCTTTGTCTTCAAGTTTACTGAATGTATTTATAAGTATCTAATACTCCTTGGAAAAAAAGTTATGACCAACCTAGATAGTATATTCAAAAGCAGAGACATTACTTTGCCAACGAAGGTCCGTCTAGTCAAGGCTATGGTTTTTCCAGTAGTCATGTACGGATGTGAGAGTTGGACTTTGAAGAAGGCTGAGCGCTGAAGAATTGATGCTTTTGAACTGTGGTGTTGGAGAAGACTCTTGAGAGTCCCTTGGACTGCAAGGAGATCCAACCAGTCCGTTCTGAAGGAGATCAGCCCTGGGATTTCTTTGGAAGGAATGACGCTAAAGCTGAAACTCCAGTACTTTGGACACCTCATGGGAAGAGTTGACTCATTGGAAAAGACTCTGATGCTGGGAGGGATTGGGGGCAGGAGGAGAAGGGGATGCCAGAGAATGAGATGGCTGGATGGGATCACGGACTCGATGGCCATGAGTCTGAGTGAACTCCGGGAGTTGGTGATGGACAGGGAGGCCTGGCGTGCTGCGATTCATGGGGTTGCAAAGAGTCGGACACGACTGAGCGACTGAACTGAACTGAACTGAATAACCTATTAAAGCTTGAAAATGTTTTCCAATTTCTATTTTGTACTTTATTACTTTTCTTGTATAAAAGTAATATCTGGTTCATTTTTATAAATTCTCCTCTGTGTTTAGGTTTACATTTAAAAAAATCCTCATTATATTTGTAATTGCTGTATTTGAGTCTTTTTCTGTGAATCCCACCAGCTCTGTCATATTTGGTTATTTCAATAGTCTTATTTTCTGTCTAGTTCTGGGTAAGATTTTCCTGCTTTTTCATATTCTAGTAAGTTTTAATTGGGTGCTAGTCACTTTATTGCACTTTCGTTGGAGTGTTGTGTCTTTCTTTTAAAAAAAAAATGCTCAAGTTAGTTTTGACAGTCCAGTTATTTGTGGAATAGCTTGATCCTTTTGAAGCTTTTTTCCAAGGTGTTTTTTGGGTAGGTCTGGGCTAGGTTTGCTGTAGGTATAAATTAACCTGTTGCTTAAATATGATCATCCTGATGTCTCTCCCATGATTGCTCACGGAGGCGTCTCTTCTCTGGCAGGTTGTAACTTGAACATCTTATAGTTCTGAGTGATTTCTAGGAAGTGTTTATATTATAAATTAACAGTATGTCTTAGCCTGACTTCAGGGTATTTATGCTATATGTGTGTGTGATCGGTCACATTGGACTCTTTGTGACCCCCTTGGCTAGACTGTAGTCCACCAGGCTCCTCTGTCCATGGGATTTTCCAGGCAATACTGGAGTGGGTTGTCACATGTGAACAAATTAATGTTCAGCCACACATTCAAGTGGCTGAACTCTGTGCAGATTTCTAGGGCTCTTTCTCTGCATAGCTCCCTCTCTTCTTCAATCCTCTGTCCTTAAACTTTTGGCTGCTAGGGCTTAATCAAAATGCAATGTCTGTCTCCTCAATTCAGCAAAATCTCCATGGTCTGCTCATATAAGCTGCTTTTGAAAGTGCCTCCATGAAAAACCTCAGGGCAATTTATAAGCTTCTCTGTTAATTTTAATTTTCCAAGGAGCAAAGCCCTGCACTACCTGCCATCCAATGTATAAAGTCAATTGTTTCATATAATTGTGTCCAATTGTTCCAATTGTTTTCCTTGTTGTTTCTGCCAGGAGGCAAAATTGGATACTGGTGACTCCAACAAGGCTTAGTGTGATTTTACAGCTTCTTTGGCTTATTCTCATTATTACAATCAGAAAAGCAGTCTGGTGAGTGCTTTTTGCCTTCCAGCTAGGTGTAGAAATCAGGACTACAATATTTGTTAAACTCTCACAAATATAAAAGCTTCTATGAAATTGTAAATTAAGTACTATTCCACTTGGGATTGTACCACTCTGCTGTAAGAGTGGAGTGGTCTCTTGCATATCTCTGAGAGAGACGTATTTAATTCCCAGTTCAAATGAGAACAAGTCATCAAATGAGATTTAAAGCATAGAGTAGTGGTAAGTACTGAACTTTGATCAAATAGGAAAACATGGTGGGCATATAAGTGCTAGTTCAGTTCAGTTCAGTTCAGTCGCTCAGTCGTGTCCAACTCTTTGCGACCCCATGAATCGCAGCACGCCAGGCCTCCCTGTCCATCACCATCTCCCGGAGTTCACTCAGACTCATGTCCATCGAGTCCGTGATCCCATCCAGCCATCTCATCCTCTGTCGGCTCCTTCTCATCCTGCCCCCAATCCCTCCCAGCATCAGAGTCTTTTCCAATGAGTCAACTCTTCGCATGAGGTGGCCAAAGTACTGGAGTTTCAGCTTTAGTGTCATTCCTTCCAAAGAAATCTCAGGGCTGATCTCCTTCAGAATGGACTGGTTGGATCTCCTTGCAGTCCAAGGGACTCTCAAGAGTCTTCTCCAATACCACAGTTCAAAAGCATCAATTCTTTGGTGCTCAGCCTTCTTCATAGTCCAACTCTCACATTCATACATGACCACAGGAAAAACCATAGCCTTGACTAGATAAGGAAGTCTAAAATGCATGTGTCCAACTCTTTGCAACTCCATGGACTATTCAGTCCATGGAATTCTCCAGGCCAGAATACTGGAGAGGGTAGCTGTTTCCTTCTCCAGGGGATTGTCCCAACCCAGGGATCAAACCCAGGTCTCCCACATTGCAGGCAGATTCTTTACCAGCTGAGCCACCAGGGAAGCCCTCAGTCTTCTAGATGGCAGTATTAAGAGACATAATACTCATTATTTCTTGGGTTCATTTCTCCATGCTCCTAGTGGCTCAGACGCCTGCAATGCAGGAGACCCCGGTTTGATCCCTGGGTCTGGAAGATCCCCTGGAGAATAGATAGGCTACCCACTGCAGTATTCAAGGGCTTCCCTGGTAGCTCAGATGGTAAAGAATCTGCCTGCAATGTGGAAGACCTGGTTTCAATCCATGGGTTGGGAAGATCTTCTGGAGGAGGGCGTGGCTACCCACTCCAGTATTGTTGCCTGGAGAATCCCATGGACAGAGGAACCTGGTGGGCTATAGTCCATGGGGTTGCAGAGAGTCAGACAAGACTGAGTGACTAAGCATATTGAGACATAATCTAATCTAATCTAATCTAACCTAATCTTTGGTGATGATATAAACTCCATATTCAAATTGCTTGGTCTAGAACAAGCAGGTAATTTTAAAAGTACAATGCCCTCTTTGGCTGTTTCCCATGAAAAAGATCAGAGACAGTATGACAAAATATAACATCATAAGACATAAAAAGCTTGCTAATATACAGTATCTTTTCCATATTACTTTAACTATAGGCCCTTAATTCACATCGATGTCACAGAGAGTATTTTGGGTGACAACTTTTTCTTCTTATGTAGTAGTTCACTAAAACAATTCTATAGTTATTAGTCATTAAAAAATTTTTTTAACAATTTTTTTTGTTTAAGGATCTCACAATGATTGAAGAGGATCTTGGCTGAGTTCTTCTACCAGGAAGGTAAGACTGGGTTGGGAAATTAAATAAGAGGTATAGAGGGATACATATCCAGCAGTCTGTGAAGATTTCAGATTTGCAAATAACATTCATAATGATTCTGTTTTCCCTGAACATCTTTGCAAAGTCAGAGACCTTTTCTGTGCATTCCTATGGATTATTTTGGGCCATTTGGCCATTTTCTAAGAAGGAATAATGTAAGGGGAAAATAAAGAGAAATTATCCAACTAGAAGACATACTTTTTAAGGGAACCAGGTTAAGTAAGGTAACTGATTGGTTCTAAAGTTCCTTTTTTAAAAAATCGCTTATTCTTACTCTTGCGTAAATTATCTATCATATACCAAACAACTTAAGGTGAGTTAACAACAATTTTATTTATACCTTAATTGGATGTATATAATCCTTAGGACAAGTTAATTAACTTTTGTTTTTATAAGCTCTCTTTCATTTGTTCTCAGAGAATCTCAAAAAGATAATTAACACAGCCTTTATTGCTATTGATTGCTAATAAGACAGCAGAAAGTAACTGAATTTTTCATGTTAACAATATTTTTTGAAAATCTATTATTTTTGAGTATGATAAAGTCGATTACTATAACAATAATGCTTTCAGACACAAACTAGAGTTAGAGCAAACATAGATGCCAATTATTTTAATTTGTTATATTTAATTCTATCAATCAGCTTTTATACATGAAATTATGAGTGTTTCAGTGTAACAGAAGTGGAAGATACTAAGAAGAGGTGGCAAGAATATACAGAACTATACAAAAAAGATCTTAATGAGCCAGATAACCACAATGGTGTGATCACTCACCTAGAGAAAGACATCATGGGGTGCAAAGTCAAGTTGGCTTTAGGAAGCATCACGAAGAAAGCTACTGGAGGTGATGAAATTGCAGTTGAGCTATTTCAAATCCTAAAAGATGATACTGTTGAAGTGCTACATTCAATATGCCAGCAAATTTGGAAAACTTAGCAGTGGTCACAGGACCAGAAAAGCTCAGTTTTCATTCCAATCCCAAAGAAAGGCAATGTAAGAGAATATTCAGACTACCACACAATTGCACTCATCTCCGATGCTAGCAAAGTAATGCTCAAAATTCTCCAAGCTAGGCTTTTAATAGCACATGAACTGAGAAATTTCAGATGTTCAAACTAGATTTAGAAACTGGAGAGGAACCAGAAATCAAATTGCCAACATCCAATGGATTATAGAAAAAGCAAGAGAATGCCAGAAAAACATCTACTTCTTCTTTATTAACTATGCTAAAGCCTTTGACTGTGTGGATCACAACAAATGTGGAAAATTCTTAAAAGAGATGGAAATACCAGACCACCTTACCTGCCTCCTGAGAAATCTATATGCAGGTCAAGAAGCAACAGTTGTAACCAGACATGAAACAATGGACTGGTTCCAAATTGGGAAAGAAGTACATCAAGGCTGTATATTGTCACCTTGCTTATTTAATTTATGCAGAGTACATCATGATAAATATGGACTGGATGAAGCACAGGCTGGAATCAAGATTGCAGGGAAAAATATCAATATCCTCAGTCATGCAGATGACACCACCCTTATGGCAGAAAGCAAAGAGGAATTCAAGAGCTTCTTGATGAAAGTGAAAAAGGAGAGTGAAAAAGCTGGCTTAAAACTCAACATCCAGAAAACTAAGATTATGGCATCTGGTCCCATCACTTCATGGCAAATAGAAGGGGGAGACAATGGAACAGTGACAGACTGTTTTCCTGGGCTCCAAAATCGCTGCATATGTTGACTGCAGCCATGAAATTAAAAGACGCTTGCTCCCTGGAAGAAAAGTCGTGACAAACCTAAACAGCATATTGAAAAGCAGAGGTGGCGGTCCTAAGATGGCGGAGGAATAGGACGGGGAGACCACTTTCTCCCCCACAAATTCATCAAAAGAACATTTAAACGCTGAGTAAATGCCATAAAACAACTTCTGAATGCCGGCAGAGGACATCAGGCACCCAGAAAAGCAGCCCATTGTCTTCGAAAAGAGGAAGGAAAAAATATAAAAGCAAAATAAGAGACAAAAGAGGCAGGGCTGGAGCTCCATCCCAGGAAGGAAGTTTTAAAAAGAGAGAGGTTTCCAAACACCAGGAAACACTCTCATGGCTGAGTCTGTGGTGAGCCTTGGAAGTGCAGAGGGCAATATAACAGGGAGGAAAAATAAATAAATAATTAAAACTCACAGATTACGAGCCCAATGGTAACCCCCCCAGCGGAGACGCAACGCAGATGCCTGCATCTGCCACTAGCAAGTGGGGGCTGGGCAGGGAGGCGCAGGCTGCATTGCTTAGAGTAAGGATCAGGCCCGAATGCCCTGAGTGTAAGCAGAGCGAACTAACTGGGCTAGCAAACCAGACTGTGGGATAGCTACCACGCGAAAAGCTCTAACATAACACACTGCCAAGACTGCACACAGAACAAAGGATGGAACAGAATCAGCCAGCTGCAGACCATCCCCCTCCGGTGACAGGCAGCCAGAGCTGGAAGGGCCGGAAGGGGGCAATCGCAGCCCTGGAGAAACATTATCTACCAAACTGCAAGCAGGTTTCTTTGCTAACTAAGACTTCTTGGGGTTCTGGACAGTCATCATCTGCCTGTGAAGGTGTGCCAGTTGTACACTCAGAAAACTAAGCAGTAGGGACAGGGGAGGCGATAAGTTGCAGTGACCGTGCTAGCCAAACATCTGAGCTACTTAGACCTGGGAAAGGCACAAAACGCAGGCCCAACCGAGTCTGTGCTTCTGAGAACTACCTGAGTGCCTGAACCTGAGCGACTTAGACCTGGGAGCCCAGGGCCGGCCTCGGACGGTGCCTGCAGAGCAACCTAGAGCCTGAGCTGTGTGTGCCGTGAGCGGAGGCAGGCCCAGTGTGGCTGAGAGACTGCGAGTACATGCCAATGTTATTTGTTTGCAGAGTCCCTCCCTCCCCACAGCGTGACTGAACAAGTGAGCCTAAAAAAAGTGTCCACCACTGCCCACCTTGTGTCAGGGCGGAAATCAGACACTGAAGAGACAGCAAACAGAAGCTAAAACAGAGGGAACTGCCTTGGAAGTGGCAGGTGCAATAGATTAAAACCCTGTCATTAGTACCGACTACACAGGAAGGGGCCTTAGATCTTGAGAAATATAAGCCAGACCAAGGGACTATCCGAAAATGAACTGACCCCACACTGCCCACAACAACACCAGAGAAAGTCCTAGATATATCTTCACTATTGTTATGATCATTCTTTTTTTTTTTTAACTTTTTAAAAATTTTAAGTCCTTTGCTGCTGCTGCTGCTAAGTCGCTTCAGTCGTGTCCGACTCTGTGTGACCCCATGGACGGCAGTCCACCAGGCTCCTCCGTCCATGGGATTTTCCAGGCAAGAGCACTGGAGTGGGGTGCCATCGCCTTCTCCATTAAGTCCTCTACTACTCCTTTAATTTTCATTTTTATAACCTAGTATTACTTTTCAAAAAAAAGACCCTATTTTTAAAGCAAACTTCATATATATATATTTTTAATAATTTTTGTGACTTTTTTCTTCTTCTTCTTCTTTTCTTTAATATTGTATTTTTGAAAATCCAGCCTCTACTCTAGATGTTTAATCTTTGCTTCTGGGTATTTGTTATAATTTTGTACCTTTAAAAACCCAATCTTCAGTACCCATTTTTACTTGGGAGCAAGATTACTGGCTTGACTGCTCTCTTCCTCCTTTGGACTCTCCTTTTTCTCCACCAGGTCGCCTCTGTCTCCTCCTTCCTCCTTCTCTTCTCTACCCAACTCTGTGAATCTCTGTGTGTTCCAAATGGTGGAGAACACTTAGGGAACTGATTACTGGCTGGATCTGTCCCTCTCCTTTTCATTTCTGCCTTTTATCCTCCTGGCCATCTTTGTCTCCTTCCTTCCTCTTCTCTTCTCTGTATAACTCCGTGAACATCTCTGAGTGGTCCAGACTGTGGAGCGCACATAAAGAAATGATTACTGGCTAGCTTGCTCTCTCCTCTTTTGATTCCACCTCATCTCATTCGGGTCACCTCTAACTCTCTCCTCCCTCTTATCTTCTCCATGTAACTCTGTGAACCTCTCTGTGTGTCCCTCACTGTGGAGAAACTTTTCATCTTTAATCTAGATGTTTTATCAATGGTGCTGTATAGAAGGAGAAGTCTTGAGACTACTATAAAAATAAGACTGAAAACCAGAAGCAGGAGGCTTAAGTCCAAATCCTGAGAACATCAGAGAACTCCTGACTCCAGGGAACATTAATCAATAGGAGCTCATCAAACACCTCCATACCTACACTGAAACCAAGCACCACCCAGGGCCAACAAGTTCCAGAGCAAGACATACCACGCAAATTCTCCAGCAACACAGGAACACAGCCCTGAGCTTCAATATACAGGCTGCCCAAAGTTACCCCCAAACCACTGATGTCTCATAACTCATTACTGGACACTTCATTGCACTCCAGAGAGAAGAAATCCAGCTCCACCCACCAGAACACTGACACAAACTTCCCTAACCAAGAAACCTTGACAAGCCACTGATACAACCCCACCCACAGCAAGGAAACTCCACAATAAAGAGAACTCCACAAACTGCCAGAATACAGAAAGGCCACCCCAAATGCAGCAATATAAACAAGATGAAGAGACGCAGGAAAACCCAACAGGTAAAGGAACAGGGTAAATGTCACCAAACCAAACAAAAGAGGAAGAGATAGGGAATCTACTTGATAAAGAATTTAGAATAATGATAGTGAAAATGATCCAAAATCTTTAAATAAAAATGGAATCACAGATAAATAGCCTGGAGACAAAGACTGAGAAGATGCAAAAAGGGTTTAACAAGGACTTAGAAGAAATAAAAAAGAGTCAATATATAATGAATAATGCAATAAATGAGATCAAGAAAACTCTGGAGGCAGAAGATAGGATTAGTGAAGTAGAAGATAGAATGGTAGAAATAAATGAATCAGACAGGAAAAAAGAAAAACAAATTAAAAGAAATGAGGACAATCTCAGAGACCTCCAGGACAATATGAAATGCTCCAACATTTGACTCATAGGAGTCCCAGAAGAAGAAGACAAAAAGAAAGACCATAAGAAAATACTTGAGGAGATAATAGTTGAAAACTTCCCTAAAATGGGGAAGGAAATAATCACCCAAGTCCAAGAAGCCCAGAGAGTCCCAAACAGGATAAACCCAAGGTGAAACACCCCAAGACACATATTAATCAAATTAACAAAGATCAAACACAAAGAACAAATATTAAAAGCAGCGAGGGAAAAACAACAAATAACACACAAGGGGATTCCCATAAGGATAACAGCTGATCTTTCAAAAGAAACTCTTCAGGCCAGGAGGGAATGGCAAGACATACTTAAAGTGATGAAAGAAAATAACCTACAGCCCAGATTACTGTACCCAGCAAGGATCTCATTCAAATATGAAGGAGAAATCAAAAGCTTTACAGACAAGCAAAAGCTAAGAGAATTCAGCACCACCAAACAAGCTCTCCAACAAATGCTAAAGGAAACACAAAAAGGGTGTATAAACCAGAACCCAAAACAATAAAGTAAATGGCAATGGGATCATACTTATCAATAATTACCTTAAACGTAAATGGGTTGAATGCCCCAACCAAAAGACAAAGACTGGCTGAATGAATACAAAAACAAGACCCCTATATATGTTGTCTACAAGAGACCCACCTCAAAACAAGGGACACATACAGACTGAAAGTGAAGGGCTGGAAAAAGATATACCACGCAAATAGAGACCAAAAGAAAGCAGGAGTAGCAATACTCATATCCAATAAAATAGACTTTAAAACAAAGGCTGTGAAAAGAGACAAAGGACACTACATAATGATCAAAGGATCAATCCAAGAAGAAGATATAACAATTATAAATATATATGCAACCAACATAGGAGCACTGCAATATGTAAGACAAATGCTAACAAGTATGAAAAGGGAAATTAACAATAACACAATAATAGGGGGAGACTTTAATACCCTACTCACACCTATGGATAGATCAACTAAACAGAAAATTAACAAAGAAACACAAACTTTAAATGATACAATAGACCAGTTGGACCTAATTGATATCTATAGGACATTTCACCCCAAAACAATGAATTTCACCTTTTTCTCAAGTGCACACGGAACCTTCTCCAGGATAGATCACATCCTGGGCCATAAATCTAGCCTTGGTAAATACAAAAAAATTGAAATCATTTCAAGCATCTTTTCGGACCATAATGCAGTAAGATTAGATCTCAATTACAGGAGAAAAACTATTAAAAATTCCAACATATGGAGGCTTAACAACAAATAACCAACAAATCACAGAAGAAATCAAAAAAGAAATCAAAATATGCATAGAAATGAATGAAAATGAAAACACAGTAACCCAAAACCTGTGGGACACTGTAAAAGCAGTGCTAAGGGGAAAGTTCATAGCAATACAGGCATACCTCAAGAAACAAGAAAAAAGTCAAATAGATAACCTAACTCTACACTGCAGATGGTGATTACAGCCATGAAATTAAAAGATGCTTACTCCTTGGAAGGAAAGTTATGACCAACCTAGATAGCATATTCAAAAGCAGAGATATTACTTTGCCGACTAAGGTCCGTCTAGTCAAGGCTATGGTTTTTCCTGTGGTCATGTATGGATGTGAGAGTTGGACTGTGAAGAAGGCTGAGCGCCAAAGAATTGATGCTTTTGAACTGTGGTGTTGGAGAAGACTCTTGAGAGTCCCTTGGACTGCAAGGAGATCCAACCAGTCCATTCTGAAGGAGATCAGCCCTGGGATTTCTTTGGAAGGAATGACACTAAAGCTGAAGCTCCAGTACTTTGGCCACCTAATGGGAAGAGTTGACTCATTGGAAAAGACTCTGATGCTGGGAGGGATTGGGGGCAGGATGAGAAGGGGACGCCAGAGGATGAGATGGCTGGATGGCATCACTGACTCGATGGCCGTGAGTCTGAGTGAATTCCACGAGATGGTGATGGACAGGGAGGCCTGGCGTGCTGCGACTCATGGGGTTGCACATGACTAAGCGACTGAACTGAACTGAACTGAACTGAACACCTAAAGCAACTAGAAAAGGAAGAAATGGAGAATCCCAGGGTTAGTAGAAGAAAAGAAATCTTAAAAATTAGGGCAGAAATAAATGCAAAAGAAACAAAAGAGATCATAGTGAAAATCAACAAAGCCAAAAGCTGGTTCTTTGAAAGGATAAATAAAATTGACAAACCATTAGCCAGACTCATCAAGAAACAAAGGGTGAAAAATCAAATCAATAAAATTAGAAATGAACATAGGGAGATCACAATAGATAACACAGAAATACAAAGGATCATAAGAGACTACTATCAGCAATTATATGCCAATAAAATGGACAACGTGGAAGAAATGGACAAATTCTTAGAAAAGTACAACTTTCCAAAACTGAACCAGGAAGAAATAGAAAATCTTAACAGACCCATCACAAGGATGGAAATTGAAACTGTAATCAGAAATCTTCCAGCAAACAAAAGCCCAGGTCTAGACAGCTTCACAGCTGAATTCTACCAAAAATTTAGAGAAGAGCTAACACCTATCCTACTCAAACTCTTCCAGAAAATTGCAGAGGAAGGTAAACTTCCAAACTCATTCCATGAGCCCATAACCTGCCTGGCTCTAACCATCACCCTAATACCAAAACCTGACAAAGATGCCACAAAAAAGAAAACTACAGGCCAATATCACTGATGAACATAGATGCAAAAATCCTTAACGAAATTCTAGCAGTCAGAATCCAACAATACATTAAAAAGAACATACACCATGACCAAGTGGGCTTTACCCCAGGGATGCAAGGATTCTTCAATATCTGCAAATCAATCAATGTAATGCACCATATTAACAAATTGAAAAATAAAAGCCATATGATTCTCTCAATAGATGCAGAGAAAGCCTTTGACAAAATTCAACATCCATTTATGATAAAAACTCTCCAGAAAGCAGGCATAGAAGGAACATACCTCAACATAATAAAAGCTATATATGATAAACCCAGAGCAAACATTATCCTCAATGGTGAAAAATTGAAAGCATTTCCCTTAAAGTCAGGAACAAGACAAGGGTGTCCACTTTCACCACTATTGTTCAACATAGTTCTGGAAGTTTTGGCCATAGCAATCAGAGCAGAAAGAGAAATAAAAGGAATCCAAATTGGAAAAGAAGAAGTAAAACTCTCACTGTTTGCAGATGACATGATCCTCTACAGAGAAAATCCTAAAGACTCCACTAGAAAATTACTAGAGCTAATCAATGAATATGGTAAAGTTGCAGGATATAAAATCAACCCACAGAAATCCCTTGCATTCCTAAACACTAATAATGAGAAAATAGAAAAAGAAATTAAGGAAACAATTCCATTCACCATTGCAACGAAAAGAATAAAATACTTAGGAATATATCTACCTAAAGAAACTAAAGACCTATATATCAAAAACTATAAAACACTGGTCAAAGATATCAAAGAGGACACTAATAAATGGAGAAATATACCATGTTCATGGATTGGAAGAATCAATATAGTGAAAATGAGTATACTACCCAAGGCAATCTACAGATTCAATGCAATCCCTATCAAGCTACCAGTTATTTTTCACAGAGCTAGAACAAATAAGTTCACAATTTGTATGGAAATACAAAAAACCTCAAATAGCCAAAGCAATCTTGAGAAAGAAGAAAGGAACTGGAGGAATCAACCTGCCTGACTTCAGGCTCTACTACAAAGCCACAGTCATCAAGACAGTATGGTACTGGCACAAAGACAGAAATATAGATCAATGGAACAAAATAGAAAGCCCAGAGATAAATCCACACACCTATGGACACCTTATCTTCGACAAAGGAGGTAAGGATATACAATGGATTAAAGACAATCTCTTTAACAAGTGGTGCTGGGAAAACTGGTCAATCACTTGTAAAAGAATGAAACTAGATCACTTTCTAACACCATACACAAAAATAAACTCAAAATGGATTAAATATCTAAATGTAAGACCAGAAACTATAAAACTCCTAGAGGAGAAGATAGGTAAAACACTCTCTGACATAAATCACAGCAGGATCCTCTATGACCCATCTCCCAGAATACTGGAAATAAAAGCAAAACTAAACAAATGGGACCTAATTAAAATTAAAGCTTCTGCACAACAAAGGAAACTATAAGCAAGGTGAAAAGACAGCCTTCTGAATGGGAGACAATAATAGCAAATGAAGCAACTGACAAACAACTAATCTCAAAAATATACAAGCAACTTATGCAGCTCAATTCCAGAAAAATAAACGACCCAATCAAGAAATGGGCCAAAGAACTAAATAGACATTTCTCCAAAGAAGACATACAGATGGCTAACAAACACATGAAAAGATGCTCAACATCACTCATTATCAGAGAAATGCAAATCAAAACCACAGTGAGGTACCACTTCACACCAGTCAGAATGGCTGCTATCCAAAAGTCTACAAGCAATAAATGCTGGAGAGGGGGTGGAGAAAAGGGAACCCTCTTACACTGTTGGTGGGAATGCAAACTAGTACAGCCACTATGGAGAACAATGTGGAGATTCCTTAAAAAACTGGAAATAGAACTGCCTTATGACCCAGCAATCCCACTGCTGGGCATACACACCGAGGAAACCAGAACTGAAAGAGACACATGTACCCCAATGTTCATCGCAGCACTGTTTATAATAACCAGGACATGGAAGCAACCTAGATGTCCATCAGCAGATGAATGGATAAGAAAGCTGTGGTACATATACACCATGGAGTATTACTCAGCCATTAAAAACAATACATTTGAATCAGTTCTAATGAGATGGATGAAACTGGAGCCGATTATACAGAGTGAAGTAAGCCAGAAAGAAAAACACCCATACAGTATACTAATGCATATATATGGAATTTAGAAAGATGGTAATGATAACCCTGTATGCGAGATAGCAAAAGAGACATAGATGTATAGAACAGTCTTTTGGACTCTGTGGGAGAGGGTGAGGGTGGGATGATTTGGTAGAATGGCATTGAAACACGTATAATATCATATAAGAAACAAATCTCCAGTCAAGGTTCGATGCAGGATACAGGATGCTTGGGGCTGGTGCACTGGGATGACCCAGAGGGATGGTATGGGGAAGGAGGTGGGAAGGGGGTTCAGGACTGGGAACACGTGTACATCGTGGCAGATTCATGTTGATGTATGGCAAAACCAATACAATATTGTAAAGTAAAAAAAAAGAAAAAAGAAAGAAAAGCAGAGACATTACTTTGCCAACAAAGATCTGTCTAGTCAAAGCTATGGTTTTTCCAGTAGTCATGTAAGCATGTGAGAGTTGGACCATAAAGAAAGCTGAACAGCGAAGAATTGAAGCTTTTGAACTGTGGTGTTGGAGAAGACTCTTTAGAGTCCCCTTGGACTGCAAGGAGATCAAACCAGTCAATCCTAAAGGAAATCAGTCCTGAATATTCATTGGAAGGACTGAGGCTGAAGCTGAAGCTCCAATACTTTGGCCACCTGATGGGAAGAACTGACTCATTGGAAAAGACCCCAATGCTGGGAATGATTGAAGGCAGGAGCAGAAGGGAAAGACAGAAGATGAGATGATTGGATGTCATAACCAACTTCATGGACATAAGATGGACATGTACAAGCTCTGGGAGTTGGTGATGGACAGGGAAGCCTGGCGTGCTGCAGTCCATGGGATCTCAAAGAGCCAGACATGACAGTAACTGAACTGACCTGAAGATTGTTTCACTTACAAGTTTAAATGATATACTGGCTACTCTAAATTTTATGTCTCAATAAATTCAGCACAGATTAGTTCAACCTGAGCTCCAGGCATAGTAAACAATATCATTACCACAGAAAAAAAAGTTTTACTAATATTTTTATTTTGAGTTATATACAAGCTGCATTTAACTTCAGGAATGGACTACTTGGGGCTTCCTAGGTGACACTAGTGGTAAAGAACCCACCTGCCAATGCAGGAGATATAAGAGATGTGGGTTCAATCCCAGGGTTGGGAAGGTCCTGGAGAAGGGCATGGCAACCCACTCCAGTATTCTTGCCTGGAGAATCCCATGGACAGAGGAGTCTGGAAGGCTACAGTCCATAGGGCTACACAGAGTCAGACACCACTGAAGCGACTTAGCATGCACACACATGGACTATTTGATGTGTTTATATTAATTCATAATTGTATCTAATGAGCATTCTAGCTGATTGAATTAAAATGTCAGCATATTTAGAAGAAATTTTATAATTAGAAACCACAAAAGCATTTAAAGAAAGTAGAAATGTCCCTTTAGCTGTCTCCAAACCAAATCAAGAGCAGACATTTTAATTCTCTTTCTTTCTTATTTAACCCAGAAATCCTTACACTTGAATGCAACCATTTACTCATTCAACAGACCTGTGTCTAGAGTAATCTTTTCCTCCCTGGGAAATTTTGGTTTAAAAAAGTGACACATGTTGGAGGAAGCCTCTGCCCCACCCTTTAAAATCTAGGCACAGGAAGCAGAAGGTGTGCTTTCCAACCTGAAGAAGAGAAATGAAGTCAGCAACTAGAGAACTCCTCTCCACAGTCAGTGCCCTGGCATTGCTGTTTGTTGGGAGCACAAGCTGGTTCACACTTTCCTATGTTTGCCCACCAGGTCCTCTACCTGGAGGGGCTCTGTCAGCATCTCCAGCACATCACCTCTGCCTCATAAGCACATTCACCTCTTAAGCTCACCTCTTTCATTAAGTCCTCCCTGAACATCCCTCATCTTAGCCCATTCTGTTGTTTGACTGCATAGAAAGAGCATAGGATTTGCTTTTGACCAGTTAAATAAATTTATATATTTTCTATTTATATATAAATACACAAGTTGGAGAGAAAGGTAAATTCCTGCTCATCACCACTTTCCTCTGGCTGTGTTACATATCAGTAAAGAGTGGACATTCTGGGTTGGAACAGCTTTATTTAAATCTGGTTCCTCATTTATTAGTTGCAGAACATATAAGTTATATTTTATTTCATTTTGTTATGCCTCAGTTTTCTCTCTTTGAAGTCAGGGATAATGGTAGTCATTCTGAAAATTGGGGATATGTAGTTACCTTATAATGTAACTGTAAAACATTAAATTAGATAAATAAATAGCACAGTGTATGAATTCAATGGGCTTCCTAAGTGGTGTGAATGGTAAAGAACCCACCTGCCAGTGCAGATAGATATAAGATTCGCGAGTTTGATCCCTAGGTCCGGCATATCCCCTGGAGGAGGGCACTGCAACCCACTCCAGTATTCTTGCCTGGAGAATCCCATGGACAGAGGATACGGAGGGCTGCAATCCATAGGATCGTGCAGAGTTGGACACGACTGAAGCCACTTAGTACACATGCAAGCATTTAATACACATTAGCTATTAAGTAAAGTGAAAGTGAAAGTGAAGTCGCTCAGTCGTGTCCGACTCTTAGCGACCCCATGAACTGCAGCCTACCAGGCTCCTCCGTCCATGGGATTTTCCAGGCAAGAGTACTGGAGTGGGGTGCCATTGCCTTCACTTTCACTTTTCACTTTTCACTTTCACGCATTGGAGAAGGAAATGGCAACCCACTCCAGTGTTCTTGCCTGGAGAATCCCAGGGACGGGGGAGCCTGGTGGGCTGCCGTCTATGGGGTCGCACAGAGTTGGACACGGCTGAAGCGACTTAGCAGCAGCAGCTATTAAGTAAAGAATTTCAGCAGATCCATATCTACAGGCAATTTCAGAGAGAGAAAGTCACCCATGAAGAGAAAATCTCTTCTGGTTGCTCCAGAAAATTACGTCTGCCTCAGAGTGTAGGGGGCAGTGTGACCCAGGTATCTCTGCTTTTCCAAAGACCAAAGCCATGGGCTCTCACTTTCTTCTATGGCACTATGAGTCCTTTGGAGTAGGAGTCAAGGATTTTAAGAGTTATTTTTGCAAGAGTCAACCTCTCCTTTTGCAAATAATGACCTGAGCTAGGAGGATGCCAGATGAGTTTCCATAGGTACCAACAGACTGATAATGGCCTGACTGGGACAAAGAAGCTGGTGGAAAATGTCCCATTTAGAGGAAAGATGATTCTTGGCCACATAGGTTTGGGTTATGACCGTTAACTCTCTGTGGTAAGTTTGCTAGTCATACAGATAGCAAGGTTGTCTGAATAAGCAAAGTGGATCTTTCACCATGTTTTAGTGATCTTGCCTACAGTCAAAAGTGAATTGTTTGAAAACAATGTTTAACTCTGAGTATAAACTAAAGAGAATATCAACATTTTTTTCCCCGAGCTTTAGAACAAGGGAAACTTACTATTCTGAAAAGTTTTACATCTATAAAACTCTGCAAGTAAATAAGTCCCAACATATTCATCTGATGAAGTGATAAAATTTGCCCTTTAATTTTATGCTATAATCTCCAATCTCTATAGCACAAAAAAGGTCACTGCACAAAAGTAACACCATGGCAGATTTTTATTAAATACTTCACAGTAGATTACAAAAATTATAAAAATACAAATGATGAATATAGTATTACCTATCATTTATTGCTATCTACTTGTGTCCGGTGCTTTATATGATACACATTCATCCATCCTTCAGGTATATTCTGAGCATCCACCGAGGGGATGCTATTAACAATACAAAAATGACCTCTGCTCTCATAACCAGCCTAATGAAGTGGAGCGACATTAAGCACTCATCACCATTAATCAATTTTCATTGTGGTCAAAACCATAAAGGATAAATTCAAGTGGCATGGGAAGACTTTGCTGAAGGAGTGATATTAAAACTGTAAATGATGAGCTACCAAGTGAGGTAGTGATGAGGGACAGAGACACTTTCAGGTAAAGAATATGGTATTTGATGACCAAAGGTCAGGTGTCATCTCCATTTTACAGGAAGAAAAACAGAGCAATGTTAAAAATACTAACTTTGACAAAAAATAAAGTCTAGGAACTTGACTGCTAACACTTGTATAAAAATATACTCATTTAGGAAATAGAAGTCCTAACTTTGGACACAGTTAAAAACTAATATCCACACTGGGAATTGATGACATTTTTATAATTATTTGTTGTGTAAGAATTGAATCTATAAATATTAAAGATTAAATTTTACTCATATGCAAAGCCTGTTCTCTGATTACAGTGTGTTCATTTTTTCCAGCATTTGGAGAAAAGGGCTTATTGTTTCTAATATTCCGATTACCCAAACCTTTTCATCCCTTTCTCTCTGTTATGCTAGGAAAGTTTTGAATCTCAACATCTTTTAAAGGTAGACCATGCCCTGGGGGTCAACTTAGCAACTTGTTTAATCTTTTACATCCCTCCAGGAGATTTCGATTCTGCTAAAGTTTGGGATTCACTTCTTGAATTCTACCTTGAGACACTTACATTTTTATTTCCTAGATTAGGGAAAAAATTCTTTAGCATCAGTTCAATGTTATGCTTTTTTTTCTTTTAATTTTTAAAAATCTATTTATTTTTTACTTTACAATATTCTATTGGTTTTGCCATACATTGACATGAATCCGCCATGGGTGTACATGTGTTTCCCATCCTGAACCCTCCTCCGACCTCCCTCCCCACCCCATCCCTCTGGGTCATCCCAGTGCACCAGCCCCAAGCACCCTGTATCATGCATCGAACCTGGACTGGCAATTTGTTTCATATGTGATAATTTACATGTTTCAATGCCATTCTCCCATATCATCCCACCCTCTCCCTCTCCTGTCGGGAGCCAGCGTGAGGAATCCCACCCGTGACAAGGTCATGCGGAAGGAAGCCTGACAAAGCGCAAGGACGTGTTCGGCTTCAGGGATTCCCCCTGGAAATTCCTGAGCATCCACCCCCCAAGACCAGAATCTGCCTGCTTTACTATGTTATGCTTTCCACCTACTCTTCTGTCATTAACAGGGGACTGTCCCCGCACCACCTTTTTCTGGAAAAAATTAGAGCTTTTAGATAATAAATTTCCTGGGCATAATATGAGTGTTTCAATCCAAAACCCCCTGTGATGGCTTTCTAGGCTGCCTGCAGGACTCGTACAGCTGCGCATGTGATTGAGGGACTGCGGGAGGCATAGGAAGCTTAAAACGTCCTAGGAAGTCCTAGGAATGTTGAGGCTTCCGAGGAGTCAAAATCATTAGAATAGGACTGATTAAAGGTTTCATTTGTTGAGCCAATACTTGCTGCCAAATTTTCATATCTTTTATTTTTAGGTATAGTTGGTATATAGAAAAACAGGTAGTAGACCTGGTATTAACAACACTAGATCTTTGAGTTAAGTACTTTCTTTGTTATAACCCACTGCACCTTTGTTCTATAGGAATGTAACTTTTTTGTACTTTGAGGGTGATGCAGAGTAAAGAAAAAACACTTCTAGGGAAAAGGAGTTTTCTCCAGGAAGAGAGCCATGAAAATGTTAACAAGCCTCTTGGCCAGAAGATAATGTAAACCACCTGAGACCTTTTGTATACGGGAGGGTATGCAAAAAGAAAGCCTTGTCTCAATGAGGGTCAGGACTGCTGCCCCTGCATAACTCTATTTCTTTATGTACAACTTGGGGTATATAAGCTGATTTTGAAAAATAGTTTTTGGAGTCTTGCACCGATGCTGGGCTTCCCCATGTCGTTCTTTTCTCCCCTTTTTGGCTGAATTCCCATCTGGAGCGGGGAGGCTCATCATGTCTACTTATTTGTCCCGGCTTCTAAGATCCGGAAGAGAGAGAGCCCAAGGCGGGGCACTCTCCGATATTCAAACGGATGCCGGTGGCCTAACATAGATGGTGCAAGTTCCTTGTCTGGAACTTTATTGGTCTTCCACATAATCCAAGTTATTCAGCCCCCTTTTCTACTTAATTTTCCTACTATACTATTGTTTCTTAATCTAATCTTATATTAATAAACAAATAAGTTTTTCTTATGCCAACGCCGTCCCCGCTTCAAATTCCCTGGATCCACCGGGGCAGGACCCCGGCACTCTCCCACAGAGTCCAAAAGGCTGTTCCATATATCTGTGTCTCTTTTGCTGTCTCGCATACAGGGTTATCATTACCATCTTTCTAAATTCCATATATATGCATTAGTATACTGTATGGGTGTTTTTCTTTCTGGCTTACTTCATTCTGTATAATCGGCTCCAGTTTCATCCACCTTATTAGAACTGATTCAAATGTGTTCTTTTTAAAGGCTGAGTAATACTCCATTGTGTATATGTACCACAGCTTTCTTATCCATTCATCTGCTGATGGACATCTAGGTGGCTTCCATGTCCTGGCTATTGTAAACAGTGCTGCCATGAACACTGGGGTACATGTGTCTCTTTCAGTTCTAGTTTCCTCGGTGTGTATGCCCAGCAGTGGGATTGCTGGGTCATAAGGCAGTTCTATTTCCAGTTTTGTAAGGAATCTCCACATTGTTCTCCATAGTGGCTGTAGTAGTTTGCATTCCCACCAACAGTGTAAGAGGGTTCCCTTTATCCACACCCTCTCCAGCACTTATTGCTTGTAGACTTTTGGATCACAGCCATTCTGACTGGTGTGAGGTGGTACCTCACTGTGGTTTTGATTTGCATTTCTCTGATAATGAGTGATGTTGAGCATCTTTTCATATGTTTGTTAGCCATCTGTATTGGAGAAGGAAATGGCAACCCACTCCAGTGTTCTTGCCTGGAGAATCCCAGAGGTGGGGGAGCCTGGTGGGCTGCTGTCTATGGGGTCGCACAGAGTTGGACACGACTGAAGTGCCTTAGTAGCAGCAGCAGCAGCCATCTGTACATCTTCTTTGGAGAACTGTCTGTTTAGTTCTTTGGCCCACTTTTTGATTGGGTCATTTATTTTTCTGGAATTGAGCTGCAGGAGTTGCTTGTATATGTTTGAGATTAATTCTTTGTCCATTGCTTCATTTGCTATTATTTTCTCCCATTCTGAAGGCTGTCTTTTCACCTTGCTTATAGTTTCCTTTGTTGTGCAGAAGATTTAATTTTAATTAGGTCCCATTTGTTTATTTTTGCTTTTATTTCCAGTATTCTGGGAGGTGGGTCATAGAGGATCCTGCTGTGGTTTATGTCGGAGAGTGTTTTTCCTATGTTTTCCTTAGGAGTTTTATAGTTTCTGGTCTTATGTTTAGATATTTAATCCATTTTGAGTTTATTTTTGTGTATGGTGTTAGAAAGTGATCTAGTTTCATTCTTTTACAAGTGGTTGACCAGTTTTCCCAGCACCATTTGTTAAAGAGATTGTCTTTTCTCCATTGTATGCTTTTTTTAAAAAAAAGTTATATAGAGCTCTTCTTCCTAAGAACTCACATAACATACACAGTTCATGTATTACAGGTAAATACCATCTTTAGTGAGCAGTATCATATTCTTTTATGTTATTAAAGTATAAGTAATGAAGTTATTTATGTATTTGCCATAGCAAATCAACAAATATCTGTTGCATATTCTGTATGTATCCACTTGTCTTAGGCAGTAAGGGACAAAGTAAGGATAAATATATTTTTCCTAAACAAGACATCAGAAAGACATTTTATTCATCATTTGTGGTAATTAAGATAAACCTTCTTTATTTATACTCTACTAAGTTCCATTGATTGAAGATCTCACAATCTTATTGAGGAAATGAGGCTTATAAAGTAAAAACAATTAATAATTAGTACATAATAATTTCCTGTCAAGTGACATCTTGTATAATATAAATTATTAATGCTTCACTTGTTAGAATAGAGGAATTATCGTGAAATTAAAAAGAAGGAAGCCTTCAGTGGAAACAGTTGAAATGAGCCTTCAACATGAACAAAACTGTGTTTAGTAAAAAGGAGAAGATGAAGGGTTTTGGTAAGGAAGAGCATGTAAGAACAATGGTGAGAAGATGGAGATTACCAAATGTGCAAGACAGGAAGATAGTTATTTAGAGTAGTTGAGGAAATACTTTAATTAAATCAGAGTTTAATCATATTAAATGTTAATATAAGTATACTTACATTTGTGACTTACACTGCACTAATACTGTATAGCCCATAAATCATGAAGTACTTGAAAATGTGACCTGAAATGAATGGACATATGCTAATTTACTTGAGACTGCTGAAGAGCAGGAAGTGTGATAAGGAAAATGGAACAAGACAAGATGAAGGATTGTGATTACAGTGGACACATGTATTGTTTGATCCTTGATTTGACCAGTAAGAGGCAAACCTAAAACACGAGAATGCTTTGGGGAAGGAGAAAACAGTGTGGCAAAACCATGTATTGCTGCTGCTGAGTCGCTTCAGTCGTGTCCGACTCTGTGCGACCCCATAGACGGCAGCCCACCAGGCTCTGCCGTCCCTGGGATTCTCCAGGCAAGAACACTGGACTGGGTTGCCATTTCCTTCTCCAACGCATGAAAGTGAAAAGTGAAGTCGCACGACCCCATGGATTGCCGCCTACCAGGCTCCTCCGCCCATGGGATTTTCCAGGCAAGAGTACTGGAGTGGGGTGCCATTGCCTTCTCCGAATATTGCTGGCAGCAGGCAAAATATACCAAAGTATCATCATCCCATGCGTTTTGCCATTTGTCCATCAACAAGTAGGCTAGCTTTCCTACAGCAGCTTTCCTCCACCTTCTCTACCATATTCAACCTCTTGAACTTTACATTACAGATTGAAATAAGGAGGGAAAAGTAGAAAAAAGAGATAGGTAAGATCAGACTAGGGAAGAAATTTAGGGAATGGTAAATACAAGCATGAGGCTTAAGAGATTTATATGAAAAAATAAATAAATAAGGAAGAAAGCTAAGTAATGCCATGCACTGTGTACAGGATTCACCACATGAGAAAAATACAAAAAAAAAAAACACGAGTTATTTTGTAACTGCATGTAGTGGTTATCTGTGTGTTCTTTGTTCTGAGACTGGACCACATGACTCATGATGTCAGTTTAGTTACAGTGAATATCAAGTTTATACTGTTATATTTACTGTGAGAAAGAAAAATGTACCTCTTAAGCACATCAGTGAGTAAAAAGGCTAAGCCATGTCACTCGTCAGCTTGTTTCTATTTCTAATCTCTGAAGAGAATCCACATTCTCCATGGCTTGCAAAGAGCCCCCTACTGCTTTCTCAATCACTGTACCCAGGAAATGTCTCTAGATTGAGAAGGGGGAAGGAATGAGGAAGGCAGAAATATTCCTGAACCAGTAGAGAACAGTCTCTAAGATAAAGCCCCATACTATGACTCATCTCATTCTGACTCCGAAATAAATGACCATAACTTCAATCACCTCTTACATGACTATTATTTTGTAGGAAGCACAGATACATTTCTTTGAGAGAAGAAAAATACTTTTTCTTTATGGAATCCCCCACAAGTTTATTCTTTTTGAGTTGATTAGAACAGTAACAGCCAATATTTGTTGAGTGCCTACTATGTGCCATGATTCTACTTGGTACTCTGTAGATTTTACATGTGAAACAAGCCCTCTGAGAAGTTTCTGTTATTATCATCACAGGTATGGAGGGAGCAGTTGAGGATGGAAGGTAGAAAGGCACAGGAGAGTCATGCAGAAATCTGTGAGTGTGGACTTTATCATGGGGGAATGGAGGGCTCTAGAGGATTTTAATGCAGTAAGTAATACTATCATATTGCACAGTAATCAGAGCACAGAACCTGAATTATTCAAGGCTTCAACTAAAGCACATTTGCTTAAACACCCAGATCAGAATTTGCGTAAAAACGAGAGTTGGTGGTGAATGTTCCTGTTTATAAACCAACACTTGGGATTCACAGTAGGTGAATAACAAAATGGCTCAGTGCCAGGCAAGTCCTGACCCAAATGACACCCTCTCCTGCAACATATTAAATGTTTCACAAATTGCAGAAGATGTGTTTTTTGACTAGAGAGATCATTTCAGTTGTGAACTCTTTCAGAATTTTCCATTTTAAGTAAATAGATTTAATTTTCTTCTTTCTATTCATATGCAGATCTGCTAAATTATGTTTCACAGAAAGTAAAGTGGTCAGATTTAATCAGATCATTCATTCTTACCAGCCAGGGCTCTCAGTAATTACTTTTTATCTCAGATAATTTTAATTTGCCTTACATTTACATAATGAAATAATTTTGTATCAGCTTGCAAGGTCTCAGGAGGAATATTTTAAAATATCAACATTCAGTAGTCATTAATTGTTTATTTCACTTGTTTAACAATATTTATATATATTCTACTATGTGTAAGATGTGCCATAGGCACATCGATTAGAAAGATAATCATGACTGTCTACAAAACACAAAGGTGAACAACCATTTGAATGTCTATGAAAAATAATCCAGATATTACAGGGCCCAATGCGAATTTTAGAGGGACCCTGCAATCAGGTATGACCACCTTCACAAAAATAATATATAATTTTATTCTAATTTTTAATTTGTAGACCAAAATTTATGAAGAATTTTTTTGTTTTAGAAAGTGGTTTAAATTTAGTCCATGGATTCCTATAGCTGTAATTGCTTTGTAATCAGAGACTAAATCTTACTTACTTTTGTAATCTCTGTATCTAGCACAGAGTTGGACACAAAGCAGATGCAAAATGTTTTTTGTTGAATGAAAAATGAGTAATAAAAATTGTTTTCTTTACCCTGTTAACCATTTGGCTGTTAAATCTAAGAGGCCATTTTTTAAATTGGCTATGGAATCTCCTATTGAAAATTGATTCTGTCTTAATGATGTCATCACTTCTTTGGTACTTATGAAATCAAGCTTACTGTCATTTTTCCCCTTGGGTATATATTCTGTTCAGTCATTTTTATCATATAAATATTGGTGGTTCCTCAAAGATTAGCTTTGTGAAAACATGAATGATTTGTTTATACATGAATGATATATATTGACATTTTCATCACCTATGAATTTTACTGAAATGTGGACACTTTAAGGTTTATTGTTATTAATATTAAAATAATTTGAAATGAAGTAGTTTGTATTGCATTAATGAAGCTCTTAGGCAAACTATTCCTCCACTGTCAAATTAATGCAGAAATGTAAACATCATTCTCTGAGGAATCATGAACTTGAACACATGGTAATATCAGGATTTTAACAGCTGATTTAAAAAAAAACACTTTTGCTGAAACTATATACTTAACAAATTTTAAACACTGAAGTAAGATTTAGATTTTAGATTAAGCAGATGTAAGAAATAAATCAGTCAAATTGAAAGAGAAAAAATAAAGTAAAACTCTCTAAAATTCCAAATTCAACAAAATACTTATGTATTTTCTTCACTTATTTCTCCAAATAATTGAATAAGAAATAATTTATTTGAAGCTGTATTTAAAGTTATATCGTGGGGGTATTAAAAAGCAACAGTTATAATACCTATTTAAAATTTATTGGATTTATTATGCTATAATATATCTGAAATAATAGTCCATAATGTAGTATTTTATGAATTGTTCAGAATGGATGTTGTTGTATAAGGAGGTTCACAAAAATAATGAATTGTCAAGTCTGATTTGTCTCAGCACCCAAAGTTCATGCACAAAATAATATAAAGATACACAG